>NC_143588.1:30641774-30951912 GCF_048544385.1 Mastigoproctus giganteus | reverse complement strand
TAAAACATAAGCCAGTAGTATGGCAAAAACTGTAGAGCGAAAATTACATAAAAATAACCCAAATAAACAATCGAACGAAAAGAAAGAATAGATATAAATAGTAGCCCAGAAACCCTTGTATAATTTCGATCTTTAAATCCAATTAACAAAAGCTATAAAATTTAGGATAATGCCAATTATTTATTAATTTAGCGGAACCCCCCCCCCCGAGAGGTACCAGTTCCGAAAGACGTGAAATATCACCAAAAGAGGGTTAAAGGAACTACCAAACGATAACAAAATCAAAATAAATGGAGGAATAGCAAGTTGCTGCCTCTAATGAATGCTTAATTAATTATTTATTTTATTATAATTTAATATAATTCAATAGTAATGGGTTGATATGCTAATTTAGCAACGCCTGTGCCGCCATCTATTTTCCTTTTTTCTTCTATATAAGCTGATTCAGCTTACAGTATGTCAGTGGTGTGGCTCTGCTCTAGAGTGCTGTCTGTTCTATATTTTATTTTTCGCTGCATAAGGACCACCGCCGCCGTGCAAATCCTCTGCATTGGTGGATCGATCGGAGGAGGGAGGGTGAATTGGTACTTTGATCTTTTCACCATGGCGACGATTTGGATAGCGATTGAAATGCAGCGATTCCATGGCCATTATTGGCCTTGTGGTCCTCTGTCGATATGGGGCATGATGGTCAGTCTATTTTATTTTAATTTATTTTGATTTTGTTATCGTTTGGTAGTTCCTTTAACCCTCTTTTGGTGATATTTCACGTCTTTCGGAACTGGTACCTCTCGGGGGGGGGGGGAGTACCGCTAAATTAATAAATAATTGGCATTATCCTAAATTTTATAGCTTTTGTTAATTGGATTTAAAGATCGAAATTATACAAGGGTTTCTGGACTACTATTTATATCTATTCTTTCTTTTCGTTCAATTGTTTATTTGGGTTATTTTTATGTTAATTTTCGCTCTACAGTTTTTGCCATACTACTAGCTTATGTTTTATTTTATTTAATTTGAAATATTGGATGTATTTCAGCTTCATAGGGAGGAATTGCATGTTGCTGCCTCTAATGAATGCTTAATTATTTATTTATTTATTCATTTCATTATAATATAACTTTATTTAATATAATTCAATGATAGTATATGTGTATATATATATATATATATTGATGAAAGCAGTGAGGTTGGTCTTTGAACCATGACTCATCATCAGGGAAGTGGGTCACCCGAAGAAATGATTTGAGGGAAGGAAACAAGAATTCCAATGGTGCCCCATATATGAAATCTGCTCCGTCCAGCCTACTCACTCGTAGGCTGGATGGGGCAGTATTTCATATCAACAAGTGGCCACTTGTGTTATTGCAATTTCAGAAGTGTGAACTGGGACATTCTCTTGAAGCATTCTCACATATTTGGACAGCCTGCTACACCTAAGTGTTTTGATTTTCTCCCATAACTTTGTGAGTAAGTTGGCATTATAGGCGCCTGTAATTGTTCTACCTTTCAGCAGGTAATCAGTCATTATTATGCCTTTCTCATCCCAAAACACTGTTAGCAAGACCTTTCCTGCTGACGCTTGGACCCTTGCCTTCTTGGGGGGTGGGGAACCATGATGTCGCCATTCCATGGACTGCTTTTTACTTTCAAGGTTGAAATGGTGTATCCAACTTTTGTCCCAAGTGATTAGATGAGAGAAAAAGTCTTCCCCATTTTTTTGGCACAGGGCTAACAACTCTTGTGATTTCTGTTGTCGATCAGCCTTCTGGAAACCAGTCAATAATTGGAGAATCCATCTTGTATTCAATTTCCATAAATGGAGTTGGTCATGAAGGACTGTTTCAACAGAGCCCACACTAATCTTCACCTCCTGGGATAATTCACACACAGATATCCGGCAATCTTCCATGATTAACGACTCCACTTTTCTGATTGTGCTGTCATCAATGGCTGAATGGGGACAACCTGGAATGGGCTCAGATTCTACTGATGTCAAACCACACCTAAACTGTCTATACCAGTGCCTCACAATGCTATAGGATGAAGCCTCATCCTTATATACAGCAGTCTTCTCGTGGATTTCTTTAGATTTTCCCTTCAAGAACAGATACTGGATTACAGCTCTGGCTTCAACTTAGTCCATGATCCTACTTCGTCACACATTCAGTTCAGTAAGAGAAAAACAAATTAAGACACAGGGCTGAAATTTTACACCTTTAATACAGAGATATGTATGATTCTACACACAAAATATCATGACTCTGCAATATGTGGAAGTAGGTGAGGACGATTCTTTATTGAACCACCCTCGAACAACAGATTTTTTTAGATTGTAAAGAACTTACATCTGACATTAGATCCCGAGTCCTTAATGATCGACTTTGAGAAAGGAAGTATCATCGCTTTCTCTAACATATACCCGAATACAACTATAACCGGCTGTTTGTTTCATATGGCAAAAAACATTTACCCAAAATCATTGATATTGGACAAAAGTTGCACTATCAAACAGATGCTGAATTTAACATGAAAATTAAATGCATTACAGCGTTAGCATTTGTTCCAGTTAGGGACATTATTGATGGCTTTATCGAGCTGACTGGTGATGATGATTTGCCCCAAGAGTTGGTTTCTTATTTTGAAACACTACATTGGAGGGGAAAGAGGCCAAGGGCTTTGAAGGCGCAGAATTTAACCCACATTTCCCATAGAACTTTGGAATATATCAATGGACATATGACAATATGCCAAGAATGAACAGTGTAGAAAGCTTTCACAATGCAATACAAAGCTCAGTTACAAATATGCATCCTAGTATTTGGAAACAGATACTCCTCTTAATGAAGGAAGAAATTTTAGCGAAAAAGAAAAAGTGCAATGCCGAATGAGGACACGAATCAACAAGCAAAAAAATCTTCAAATCTACGATCTTCAAAATAAAATCAGTTATTTGCACAGTACTGCCAGAAATCTACACACCTTTTAAATGTATTCAAATATTTTGTATTTTCATTTTTTGTAATAAAGTCTTTAATTTTGTTATTAATTTTTCATGTTTCATTATGTCCTTTTTAATATGTCCCTCTTTTATTTTTTGTTATTTTATTTTTTACAGCAAAATTGCCTTACGGCCAATTAGTTATGCGGCAAAAATGCTTGGTGAAAAGATGTTTACGACAAAAATGCCTAGAACTGGATAAGGGGATGGTGGAAGAAGACAGAGTAGTTATCAATGGGCACTGCTGTGGAGTTCCCAGGGTTCTGTACTGGGCCCATTGTTGTTTTTAATATTTATCAATAATACCGATGAAGGTATATCAGGCTTAATGTTTATATTGTAATATTGATGAATGTATATCAGGCTTTAAGTTTGTAGATGATACAAAGGTTGGCAGGGTTGACAGTCATCGGTGTGAGCTACTGCAACAAGATCTAGGAAAACTGAGTTGATGGGCTGAGAAATGGCAGCTAAAGTTTAACATTGACAAATGCAAGGTACTGCATATGGGTAGCAGTAACCCCACAATAACTTATCAATTGTGTGGTACTACACTCAGGAAAAGATCTGGGGGTAATTGTGCAGTCAGACATGAAATTCTCTGAACAGTGTAGACATGCTGCCAAAATATCTCATGGGGTTTTGCCAATGATATACAGAAACTTTGCTAGCAGGGATAAAGAGATGATTAACCCTTTGTACAAGGCCAAGATTAGGCCACATCTTGAGTACTATATATAGGTCTGCAGGCCTCACTTTAAAAAGGATGTAGATCTGCTGGAATGGATATAGAGAAGGAGAACCAGACTGGTGAAAGGGGCTCTTACCTAAAAAGACCTCGGTTCTGCAACTTGCAGTGTCTCGAAACTAGGCACCTGCTGGGAGATCTGACTGAGGTGTTTAGAACCTTGGATGGATTGAGTAAGCTGAATGTTGATGGAAATCTTCCACTTGCCGAGACTACACACGAGGGGGCATAAATTTAAGTTGAGAAAGGATGGTTGCAGGATGTGTGGAAGTTTTCCTTCAGCCAGTGGGTGGTTGATTGTTGGAACTGATTTCCATCTGTTGTTGTGGAAGTGGATGGGTTGAATAAATTCAAGGAAGAACTAGACAATACTTGGATGGTATGGATGGGTGAACATGTAGTAGGGTTTTTTTTTTTTTTTTTTTGGCTGATGCTATATAAGCTTGCTTTCTTGCATCACTTGCCATTGCTACTACTACTACAATTTTTCAAAATGTTTTAATTGAATTTGTCTAAAGAGGAGTAAAATAAGCCAACTTATCTAAAGTGGAATGACTCTGATGGAATCCAAATCAGCAATCATTGATCAGATGGAAGGCACTGAGATATTTTAAGATTTGGTAGTTGATGGATTTCTTCATTACTCTGGAAAGGATAAAAGTAAGTATAATAGGGCGTTGATGCAAAATACTCATTCAGTTTGTCAGCTATCTGAGCAGGATCATCAACAGTCAAACCATTGATTTGCAACCCTTTTACAGAATATGGGCATATTTTCAAGAAGAAGAAAAAACATCAGTGGAATAAGAAAGTGTAAAAAAGTTGACTTTCTTGGCATTAAATTGTTCAAAATTCTTCTAACATCCTTCTGTTGGAGGTTGGTGGGGTGATTCAGGAAATGTACTGGGTGTGGTAGGGAGAGGTTTACAATACAAGAGTTTAGCAAAATGTAGGATTGAAGAGAACCATTAAGTTTTAACAGAGGTGGGGATATAGATGGACAGATGTTGCACCCAATAGCTTTGGCAAGAGATCAGAATGCTCAATTACCATTTTGACAAGAAGCAAATTTTCTACTCTTAGCCTATCCAAATAAAGTTTTGATTGAGTAACAACTGTTGAGCTTTACTATAGGTGGAAAATGATGCTGGCAATTTGGATGCAAGCCAATAGTGATATACAACTTTCTTATATTGAACAGTCTTAGCACATTTATAGGAAAACCAAGATTTAAATAAAGGATAATGTTTTAAGGTAGGATGTAGAATAAAAAATATTTCATTCCTACAAGAATAATTTCACTGACACAATATGAGCAAACACAGGGATCAGAATATTTAAACAGTAACCTAACCAAGGAAAAGAAGAAAAATATTGCAGGTCATCCCTTTCCACATTCTCATAAGGTTGGCAATGAGTGTGATTAATAATAGGCTCTACTGGAAAAAGAGACCACCACCAATTTGTGATCTGTGGTGCCTAGAGGGTCACTTACATTGCCTGCGTACTTTGAAGGGTTGTTTGTGAGAAAAAGATCAAGGGTGATGGGTGTGGTTAGAGCTGTCTGGTATTCTGCTAGGTAAATAAACAAGGCTGAGTGAGGTCATTAGAAGTTGCAAAAGCCCCAGCATCTTGACCAGCTAAGTTTATGTAACTAGAAAACTTAAGCTAACCAGTGTTTTGAAATTTAAAATTACCACAGAAAATGACCTCACTGTTGGGAAAGTTAGATTGTAGAAAGTCAAGTTTCAAAGAAAGGAAGTCAAAGAGTTCAGAGTAATTAGTGGAGTTGGGAGAATAGTGCACAAGTTCCTGTTGAAAAATTATATTTATATAAAAGCTGAGGTAGCACAAATTTCAATTAGCAGTGCATTTTCAAATTTGTAATTTTTTGTGGAGAAGTTGCCTTTGATTAAAGACACAGACAAAGCAATATGTGTTTTGCAGTATTAGTTCTGTCACTGAAACTGAAAGTGACAGAACCTACCAGATGTTATTAGGAAGGAAGAAAGAACTGATGTGCAGTGGGCCATGGTTGTGGAACTGGAAGAACACAAACAAGCTTGAAATATAGCAAATTATCCCAAGTCATGATGGCAATTTAACAACTGTGTTCATAGCAGTGTTGAGCAGAGGTGTATTGCTAAAAAAATAGTACCGGAATGCTCGTTCTCCAGAAGACTATATGATAACGCCACATTGATTGTACAGTAACTGAACCAGACTTCGGACTCACGGTTCATAGAACAACCAGTTCTAGCATTCAGCTCATGGCGAGTCAAAATGCAGCATTCGCACGCATCACAATATATCTCATTCATTGGATCTATTTATCTAACAAATAGTACTTTGGTAAGAAACGTTCAAGTTTTGTTGCGAAATTTATATATTTTTTAAATAAATCCATTAATTTTAAAGATTACTATTAATATACATTTTTAGTAGCAATGGGTAAAATAGATTTTTCTTTCTCCCCTTTGATTATGCCATTATTTCATAACATTAGGTATAATAAATTTAATGATGTCTGTTATGACATTTAGAAAAAAGTACTGGAACGTTGTTCCGGTGCATTCTGGCCCGAATACACCACTGGTGTTGATTGTTTGTTATTTGGGTTTTTTTTTAAGAGCATTAGCAACCAAGGCCATATTGCTCTGGAGATATGCAGTGGTCATTCCCTGACCTTTCTGCATCCTCCGTATTTGGTGGTCACAGGCTCAAACCCAGGTCTAATCAAGAAGCGTGTGCTATGCACTGCTGCTCCTGTCCACCAGACTACGGAGGCGCCCACTGGTGTTGAGTGAGAGAATATTGAGCCAGGTCAAAAATGCCAAACCTGATTTCAGACTCTCTCTCTCTCTCTCTAAGCTTTGGAAATGCTCCTGACAGCCAAGTCTAGCTGACAGGGCTATTGTTGTGAATAAACTTTGATTCACCATTTCTAAAAAGGACGAAGTCTGCAACAGTATCTTTCTTGAAGCAATCAAAATAAGTTATGTCTAATACAATATCTAAACAGAAATCCACAGACAGAAATATGCTTGGTAAGTTAATTTTTAAAAGCATACTGTACTGATAAATAATGCTATGGCTGTATGTTAATATAAAATTATTTTTCCCAGTGGAATTTAATTTTTAGTGCAGTGTGGACTTCAAAAAAAGAAACGACTTGCTTTTTCCAAAAACCTCCTGTTTTTCAGCTTTTGGGCCCCAAAACTTCCTTCCTTCCTGTTTTCACCTGCTTACAAATGTCCGATCGCCAGCTTTTTTGAAAGTAAAAAGTTGGCAGCTACATCATCATCAGCCATTTTCAATCTACTGCAGGATGAAGGCCTCTCCAGCAACTTTCCAGTTCCTTCTGTTTTGAGCACTGGCCATCCATTTACTACTCAAAAACTCATGAATTTCCACTATCCATCTCCGCCTTTGTCTTCCAGGTTTTCTTCTAGCTCCTCTTGGGTACCATTCTGTTATTTTCTTAGTCCATCTGTCATCATGTCTTTGAGCTATGTGTCCTGCCCAAGACCATTTTAGTTCTTTAGTTTTGATAAGAATGTCCTTTACTTGAGTTTGCTGCCTAATCCATGTGTTTCTCTTCTTATCTAACAGTCTGATTCCCAATATAATTCGTTCCATTCTTCGCTGTGTAGTTCTCAGCTTCCCTTCCATTCTTTTGGTGAGTGCCCAAGTTTCACTTCCATAAGTCATGGTGGGGAGTATACATTGATTCATTATTTTACGTTTCAGACAAACTGGGATATTGCTCTTCAGTATGTGACTATATTTCCTGAATGCTATCCATCCAAAATTTATTCTTCTCTTGACTTCCAGCCATTTATCATTATTACAGCTAATAACTTGTCCCAGATAAGTATATGACTCCAACTTTTCAATTACTGCTCCTTCAATCATTATTTCCCTTTCCGTGGCATACTTGTTCATCATTACTTTTGTTTTAGCCATATTCATCTTTAGTCCAAAATCCTTACTAACTGGGCATAACTGATTAAGATTTTCCTCTAATTCTTTGGGATCGTGGCTTATGACCACAATGTCATCTGCAAATCGTAAATGGTTTAGGTACTCTCTGTTCACATTGACTCCTTTCTGCGACCAGTCTAATCTTCTGAAAGCTTCCTCAAGGGCAGCAGTAAACAGCTTCAGAGATATTGTCTCTCCTTGTCGAACTCTTTTCTCGATTTTCAATTTGCTACTGTCTTTGTCTAGTCTAATAAAGTAGGTAGCACTCTCATATATTTTCTTCAAAATCATAATATATGGGGTACCTATGCCTTGTCTTTCCAGTGCCCGAAACATTGCCTTATGCTGTATGGAGTCAAATGCCTTTTCATAATCCACAAATGCCAGGCATAATGGTGTTTTATATTCATTTGCTTTCTCCATTAGCTGTGATATTACGTGAAGGTGATCCATAGTTGAGAATCCTGTCCCAAAGCCAGCTTGCTCTTTCGGTTGGTTCTCATCAAGTATTCTTTCTAATCTGTTAGTAATGACCATTGTGAACAACTTGTAGATGTGGGATAACAAGCTAATTGGTCTATAATTTCCAATTTCTGATTTATCTCCTTTCTTATGCAGCAAAACTATGATTGCATTATTCCACTGCTTAGGCGTCATACCTTTTCTAATGCACTTTGTGAAGAGCCTTGCCAGTTTTTGTGTTATGTCTCTTCCTCCCAATTTTAGCAACTCTACAGTAACTTCATCTTCGCCCGGGGCTTTCTGATTCTTCATTTTCTTCAATACATGTTCTACCTCATCAGGAAGAATATCGGGTATGTCGTATGTGTTGCTACTGTGCAATCCATCTTCCCCACTGCTGGTATCATTCCCCTGCTCCTTGTATAATTCTCTATAGTAGTCTTCTGCTATTTGAATTATGCCTTCTCTGCTGTTTATAAGTACACCATCGCTATTCTTCAGTTTCAGTATCATTTGTCTTTCTGTATTACTGCTCATGACTGCTGATTTAAATCCTTTGTTTTCCCTTAATGCTTGTTCTACTTTTCTTGTGTTAAATCTTCTTATGTCCTCTCTGAGTCTCTTTCTAATGGCTTTGCATAACTCAGTATACTCAATTTTCTCCCTGTCAGTGTTTTTCTTGTTCTTCATTTGTCGTCTTCGGTTCATCATGACAAGTGTTTCTTGACTAATTTTTTCTTCTTTGGATTTCTTTTTCCCTATAGGTTTCTTGGGCTTTATCACTTTCAGAAAGTTGTAATATTCCTCGTCGATATCTTGGTCCTGAGCAGTCTGCAGAAGCTCAAACTTGTTCTTAAGTTCCAGTACATACTGCTTTTTCTCCTCCTCTGTTATCTCAAAGACCTTTGTATTATTTACTCGAGTCAGTTTTTTCCTTTCCTTTATCTATATCAAGTGTACATCTTACCATTCTGTGATCACTTCCAACATTTACCTTATTCAGGACGGTAACATCATCACAATATATCTTCTGTTAGTGAGGATGAAGTTGATTTCATTAGTTGTTAATCCATTTGGACTCTTCCATGTCCACTTTCTGTTCACCCTTTTCTTGAAAAAAGTGTTCATTACTGACAGTCCTTGAGATTCTGCAAATTCCACAAGTCTTTCACCTCTTTTATTTCTTTCACCAATTCCAAAATTTCCTATAATTCCTCTTTCTGTGCTGTTTTGCCTTTTTGGCAGCTACAATCAAATATAAAAACCAAAACCTGAATTAAAAGCACATGCACAGAGTTAGAAAGTTATGATTAATATCAATATCTTTACATTTATTAAATTATATTTTTACATAGATATGCTTTATTGCTCACCTTTTAAACCTAAAGTGTAGGAAGTTTTCTTTCAGCCAGTGATTTGTTAATTACTAAAATAACTTGCCTCCACGAGTGGTTGAAGTTGAAAGTTAAAGGGAAATTCAAAGCTAAGCTGAATAGATACTCGTGTAGTTCTTAATTGTTTTTGGCCAGAGTACCAAAAGCCTAGGGCTTCCATGTACCACATGGCTAATACTAAACAAGGAGCAAGAGCACAGTCAGCAGCACAATGTTCTATAAAATAATAGAACAACTGATCCCAAGCTGGAAAGCAGTCCTCAATGAGCATGAACAAAGTAATGTCAGAAATGGCAAACTGTTCATTTGAACAAAATCCAATTATATTTTATCCACTGGCCATTTTGCAAATTTCTCTAACCTATCTTAACATAAGATATTTATATATTTTTTTAAAATAATTTAGAAACATTTTTATGCTAGAAAACAGTTTTTGGTGGCCAATATAACCACTTGCCAAACAAGAACATTTGTATGGGCATTTGAAGATACACTAAACAAAAAAACAAAAAAAAAAAAAAAAACACCTTCGATATCAAATAAATGTACTTCACAATAGCTAGACATTTTCTATGCTGTTATTTAGCACATGGTGCCAATTTGGTTATTCCCACTGGAAAACATGCACAACTTTCATTCTGATGAAAATTGAAATGTTGTGTACTATTTGGCAATTTTTTTAACAGCAGCATAATACTCCATGTAAAGGAAAAAAAACTGTTCAAACAGCTACTTGAAAAAATTAAGAAAAGCATCAAATGCAACCAAATTTGGTTTGTTTTGGTAATTTTTACAATTTTAGAGGTTGGATGCATAAAAGTTAACATTGCATATTAATAGTGAATAAGGTTATCCTGTAGCAATATGGAGGTCATAGTCCCACTGTATAAGGCAATTGTAAGACCACATTTGAAATACTGTGTTCAGTTACGGAGACCATCTGAAAAGAGACATTGAAATTCTTGAGAGGGTCCAAAGATGAGCAACTCGCATAGTGAGATCGGCAAAAGAGCAACCATATGAGGAAAGACTAATTATGTGGGCTACAGAGCTTGGCAACAAGGCACCTTAGAGGTGACCTGATTGAGGTTTAATGCTCTGAGATGAGTGCATGACACAGCTGTACACGAAAATGGCAGCAGGGTTGCAATGTCAAAGTACTGATACTGGGGAATGAGATGCTGACTTCCAGGTTCAAAGACACTTAAATCTTTTGATTGCTTGTTCTTGTACAGCATCCTTGCATGTGGTGCTGACTTCTCCATTTCATGAAAAGGGAAACAAAGTGGCCACTTAGTGCGGCAGGCATCTTGAGTATTTTTGGTTGTTTATCTGAACCACTAGGTTGTCTGACCTAAGTCATTTGCCAAAGTTCTAAACTGTAACTATGGGAACAATGGCAAATAGCTTTGCAGAATCGAGAAGGAACTGAAAACTGTTTTCCAGTTCCATCTGGATTCTACAAAGTGGTATAATGCCTACTGGGACAAGTTTTTGCTATTCGGAATCCAGAAGGATTTAAAACAGCATTAACACTAACCATTTTCTCCTGAGTAATTGTTCCCTATGAGAGAATATTATAAGTGATACATGTCTGGATCAGAGTTAAAAACACCTGTCTGAATATGGTTGAATTTATGAATTGTTATGATTAATGCATGTAAATTTTGTCACTAATAAAGGAAAACTGAAATTTTTAGATATTTAGTGTGGCATAAGTAGTGGTCTAAAACTGACAACAATACGATAAAAGCTTAAACCAAAAAACTCTACAGGAAGTTTAGACCCAAGTGACATATGACAAATTTTTTACACCACACAAACATTTTTAGGGATATACTTTTTTAATTAAAAAAATAACCGAAGATGCATATTGAAACTGGAGAAAATATTGGATCTACATTAATATTCAGACTGACATAATTCTAACTGATACTTCAATATTTAAATTTATGGGAAGGGTATAAAGGGCACAAATTCATGCATGATATGGTGTTAATTTGTTATGCACCAGAAGTATTTCATTATTAATCTGGAAAGAGTCTAGCTTAAACTGATTCAATTCTTATGCTTTTAAGCACATTATTGGTTATCATCAAGTGCATTATCCATTTAAATGTGCACAACTTAAGTTTACACCCCTTTCAGTCCAAAGATAGTATTAGAGTATTTACTTTAATTTTTAAATATTTTGCAGTGTGGTATTCTTGAACATCCTTAGTACAAATACTGTGGTTTGTCCATAAATAATGCCTCTTTAGCCACAAAGTTGAAATTTACATCATTTATTAAACAAATATTGAGAATTATGTATACATTATTCTATACACATCCACCTCTTTTATCAATACATTTTTATCATTGTTCTTTCCAACTCATGTATGTGCTGTGGTTAAAGGATGGACCCTGTTATTGAAGTCAGCCTGCCACTGACTTTCTCAACTCCTTATCACTCAAAAAAAGTGTTTCACATGAATGTCTCTTCAAATGTTTAAACAGAAAAAAAAAAAAAAAAAAAAAAATCAGACAAAGTCAAGTCCATGCTATATGTAGGATGAGGCAAATTCTCCGCCCTAAGTCTGCAATTTTCATTTAAGCCATATGAGCAGTGCGTGACCTGGCATTATCATGGTGTAATGTGATTTGGTATCCTTAGAGCCTTCTTCTGCTTTTTTTTTTTTTATAGGCTTATTAAGTTTATCAAATGTTTGGGAAATATCTCTCCTTATTTATAGTCTGACCTTTCTCTTAAAAAAAATCAACCAAAAGTGAGCCTTCTTTGTCGCAAAACAGTGACCATAATTTTTTGTGATGATTTGGAAATTTAATGTTTTTATTTCACTGGAAAAGACATGTCCATTCCATAGACTAGCATTTCAAATAAGGATAACAGAAGTTTCAAGTATCATCAACTGTTACTAGGCCTTTAAAATAACCTCTTGAAAGTTACTGTATTCTTGCAATAGGTCTCACAGCAGTCCATTCTTGGAGAATTTAATTTCTTTTGTTAACAGTGTAGGTACCCATTCATACTGCTCTATAATCTAATGTGTTTAAAATAATTACTACACCTCTCTTTGAACACCCTAGCGTGTGTACATCACTGCATATGTAGTTATTGTCCGATCTTTTCTGAATCATTTCATCCCAATCCTTAATATTTTATTCAGTGTACTTTGTGCGTATTTGACTTTGATCTTCTGCTCCTTGGATAGTCATAAATGTTGGCAACTCCTTTAAAACATGCAAGCCATTTACAAACATTGAACATATCAATAGTGTCTTGTTAGTATAATTTTTAAGAAATCTGGAAAGCTGAATTTTCTCCCAACTTGAAAAGGAACCCTATCACCAGTCATTTTCAGAAACAGATATCAATTTGACTGTTCAAAACTTCAGATCTGTAACAGACAGAAACTTTTATTTTATTATGTTTTTCTTAATATCTATACTAGCAATACACAAAACTTCATGATGCCAACTCAAATGCAAAAAAATCTGGGCACACAAGTGGCACCTACTTACGGACCAACCCTCGTAGTTTTACTGCCCCTACAGGACAAACTTCTTAAAAAGTTCTATAACTAACACTGCATTCTACTCATAATGTTCTTCTTTCCTCTAAGAAGTTTTAGAGGACAGTCTGTAATCAGTAGTAGTTACATGCAGTTTGAATTTTATAATTACAGGAATCATTTCAAGCTAAAAATCATAGGTAGCCACAAACTGAATGCACTTCTTCAAGTTCTCAACAAAAAATTTATTCACAGATTTAGAGAGAATATATAAGCAAACTGTAATTCATAATCAATTCAAAACTATTACCTGCATTAAAAGTTAGCCCTTTAATTGGAGTTTTCATATTTAAATGCCAATTATTAATTTCAAATGATACTAAATTTTATATAACAGTAATATTTTGTATATTTTTTTTTCTTTTATGAAACCTCCAACCATGAAAGGTACTAGAACCTATAGTACTCAGTACTGTGTGTGGATTGAAGGTTTGGAAGACAGAAGATATTTGACATTATACTGAATTTCTGTAGATCATAATTTTCAGGAAATACACATGATGGTTGCTCCAAAAAACTGAAATTGAAAGGATAAATAAGAAAGGAGAAAATTTGGTTCTGTGGATTAAGTTGGACAATAAATGGAAGTTGACTGGTTGCAGCCCATGTTTAGACTGGTTTAGATAGAGAGGGAAAAATTTGAGAAAAAAAACCCCCTTCCCATTTCACCCATCCATTCGCTCCAAATAAATATTTGTCAGTTCTGTCTTGAACTTATTTAAGTTGTTGACCTCCACTACAACAGATGGAAGTTTGTTACAACTATCAACCACCCACTGGCATTTATCTACTCTACATAGTAGATCTTCTCAAAAATACATTACCTGCAGGATATGTATTTTCTAAATAGAGCTTAACCCATTAACTGGGCCCCTGGTGTATTTAGTACACCAGAAACACAAAAATTTAAATATTTCAAATCTACAAGAATTGTCAGTGGGAATTTTAGTATTCACTTCTGATCTATATTATTATTTTTTAATTGGAAAAGTATAGTGCAAAAAAAAATGTTATGGCACAATGTCTCTCAAAAAGTATCTGCTCTATGTTACTTTTCTTTTTTCTTGCTACCACTGCTAAGATTTGGTCGTAAGGCCAAATCTTGGAGTAATTAAAAAAAAAGGCAAATGAGGTGTATTTATTTATTTTTTTCTGAATAATACAACTGTCATTTGTAATGAATTTTTCTGATCTTATACAATATAATATCAGAATTTAAGTTTCCCATTTTAAACTATTTTAGATTTTTTTTCTCTTTTCCCTACCTGATTTGGCATAAATGTTCTTACTAGTAGGCTAAAAAAGAATTCTTTATTATAATCAATATGCATTCAAAATAGTAGTTACTTTGGCTTATAACAAAAAAAATCAACTGCAATTTCTAACAATGCCACCGAGACTAGCTTCATTGTAGAGTAATATGCCTATTTGCCAGCACACACACACCCATTGGACATTTAAAATCACAAATGCCATACTCCCAAAAAATGCAGGCCCACTGTTAAGCAGGTGTCACTGTTAGGCAGGCTGTTATAAAAAGGAAATGAACACATTTCCTTGAAATATGGCATCCTAGAATGTGAGTATTTTTTATTTTAACATGTTTGCTGCCACCTAAACACGAGAGAACACGTTCACTGTGTCATAATTTCCAGAATGTAGAAAACAAATCAACATTCTACATCCCAAGCATTTCAAGAATTTGTACATAATGGTTAAAAATTAAAAGTTTGGAATTCATTACTAAAACTAACTGCTGTACTTACTTTTGTAATGAGCTGTAAATCAAAACAAACCTTAAAATTTTATAAAAAGTTTATTCATGTGCACAAACTAACATCAGTATAAACAAAATAAAAGTTACTCAGTGTGCCAATACTGAGTAGTTGTTAACTTCACATGCCTTTATGTTTACAGCACCTGTTGGTTGACTGCTTAAGAATTATTGCTTGTATATGTTATTGTTATTTGTTTTTTTTAGGAGCATTAGCAACTAAGGCCATATTGCTCCGGGATATGCGGTGGTCATTCCTTGACCTTTTCGCATCCTCCGTATTTGGTGGTGACGGGCTCGAACCCCGGTCTAATCAAGAAGCGTGTGCTACGACACTGCTGCTCCTTCCAAACTGGCTACGGAGGCACCTGCTTGTATACGTTATGGCACACCACTTAGGTGCATTTTGAATGCACATGTGCATTGCGGCACATCACTCCTAGTGCTATTTTACACATAAATGCATGTATGCAAATGTGTTAATTCATGGTGCCTCAACTACAACCACTGATGTAGTTATTATTAGCCATAAGGTGCAAGGAAGCCTACGGCTTATGCTGCACCAGCCAAAAAATATATATATATGTTCCCGAGTTACCCTGAGAGAGAGAGAGTGAGTGTCAGAAATTTAAAGGAATCACCAAGAAAGGGAAGAATGATGATAACCAGCTCAGGACCCTGGGTGTGCCAAGCCCATACTCACCAGATGTGGTCAAGAGATTAGTACCAAGGTAACTTGGGCCACTCTATATGTCATATTCATAAACTGCATGAAGGAGTGAACTTGCCCAGGCAGCAATACCTGTCATGACCTATAGCATTTGTAGCATTACCACTGCAAAAAATGAGGGGGGGGGACAAAACTGTTGAGAACCACTGGGGCCAACTACACGCAGTTTACCTGACCGCATGTGTCTAAAGTCAATCAATTTGTGCACAAGATGAAAATAGCCTACATTATATGAAACTGGTGAATCTCAGCACCACTTAATCGGATATATGGGAGTTCTGTTGTCTTTTATTTCATTCTTGGCGCTTTTGTGTGCTCTAAAACCACTGTTTAACTCAGCCATTACTCACACTACCTTTTAAGCAATATTTTATGAACTGTTTCTCTTTTAAAGGAGAAAACTATCCATTGATGTTGCTCAAAATGACCTCAACGCACTTGGGAGTATTCGCGTGGAAGTCTGTGTTAAAATGCGGAAATGAATCTTTCCTGTCATTGATAAGATTAATTTCCAACCTTTTCGAACAGGTGGCCAGCGACAAATCCACTCAGAAACGAACTGAGATGGTTCAGGAAAAGCATACATTCTTTAATCTACATGGAAATAGTTTATATGTGTTGTGAAATTTGAATTATGTTACCAAGATTACAACAAAATAGTTAAAGAACAAATTTTCAATTAAAATTCGCATAAATGAAACTTCTCATGAAAGTTCAACCCTGTTCACTTCTCTGAAAGCTGCGCTATAATAAATTCGCTCATCCATTTCTTCGATGTTAATATATTACTGGCTAATTACATATATTTAAAAAATATATATATTTAATAAGTAACTCACCGGTTCTGCCTTTCGCTATCATAATAAAGCTCAATTGTAAAAATATTCGTAACTTTTTCCACTTATAATGCGTCATTATTTATACTGAATATGATCAGCATTTATAATGCAGTTTTATAGAATACAACAATAAATTAAATTCAGCCGCGACACACCAAAAACTACTAATTCAAACATTTTGTTGACTTAAATCTTTAAAATTTAGAAAAAAAAAAAAAAAAAAAGTCAAGTTAACGATAATACTCCAAGACTTATAAGATACACCTTTCAATTCATCCCTGTTGAAATGAGCGACCTCTATAAACAAAACGAAATGCGTAAGAAAGGATGAAATACATAAGCGAAGAATACCGAAGTTCAAAAAAAAAAACTGAAACAAACGCTACACAAAAAATATTCGTGAAATAAATAAAGACCTATTTATTTATTCACTATACCTTTAGCCATAATTTATTTATTTATTTATATAACCCTTATTTATTTATTCGCTGGAGATGTGCAAATGTATCCCCAATTCACAAAGGGGATAGAAGGGTGACACGAGTAATTACAGACCAGTTAGTTTAACTTCTGTTCCGGGTAAAATAATGGAGTCACTGGTTAAAGATGCATTGCAGGATCATCTAGACAAGACTGCAGCAATAATTCAGACACAGCATGGGTTTGTTAAGGGAAAGTCTTGTCTGACAAATTTGATAGGATATTATGATGTGGTTACAAAGGAACTGGATGCAAAAAATAATTTTGATATCATATATTTGGATTTCAGGAAAGCTTTTGACACTGTTGCGCATGGAAGACTATTGTACAAATTGGAGCAGAATGGTATTAAGGGTAAGTTGCTACAATGGATAAAAGGATGGTTAAGTGGGAGAAGACAGAGGGTGGTAATCAATGGGTGCTGCTCTTCGTGGACTAATGTTATTAGTGGAGTCCCACAGGGTTCGGTGTTAGGTCCACTGTTGTTCTGTATATTTATCAATGATATTAATGAAGGTATATCAGGCTTAATGTCGAAGTTTGCAGATGATACAAAGGTTGACAGGGTTGTTAATGACAGTAATGGCAGTGTGCTACTGCAACAGGATCTAGATAATTTGGGCAGATGGGCTAAGAAGTGGCAACCTGAAGTCTAACCTTGGCAAATGCAAAGTACTGCATATGGGTAGAAGTAACCCCAGAGAAACGTACCAAATGTGTGGTACTACACTTAAGGTGGTAGAAAATGAAAAAGACCTGGGAGTAATTGTGCAGTCAGATATGAAGTTTTCTGAGCAATGCAGACAGGCTGCCAGGGCAGGTCATGGTGTTTGGTCAATGATATATAGGAATTTTGCTAGCAGGGAAAAGGAGGTGATTATCCCTCTGTATAAGGCAATGGTCAGGCCACGCCTTGAGTACTGCGTACAGGTCTGGAGGCCTCATTTTAGGAAGGATGTAGATTTACTTGAGCGTGTACAGAGAAGGGCAACAAGATTGGTGAGGGGAATGAAGGGATCATCTTACCAAGAGACGCTTAAGTTCTGCAAATTGCAGTGGCTGGAGACTAGGCACCTGCGCGGTGATCTGATTCAGGTATATATAAGGCCTTGAATGGGTTGAGCACGCTGAATTCTGATGGGATCCTTCCATTTGTTCAGATTACGAACCTAAGGGGGCATAAATTCAAATTAAGAAAAGACAGATGTAGAATAGATGTGTGGAAATTTGCCTTTAGCCAGCGGGTGGTTAATTGCTGGAACAAACTTCCATCTGTCGTTGTGGAAGTTGATAGGTTGAATAAATTTAAGGAGGAACTGGACAGGCATTTGGAGGCAATGGTGTGATTTTTTTTTTTTTTTTTTGGCTGATGCTGCATAAGCTCATACATTTGCTCTCTTGCATCACATGCCACTACTACTACTACTACTACTACCCTTAGCCATAATAAAGCATGAAGATATTTTTATTGTTATTATTAGGCATATGGCGCAAGGGAGACGAAGGTTTATGCTGCACCAGCAAAAAAAAAAAAAAATTTCTGAATTACCCCGAGAGAGAGAGAGAGAGAGAGAGAGAGAGAGAGAGAGAGAGAGAGAGAGAGAGAGAGAGAGAGAGAGAGAGAGAGCGCGCGGGGGATTTCCCCAAGAAAGAGAAGAATCATGATATCCAGCTCAGGACCCTGGGTGTGGCAAGCCGATACTCATCAGATGTGAGCCCCTGGGATTAAATATGAAAATCAAATAGGGCACAGAAAAGTGAGACATAATTTGAATGTATATTTTTATTTAAAAATGCTTTTCTGGCATATTTCTATGCGATCGCACTAATTAAAGTAATTATTAAAGAAAAAAAAAAACTTCAGGCCCAAAAAAAAAAAAAAATTCTCATACCCTCTTCCTCTGATTGGCCCTGTCCAAGACTACAATTATCCATTAAAAAAATAAATAAATAAACAGAAGATATATTCTCTCTTCCAAATTACCAACAAATTGGTCAGTCGTTTTACAGCAATTGAGCTATTTAATTTTATTTAAAGCAGCCATATGAACCGAGTAGGAAATAACTAGAACCCGACGATCTAATGGTAACGGTGGTTATTTGCTTTAGAACCAGCGAAGGGCACTGGCGTAGGAAAACATATGAAACCTTCCCCCCTCCCCAAATCAGACCAGTGTCCCTACATTAGGGCAATGTCCAAGTAAAAACTGGTTAAAAAACAACAGCGAGAAAGAAATAATACTATTCTTACGTTTAAGCTAATCCAATGCAAAGGTAATTCCAATGGATGCTGGGGGAAAAAGCGAATGTTGGAAATTAAGTTCAATTCACTAAAGCCATAAAAAGAAATGTTCATATGGACACTTTCCTTTAATTCTCGTGATATTATTGTCAGCAGTGCTATTCAATTGATTTTCATTTTAAATCATGCCCTCATGGGTCGCTCTGTGGTTATCAACACCATGTGCAAAATGCCTAGATTCTAATCCAATAAGAAAACACACTGGTGTGCAAAATTTAAGGACCAGTCAGGTTTCCACCTAGCTTCTCATAGGAGTGGCCTGGATATGGGAAAAGCATACCAAAGCAACCTCGTGAGGTACAGAAATGATGAAGGAAACAACACCGACACAACAACGGAAACAAAACGGTACAGAGGGACTTTATTCAAAAATGGCAACATAGTACTGGCTGCCATGATACAGATACATCACTGCCAAAGATGGAACAAATGGAAGAGGTAGTCCTCAGTAGGAGATATGGCCACCCCTAATATCGCTACAGGCTTTGCACCGCCTGTCCATACTTAGAACAATGTTGATAAGTTCCAGCGTCCATTCCTCTGTCAGCGCAATCATTTTGAGCTGGTAAACATTTTCTGGTGGGTGTAAATGTGCCGCTAGGCGTCTCCCGAGAGCGCCCCATTTGTGTTCAATGGAATTTAGATCTGTCGGAGGAACGAGCAGGCCAATCCATACGAACATTGTCCCCACTTTCCAAAAGCATATCAACAGCTGCAGTGCGATGGTGTGTGGCGTTATCATCCATAAACACAAAATAGGGGCCAATGGCAGCTCAGAACAGACACACCAGGGGAAGGATTACCTCAATACAGAAGCGTGCACCGGTTACAATACCGCCTTCCAGTATCTGGAGTTGTGAACGTCCATCCAAGATAACGCCTCTCCAGACGAGAACTCAACCTCCATATCGATCCCTTTCAGTGGTGTTTGCGGGGTGATACCGTGTGCCAACCTCTCGCCAGATCAGCTCACGTCAAGATCGCTGCTGAGACTGAATCTACTCTCATCAGTAAAGAGCACCTTACCCCATTGCGCTGCTGTCGTCCTTGTGTTCTATGCTCCACTGTAAACGGTGTCTCTGATGGGCAGGTGTTAAAGGGACACAGCGTACTGGCCGTCGGGCAAACAGTCCACCTTTGTGGAGTCACCTGGCCACAGTAAACCGCGATGTCCTAAGTCCTGTGCAGCTGGTTTGCAATGGATCCCGCTGTCTGGCGTAGGTCCCTCTTGGCCTGTAGCAATATATAGCGGTCATCATTGAGCGTTGTTTTTCGTGGACGACCACCACTGGTTCTTCGAACAGCTGTACCTGTCGTTCTGAAGGCCAACCACGCACGTGACACGATGCTATGGGCGATACCGAACTCTGCAGCCACACTTCTCACCCTTCGACCTTCCTCGAGCTTCTCAATTATTCGACCCCGGGTAATGTCATCCAGATGTTGTCTGCTGGCCATTTCGTTGTCTGTAGCAGTGTATGACACCAATTTAACGTCTGTAACAATCGTGCCCACCATTCGCTAATTTGCACTTAACTGCTGAACTGCTGCTTTTATCTGTTTATGTGAGCCCCCTCTCATCACGATTAAAATTTTTGCATGTGCACTAGCTTTCTACTGAAAGCTAGTGCACTAGCACAGTTATGCAAACCGCAACAAGCTGATTCGTTTGATTTTGTGGTTGTAACCTTTAGAAATAGTGTTGGTCCTTAAGTTTTGCATACCAGTGTAACTCGAGCAGATGTGATCAACTTTTTCATAAGGTGGGGGATACAGTCGATTCTAGAGGAAGCTGCTAGGTTTTTATATCCCGGAAAGAGGGGTTTTCGTTCAGTAAAACGGGTAAATCTATCACCTACAACTAAAGAAAGAAATATAAAGCTTAGGTGGCTCTGTAAAATATTCATTAGCTTTAGATATCACACTGGCAGTGCCACCTGGAATTTAAGACTAATAGAGTGATAAATTGTACAGCCACCTCCTCACCATAATCTTGAATGGAAATGCTGGTGAAATGTAAGACAGAGATTGTTCAATATCACCTTCTCAAATTCTTCCATGCTATAATAGATAGCTGAAAAAAATAGTGGTAGAATTTGGTGATTGGACGGTTTTTTGGACAGCTGAGAATTGATATTTCGTAAAGTATCGTAGAAAGCAAATGAATATAAATCACCATTATGCCTGGCATTTGTGGATTATGAAAAGACATTTGACTAATTCCCTCCATAAAGTATAAGGCAATGTTTCGGACACTGGAAAGACAGGGAACAGATACCAATTACATTATGATTTTGAAGAAAATATATGCGGACGCTGCCTCGTTTATTAGACTAAACAAAAACACTAGCAAGTTTAAAATTGAGAAAGGAGTTTGACAAGAAGACATAATATCTCCGAAGCTGTTTACTGCTGTCCTTGAGGAAGTTTTCAGAAGATCAGACTGGTCGCAGAAAGAGTCAATGTGAACGGACAGTACCTAAACCATTTACGATTTGCAGATGACATTGTGGCCATAAGCCATGATCCCAAAGAATTAAAGATAAATATTAATCAGTTATGCAGAGTTAGTAAGGATTTTCGACTAAAGATGAATATGGCTAAAACAAAAGTAATGATGAACAAGCATGCCACAGAAAGGGAAATAATGATTGAAGGAGCAGTAATTGAAAAGGTGGAGTCATATGCTTATCTGGGAGAAGTCATTCGCTGTAATAATGATAAATGGCTGGAAGTCAAGAGAAGAATAAATTTTGGATGGATAGCATTCAGGAAATATAGTCACATACTGAAGAGCAATATCCCAGTTTGTCTGAAACGTAAAATATTGAAACAACATATACTCCCCACCATGACTTATGGAAGTGAAACTTGGGCACTCACCAAAAGAAGGGAAGAGAAGCTGAGAACTACACAGCGAAGAATGGAACGAATTATATTGGGAATCAGACTGTTAGATAAGAAGAGAAACACATGGATTAGGCAACAAACTCAAGTAAAGGACATTCTAATCAAAACTAAAGAACTAAAATGGTCTTGGGCAGGACACATAGCTCGAAGACATGATGACAGATGGACTAAGAAAATAACAGAATGGTACCCAAGAGGAGCTAGAAGAAAACCTGGAAGACAAAGGAGGAGATGGATAGATGAAATTCATGAGTTTGTGGGAAGTGAATGGATGGCCAGTGCTCAAAACAGAAGGAACTGGAAAGTTGCTGGAGAGGCCTTCATCCTGCAGTGGATTGAAAATGGCTGATGATGATGTCCTGACTATGAAGACTTGAGATATATTCTGATCACAAAGATTATTAATTTGCCAAAGGACCAAGAACATATACTAATTCATATCCATGACAATTATAAATACTTCACCACTTTTGCACAGGAGTCTTCAAACAGACGAAGAACATTAAGGGGCCTAAACCACCAAGACAGAGACTTGCAACCACCAAACTTGAGCCAGATTCTGGGCACCCCTCTCCAATAGTATCAACTACCGAACTCATCGAAGCTCAAATGAATTGACATCCACTTCCTTCATCCAAGTTCCATCGGGCTGTCTGCAACTGAATTTCCAGGCAAGATCAACCAGTACCTAACGTCACTAAAGACTCCAAAACCCAGACACTGGAGACACCATTAGCTTTTCTGCCACAAGCCGATCAAACTGAGCACTCTAGCCTGGTTTTCTTTTACTCTCCTCCCTGGCCAAGGGAAGGTGATTGGTTCCTGTCTCCTATCCCCTGCCACCCCTTTCTTCCACTTGGTGAGGCCTGGGCCTGACTTTCTGGGATCGCCTTCTCTATCGTCCTCATACCTCTGTCTTTTCTCCCAGCCTTCAGTCTCCCACCTACTCTGTCTATCTCTCAGTGTACACCCCACAATACTTAACAATTAATAACGTCCAAATTTAAACCATGCTTACATTACTCTTGGCCTTTTATATTCTAGCGTTAACCCCCTCTTTTTATTTTTTTATTTATCTATTTTATTTTTGATTCTTTTTTTTTCTTTATTTTTTTTTACATAGACCCTTGCCACTGAAATCTTTCGAAACTAGGTGTCAGAGTACAAAAATCTACCTGACCTGCCTCCCCGGGGCCAAGTGCTGTAACGGTGGGTCCCAACAGGGGCCCTACGTCTAAATGGTCAGAAGAACAACAGTACACAACACTATACATCCTTTCACTCCCTAACACTTTTTGAATCTCTGGCCTTCACAGAGTTCTGTGCTACACAAACAGAGTACACAACGTGGAGATGGGGGAAACCCCTGGTGCGGTCAGACAACAAACACATTTTGAACTTGATATCTGGGGCTACCTACCCTATCGGCCCATATTTCTATCTTCTCTCCCCAGTCTTCAGTCTGTCCCCCGTTCTATCTTTACGCTAGCAAAAACTCATGCACCAAAAAATTTAAACATGTCAAAATTACCTTTTACGCATACGTCGGTCTTGCAAATTCAAGCAATATCACCCCTACGTCAATGCTTCTTTTTTTTTTTATAGGTACTAGCCGCCGAAATCTCAGGAAATTAAGCGGCATGACCTGCCAGAGTAAATATAATTCTACTGGGTTGCTGGTCTTCCTCCACGGGGCGAAAGTAGGGCAACGTTGGGCCTCAGCAGGGGTTCAGCAGCTAAATGACCAGAAGAACAAGTACCCGACATTACAATACATGTACTATATCCATACACTTTTAAATCTCTGACATTTCGAGCGAATTGGAACACCCACAATGAAAGCTACGCGGAGATGGCAGAAACCCTTGTGGCACGTGACACTAAATACACTTTGACATGTAGACATGTATAGTATCTTATGTAGGACGGCACCTGAACTAAAGTTCAACTCCGTCTTTGTACACTGTGATGGTTACAGAGCACTGTAACAGGCCAGAAATGTGTGTAACGTTATGTTCATGCAGTGTGTGTGTTGTTGTGTTGTTTAGTTGTTTCTGGCCGTTTTGTCACCAGGCAGGCGATCACCTGGAAAGCCTGCCCAGTGTCCGTCTACACCACAGGGATGTAGGCCACAACTGCGCAGGAACCATGGCCAACCTCAACGGTCACGTACTGAAATAAGGTTCTTTTGAATGGCTCCAAACCCTACCTGGACAGGTAGGGTTTGGAGCCATTCAAAAGAACCCCGTGCCAGCAAGCCGGCAACAGCACACACACACACACACACACACACACACACACACACACACACACACACACACACACACATTCCCAGGAGACAGGACAGCAGAAGACAAAGAAATAAGGATGAGAATAGCATAAAGTAAAAAAAAATAATAATAAAAAAAAAATATATATATATATAAGAAGAAAAAAAAATAAAATTAAAAAAAATTAAAAAATATATATGTATAAAATAAAATAAATTTTAAAAAAAGAAAAAAAAAAGTAATATAAAATCTTTATCCATTTCTTGCCCACATCTTTATGCAGTGCTGCCCAAAGTGGTCCACAAAGAGAAAAGGTAGATTGTCAAACAGAAGTAGTAATGTCATTCAATCATGATCGGCAGGAACAAATTCTAGATATAATTCTGAATTCTGTTAATCTGAAGTGGTGTCAGAAGTCTCTGGTCGATGACGGTATCACTGAACAGAGGTTTAGTTGAAGAGAGTCTTGATAAAGTCAGAGAAGTGCAGGCAGCATCTGTTAAAATCTTTGCGTGTTCTTGAAAGCCACAACAATTTTGTATACTCTGGGGTTACTGCTTCCCATATGTAGTACTTTATATTTGTTAATGTTCAACTTCATTTGCCACCTCTCAGCCCATCTGCTCAACTTTTCTAGATCCTGTTGCAGCAGTGTACTGTCATTAGCGTCCTTAACAAGGCTGCCAACCTTCTACAAACTTGGACATTAAGCTTGATATACTATCATCAATATCATTTATAAATACAGAAAACAACAATGGACCCAACACTGAACCCTGAGGGACTCCACTAAAAACATTAGTCCACGATGAGCAGTGTGCATTGATTACCACTCCCTGTCTTCTCGCTCTCAATCATCCCTTTATCCACAGCAGGATTTGTCTCCAATGCCACACTGCTCAAATTTGTTCAGCAGTCTTCCATGTGCAACAGTATCAAAAGCCTTGCGTCAACCTTTGACCCTTCTTTGTGAATTGGAGTCACATTTGCACATCTCCAGTCCATGGGTACCTCCCCTGAGTCCAAAGAAGCTCTCTTAATTATGGCTAAGTGTTTGCTTATTTCCTTTGCTGCCTCCTTTAATATAGCTGGATAGATTACGTCCATCCCGGGTGCCTTTTTTATGTTTATCTTCAACAATTTCTCCTCCGCTTTCCTCTCAGTTATTACAATATCATATAGCTCACTGCCAGAGTTTAATTCACCTCTGGCATTGCCGTCCCTGAATAACTCCTCATGTGTTAATGTAGATGCGCAATTATCATTTAGTTTGTTAGCCACCTGAGCAGGATCATCAACTGTTGAACCATCAACATCCAGTGGACCAATCTGATTCATCCCTTTCTTTCTAGAGTTTACATAAGTAAAGAACTCTTTGCTGTTTTTCTTTGCATCCTTTGCCAAAGATTTCTCATAATCTTCCTTCGCCTGCCTAATCTCCTTTGTGGCTTGGTTACAGCTCATGTTATATCTATCATATGCTTCCATGTCACTTATTAATTTATATGTATCCCATGCATTTTTCTTCTCTGCCATATGTCTCATTAGTTCATCTAACATCCATTTAGGCCTAAACCTTGAACAATATTTCTTGTTGGTATGTAAAGCCTAGTAGCTTCCAAGATAAATTCTTTGAATGTTTCCCATTTTGAATTTGCTGTTGGTAACATCATCAGTTGGTCCCACCATATAGAATTTAAATACTGTCTCAGGCCACCGTAGTCATCTTTACGAAAGCAAAAACCCTTCCCTTTACCCCTGATGGTAGTTACCTCTTTGAGTAAATCCCACTTCAGCACACTGTGATCACTGCCACCTAGTGGTTCTTTTATCTGCAGATTCTTAATGCATGAAGAATCACTACTGATAATCAGTTCAACAGTATTACTCCCTCTAGTTGCCTCCCGAACATGCTGATATAGAAAATAATCGTCCAATAAATCCACAAAAGTCTTGCTTGTGTGTGAGTGACCAATCCACAAATTGCAGTCAATATCCGGAAATTAAAATCCCCCATTATTAGAATCTCTGATTTACTGGCCCACTCTATTTCCATGTACAGTTTCTTATCATACTCATCAGCGTCATAAGACCTATAACACACTCCTCCTCTCAATTTTGATCTCCCAATGCCTATGCCAATACATACATACATACATTTACGGAGACATGTATATTATAGATCTTTCAATATATCCGGGCAATAGTTCACATTCAATGAAGGCAAGCTCCAGGGGTTTTACCAGACTTTATTTTCTGGATGGCTCTACCAATTTCTTCCAGAGATGTCATCTTCCCTGTCCGACGGGAGGTATTGCTCAATGTCTTCTGCTATGAAAACCTGTTCTGGGGTGTTTTGTTCAGGATTTACCTCAGTGATAATTTGGTATAGTATTTTCTCTACTGTGGGTGTGTCGCTAGTTCGTCGTTTACAATGCTCCATCTTCAACAATCGAGTTGATAATATTAGGAGTGGTCAGTCTTTGCCTGACCAGCTTTTGGATAAGTCCTGAAGGGCTAATGTTGCCTTCATTCTGTACAAGCAGTCTCCGATATCTTTGTTTTTGACGGTAAATAGCACTGATATATATTTTCGTCTGTGCATCTTAAATTGACTCTTGGAGAGCTGCAGAAAGTTCCAGCCAACCACTTCTGCAGGCTCTTTGGAGGTGTTTTCCATTAGCTATTAGTTGATTCCAGAGCGTGGTATGCTCTCCAATCCACCATGGAACGTTCTTAGGGTAACGCTTCCTTTTTTTTTTTTTTTTTTTTTTTTTTTTGCCATAGCAGCTTGTGAAGCTTTCTGTAGTAGTTAGGTGGCAAGGTTGGATTTCTGAGCAGCATTCAATTTGTAAGACGGTCTTGTGGAATTCGTGCCAAGGATTGTTGTATGGTGGAATCGAATACCTCCCATTTCGCCGTTTTACAGCATAGCGAACAGTGTCGCTACATTGTATATGGAGATTAGGCTAGATGGAAAAGGTAATCACTCGTCATCAAATAGTCATGTACTGTCCAGTTGTGGATGCGCTGACTAAATAGCATAATGCAAATGTGAATATTGCAAATGTGATCTTGTTTACCCCCAATATGTATGTCAGGTCCTATGTATATCTCAACGTATTTAATATCTTTGATATTTCTTATATCTTGAGAGTGCATAAAATTGTATGTTTAAATAAATAATGAATGAAATGAATATGGATGTGTTGAGCCAGAGAAGCCGAGGTTAAGTCACGGTGTTATCAACGTTGGACTGTCTCACGGTGGAGCAGAAGATGGTTGGCTGGTTTGGCCTGTTATCGAGAAGGAGGTCATGAGATACAAGAGAAAATCTTCGACCATTGCTCCTCTGGAGTCAATATTACGCATGCACTTACCACGGTTTTATCATAGTGTTCACTTGGCATTTGAATCTGACGCAATTATGGTTGGTTGCAAGTAAATCCAACACTCTGTCAAGTTCAGTCAGGTGAGGTGAGTCAGGTGAAATATTCAGGGAGTACTGAAAATATGGCAAGATAAAGTGATTTTCTCAAAGTCGCTTTCAAGGAAGGTCGCTACTTGGGGTGTGGTGCAGAGAGACTGCAGCCTCGTGACAACGATACATGGGTTTTTTATTGATAGAGGCAAAGCTATTGCCATTAGGTGCTTGAACCTTCCTGTAAGAGCTCGGATATTCAACCACCCGACCACTAGTGCAAAAGGGCTCCCGGAACAGGAGCACATCTATATTATGTTCACGTAGCACTGGGCGTAGTTGTTTCCTATCGTTTGTTTCCTATCAGAGCAATGCAGGTTGAATTTCTTCTCATCCAAGAAAATAACTGATTTCCAATGCTCGGGAGTCCATTTGATATGCTCTTTTTTTTTTTTTTTTTTTCATCACAGGGAATTTATTTTATTTTATTTTTCTTATTTTATTTATTTATTTATTTTATTTTTCTTATTTTATTTATTTATTATTATTATTTTTTTTTATCATTATTTATTTATTTATTTAATATATTTTCTTTTTCGCCACGGGGAATTATTATAATTATTTATTTGTTTATTATTATTATTTTATTTTATTTTATTTAATATATTTTCTTTTTCACCACGGGGAATTATTATAATTATTTATTTGTTTATTATTATTATTTTATTTTATTTTTTTTTTTTTTTGCACCACGGGAAATATATTTTGTTTTTGTTTTTAGTTTATTTAATTTTTATTTATTATTTTTTATTTTATTTATTTATTTTTTCCCCTCTCTGGAGTATGCCCCCAGAGAAATCTGGCCCACCTTTTGGCAACATCAGGTGGTTCAGAGTCTCGTATCGAGACAGTACGTGCTCCATTGGGACTGGCCCACCTTCCCGTGGTGTGGACGAGTACCCAGAATCATCTGTCCAGGTGACTGATGCTTCTGGGTAGCCAAGAGGCCAGAACAGAACAACAGAACACACACACAATACACATAAACCGACGTCACACACATCTGGCCCATTTGTAGTGATACTGTTCTTCACAGAGATACGAGGCGGAGTTGAACTCACGTTCTAGGAGCCGCCCTTTACAAAAACACATGTCCACATTTGATATGCTCCTTACACCAAATTAATCGGGCCTTTTTCATGTTTTGTGTGAGGAGGGGCTTGTTCTTAGGACGACGGGCTACAAGTCCGTTTTTGAAGAGACATCTTCTGACTGTTACTGCTCAAGACACTCTATAAGCAATATGACGGGAAGAACATCCTTCCTCACGTAAAGCAACACTCTTTCTTCGTGGCGTCAACTGCACGTGACTCGCCATCCTGACACAAGCAAGGAATGACTGCAACTCTTGCAGAGCGTGCTTAGCTGAAAGTAACAGCTGATGCAATATTACGTCATCACTACGCGTGTCCATCTTATCTGATGCAATCTGTAAGAAATATTGCCATATACTTATGTTATTCAGACGACAATTACAATTTTAAGGGGTGATGCACTTCTTTTGAACACCAGTGTATATATAAATGTCACAATGACATAAATCCTTTAATCACTGCCAAATTATTGACGCCATAGAAAAACCAATGACACTAATGACAAGTCAATTGAGAGATTCTCTACCGCATAGTTGCCAAAATAAAGATGCAGGGATTTGTACCACAATAATTTTAACAGTCAATGCTAGTCTCCTTTCGTCTATACGTAACCGAAACTGTTGAATATTAGAATACTGAATGATGCCTGAAGATCAATGCAGGTCGCTGCCACCTAAGCCTTTATCCCAAAGGCTAAGAGGATTGCACTGATGGTGGGCAGCATATTCATAACTGTAGCTCTACGAAGGGAAGGGAGGTTTGAATTGCAGTAGTGCTGGTATGGGAGCAAATGATTAATAAGAATTGGAAGGAGTATCTTCTAAAATAGACTAGAGTCTTGTGTTTCACGAGGGTTGGAGATTGGATTTTTAGCTGCTGTTTCACAAGATAGCCTCTCTAAAATGGAAGGAAATATCTAATAAGCGAATTGAATTGAAAATCACAAGAAGATATAGATATTGCTCAGACATTTAATAATAAATTGGGGTATGCTTTCAGTCACACAGTCCTAGGAGCAGGTATGGAATTTAAGACTGAAATCATGCTCTCCTGTTATTTTGATTGTGGGCAATACATCAGTTTATGTTACTTTCGACGGCAACTACCCACCTAGATGGTAATTTTCACTTGCCCGAAAAAAAAAAGAAAAAAAAAAAACTGCAGCTATTATCAATCCACTGCAGGATGGAAGCTTCCTCAATGATTCATGTTGAAGGAAATGGACCATAATCTCCCACGCTGGTCCAGTGCGGGTTGGCAGATAACTTGCCCGAAACAGAGTAACAAATCAAGCTAACAGCAGCTGTTGGGGTAAAATCGAAGATATTTCTGAATATGGCAGTTTACCTTATGAAAATTTTTGACCAAATGCTGTCGAATTGTTTGTGATTTCATATGAAGCAGCTCTCTTAAGCCAGCATGCATTATACATGTGTTGTGCACGAGATTTGGAGTAAGATATTCTATCGGATTATAGCATTAGTTGTCTTCGAAGTTTTATGTAAGTGCTGCTTTACATTGAAATTCATAGTCAGGTGTGCGATCCACCACACCTGATCCTGACATGACAGTAATCCTTTTCGAAGCAGCATATGACGCAGCTCTCTTAAGCCAGCATGTATTATATACACTGTGCTGCCACTGTATTAGGTACACCTACCTAGTAGCGTGTTGAGCCTTAAAAACAGCCTGAATTCGTCTAGGCATGGATTGAACAAGATATTGAAAATGTTGTGCAGGAATGGAGTACCATGCAGACATGAGTGTGTCACGCAGTTCCTTGAGATTCGACGGAGGTGTAGGCTTGCAGCGAACAGCCCTTTCCAGCTCATCCCAAAGATGTTCAATAGGATTGAGATCCTGGGACTGAGCGGGCCACTGCAGCAAAGAAAAGTCATTGTCATGTTCCTGGAACCATTCCATAGTAATTCGGGCTTTATGCACAGGCGCATTATCCTGCCGGAAGTAACCATCTGACTGAGGATAAATTGTCAACATGAACGGATGCACTTGGTCAACAACGATGTATAGGTATTATGTAGTATTCAGACGTGAATCTATGGATATCAATGGGCCCAACGTGTGCCAAGAAAACAAACCCACACCATAACATTGCCCCCACCACCTTGCACAGTAGTCGTCAGACATGACAGGTCCATGGATTCATATTGTTTTCGCCAAATTCTGAGCCTTCCAACAATATGATGCACCAGGAACTACGACTCGTCAGACCAAGCAACTGCTTTCCAATCCTCGATAGTCCAGTGCTGGTGGTGTTGCTGTGCCCACAGAAGGCATGCTCTCTTGTTCTTCATTGATAACAAAGGTATGCGATGTGGCCGTCAGCTGTTGTAGCTCATTCGCGACAAAGTGCGACTAGTGGTCCGTTGAGATATTTTGTTCTGCGCACCAAGGTTGTATTCTGACGTGATGTGTGATATTGTAGCCAGTCTGTTTGCTTGCACAATTCTAGCCATCCTCCTCTGACCTCTCTCTCATCAACAAGCGATTTTCTTCCACAGGATTGCCGTTGAGAGGATGTTTTCTGTTCGTTGCACCATTCTCGATACACCCTTGAAACTGTGGTGCATGAAAAGTTTAGGAGAACTGCCGTTTCAGGGATTCTTTGTCCAGCACGTCTTGCACCTGCTAGCATGCCACGTTCGAAGTCCGTTAGATCACTTCTTTTCCCCATTCTTGCTACGGTTTGTACGCTTAACTGATACTAGAAAGGTTGTTCTGCTGCATTTATATCCACAACTGTGGTCATGTGACTTGCAACGTTGTAGGACAAATCATTTGTGTGCACAGCAGCCGTGTACCTAATAAAGTGGCAACAAAATGTATGTGTTTACTTACGTATACACATATATGCGCAAATCTACAGAACAGAAACACAAATACATGCAGGCACACCCACTGTACATGCGCATACATACAAACGCCTGCATGTAATCACACTCACGAAAGCGCCACATACATCCATACTGCATATACATTAACATATATAGATATTGAAATATGCAATGGATATAAAGAAGAGATATGCACTGTCCAGTCAAAATACAGTTCTATGACCACTACCAGTGTTTAACAATCTGCTATCCCTTCCCGTCTGGTGGCACATGTATTGCAGTGAGAACCGGTAAATTTGATACAACAGGGCCGTGGCATGCGGTCAATACGAAGTTCTTGACCGACAGGATCAAGGGACGCGATCTCACGGACTTCAAAAAATGGATGATTATCGGGTACCAGTCGAAGCGTGGCAGTATAACTGAAACTGCGAATATTGTGAGTTGTTCGCGGAGTGCTGTAATTAAAGTACATAACGTCTATAAAAAAAAATTGAGTGTGTTCTCTGGTCGATTTGCTGTTTGCTGGACAAAAAACCCAATTTTCCGTGAGAAAAAAACCATGCTACCCTCACCGAGAACGACTAATTCAGCGATGTTGTGAAAATGACCCTTCAAATTCCTCAAGTCATTGACAAGATTTGAACGGAGGTCTTTTCCTCCCAGCGCGGGCAAAACGGTGATTATACTAACTGTGCTACCAACAAGGGCGTTTCCAAGACCACGATCCAACGAACCCTTCTGCGTACGAAGGGTTCGTTGGTCCAGCGGAGTAGGCATCTGGTCAGTCTACGGATCCTTACTACCACCCATTGCCAAAGACGCCTAATATTTGCATCTCAGCAGCGTCAGATGAATCTTACCTTCTATGTCGTGTGGACGGTAGATGGAGGGTAAAGACAAACTACGAAAAGATATCACTTTTTATTTTATTTTTATTATTATTTTTTTATTAATAACAATATACACAACAGGTAACCATTAACAGTGTATCTGAGAGCAGAACAATGAAAAGAGTTGATAACAATAATAAGGAATCCAACAATAAGATAAACATTGATATAGATTCAAATATTAAAATCATATGTAGAAAAGAGGTATGCATTGTTGTTGGGATGGAATTTTACGACACATAGGCTGCCAGGGCCATTTGTGTCTTTCAAATGGTTAGTACGAAATACTAAATTTATTGAAATAGGTGTTACATTTTATGATATATACCTATACAGTTTAGGAAGGTAAAAAGTTCTGTTTTATTAGGATCATCTCCGAGAATCTGCATTAATGATAATGATGACTGTGATTTAGTAAATGATTTAAAGGTGTTTGAACGGATATTTAGAAACTGAGGACAGTCTACTAATAAATGACGAACAGTTGGTTGTACATGACATGATGAGCATTGGGGAGCGCTGTCATTCATTAATAGATACAGGTGAGTGAGGTGAGTATGCTCAATTCTTAGCCTACCTAAAATTATTTCATCACGCCTGTTTTTTCGGAAGCTGGAGAGCCACAGATTCTGGTTTTATTTGGTAGAGTTTGTTTTCTGGATAACCTTTCCAGATTAGTAACCAGCTATTATAACATGCTTTACGGATAATGTGTTTGTAATCTGTATATGGAACTTGAAAGGTTTGAGAAATAGTAGTTTCTGGTGGTTTGGCTGCAAGATCTGCTCTTTGATTGCCGGTTGTCCCAGAATGTCCTGGGATCCAGCAAAATGTCACAGTTTGGTTCGACTCATTACGAACAAGTAACTTGGAATGTATTTGCTTTATTATAGAGTGGGAGGAGTTGTTACTACTAGTTATAGCGGTGACAACACTGAATGAGTCAGTGTATATTAAAACAGGGGTAATTAAAGGTTCAGTAATCTGATGAAGAGCTAAGTTTATAGCGTAAAGCTCAGCAGTAAAGATACTGAATTCTAATGGTAATGAAACAGAAATGGTGAATGAAGGGAAGACTGCCGCAGCGAGGTATGCATTAAGTTACCGGTAAAACAAATAATAATTAATTAGTTAGAGAATAGAAACATAATAAAACAATAATACCAATCATTAGATGAGAGCTAGTCACTTTGCAATTTAAGAGAAAAGGCAAACTTGTGGATGGAGTTCATCAGTGATTGGGAGTTGTCAAAGAAAGAGTCATCTGCTGATTCTGTTCAGTGGACTGAACTTCATAAAGTCCGTGGTGGCAGAGTCAAGGCGAAACAATGTTGTTTTGGTTTTTAGAAGCATTAGCAACTAAAGCCATATTGCTCAGGGGGGGGGTATGCGATGGTCATTCCCTGACCTTTCCGCATCCTCCGTATTTGGTGGTCACGGGCTCGAACCCCGGTATAATCAAGAAGCGTGTGCTACGCACTGCTGCTCCTGCCCACCTGGCTACGGAGGCGCCTGCGAAACAAGGTAAGGTTCCTGACTTGTCTACAAGGAGCATTGAAGTTGATTTTACTAAGGATATCAGATGCTTCATAAGTTCCAGTGAGTACTTTGGCTAGAAGGGTGATGTCAGCAATAACTCTTCTAGTGCACAGAGGCCTCAGATGAAAGTAATCACAGCGATTCACAGTACACTGAGTGATAAAATAGAGGAGTATGGAACGTATGGAAGGTATGTTCCAGCAGAATAATGTGCCCTGCCACGTTGCCGGTGTTGTTCAAGAGTGGTTCGTCGAAAACGAAAGTGACTTTTCTAAATGCTACATTGGCGACCGAATTCGGTATATCAATCCCATAGAACATCTCTCCGATGACGTGGATCGACAGTCCAGCATTCGGATCTTCCATCACAGACTATCGCCGATCAAAGTCGGTAGGTGGCGCGGACACGATGAAGCGGTTGTTTTAAGTGCTCCTGATTGTCACTCGATTTTTCTACTATAAGTGAATGTTTAAAGGTTCTCACATGTTGCTACAGTTGAAGATTGTCATATTCAGCAGTTCGGATTTCTGCCTACTGGATTGCAGCCCCAGTCAAAGTCAGAGAGGAGTGATAATCCCCCCCCCCTCAGGTGAAGCCTCTTAAAGTAAACATAAAAGAGTCCCGCCGTAGGGTGAAACGACATACAGCGTTAGTCACAAAGCCCTTGCATAGTGCCTAATGGAAAAGGTGGCTTTGTGTTCCTGGGAAGCTTTGACGATCCTCTCCCATACATATTTCTGTCGTCCAAAATGTCGGATTATAGTGCTTCAATAGCCGAGTTGTCTGGAGCATTGACTTTCTCTGAAGTTCCAGACACCAGTTTCAAGGAACCTCTAGCTATGATGGAAAAAACACTGGAAGACAAATTTCCCCCTATTCAAGAACCTTTAAATTCTACTCATACGTTTAATGATTCTCAAGATTGTGAACAAACTGGTAGTGCAGCTATTCTTGACTATCTTTTTGGATTAAAAGCAAATATGCTTGATGTTTTTATAGAGGGCTCTACAGTGACACCTCTTATGTCCGTTGAGATGTTCAAAAATTGGAACAATATCGAAAGGTTAGTGATAGATCTAACTAATGAAAAGTTGAGAACAAAATTAAATAATCTTAATGTTGAAAGGAAACAACAAAATGTCTTGCCAACCGTTTCGGCTCCCACCTATGCGGGTGTGGTTGACTTAGGCGCTGACAAACAATCTTAGAGTGATGTTACCTTACAGGATGTTCAAACAAAGTACGTACTCATAGTTTAAGCAAATGCAGATAGTAATTGTAAAACTAGTGAGGAAGTTAAAGCTGAAATTTCTAAAAGTCTTAAACCTGAATTTAAAAAATTAAAGATTAAATCAATGAGAAAAATAAGAAAAAAGGGAGTTCTAATCGAAACCGATAACAGCAAGGACCTAAATAAACTTAAATCCTGCCCTAAGTTCAAGGAGTTAAAAATTTCTGTGGATTCCCCTAAAAAATTAAATCCAACTGTCATAATATATAACTTACCTAAAGTTGTCAATGACTCTGATTTTCTGGAGGACTCATTCAATAAAAACCTTGTGGATCATGGGATTTCCCAGGAAGATTTCGAGTCCATTAAGGTTCGTTTTAAAATCAGGTCTCGGAACAAAAACAATCAACATTGGGCTCTTGAGATCCCAAATAAAATTAGAAAAGTGTTTTTGCCTTCAAATTGCAAGGTTTTTATCGGATGGTCTGTCCATGGCATGAAGGATTTTTTCACAGCATCACGCTGTTTTAAATGTCTTAGCTATGGACACGCGGCTAAAAACTGCCACCAGTCCGAGTTTACCTGAGGACGTTGCGGTGACCTGGGTCATCAAATTCAAGACTGTCCTAAAATGGAGGAACCTGCTGTTCGCCCAAATTTTCGGCTTAAGAAGAGGAATGCGGACCATTCCTTCAAGGACGTTAAGTGCCCTGAATTTGTGAAAGCCCAAGAGGTAACAAAAATTCGGACCGACTTTACCTAACTCTGGAATGTCTTGTGTATATACTTTACCGTTAAATTGTCAACGATCTTTATCAGTTTTAAGTGATCTTTCTAAGTTAATGGTCAACACAAATTTAAACTTTTAGGGTTACAAGAACTGTATTCTTAGAAAGGTGTGGTCAAGGGCCTCCCTCTCAGCTGTCGCATAATTTCTTCAAACCCTGTTAAGGTTGGTGACCAGGGTAACGCCACTACCAGGGTTTGGGCCGCCCTGATAGTTGCTGACCCCCTCATTACTGTAACAAAAATTTCTAGTCTTGTTCCACACATGCCACATGCGCACGCTTGGAAGGCTGGTTTGGAAAAATTTATGTGGTTTCTCTATATGCTCAATGTAGTCAGGCCGGGCAGGCCATAGAGCCATTTCTAAATTACATGGAAGACGTTTTGATCCGTTTATCTGGTTTTCCTGTCATTTTTATGATGGATGCTAATGCTCACTCCCAGCTTTGGAATAGCCCTACTACGGATACTAAAGGTGAGCTTTTGGAGGAGCTTATTTAGTCCAATAACCTCACTCTGTGGAATACCCCAGGCCATCCGCCTACTTTTGTTTCTTCTCTGGGTCAATCTTATATTGACATTACCCTTTCAAACTTTACTCTTGGTTATGGCATTTCCAACTGGCTTAGCCGAGCGACCACAACGTCATCGCTTTTATGATCAGTCTAAGCAACAATCCTAGGGTTATCAGGTGCTGTTTTGACTTCCCGCGGTTTAAGACAAAACACATCGATTGGAATATCTTTGATGTAAAGGTTCGTGAGCTTATTTCAGAAGAAATAATCGTCCAACTTGGCTCGCTTCCTGCTGATATGCAGGTTTCTAGGGTTCAAGAGCTACTAATCACTGTCTGAGTCCACTCTAAAAGATAAAAAACGAAAAATGAATAGTGTTTCATGGTGTACCTCAAATCTCACAATTCTCTGAAGAAACTTATAAAATGCTCGTCGTAATTTTCAGAGCAAAGAGAGCTAACAGGCCCAGAGATGAGATTGACAGACTTGGTGAGTTGTATAAATCCAATAGGAGTTATTTCAATACCATTTTCCAAGAGAAGAAACTTGCCTGGGCAAGGTTTGTTCAGCATAACATAAATGAAGATCCGTGGGGATTACCATACAAACTTGTTACTAACAAGGTTCATCCCGGCGATGTTCTTTCTTCTATTATTGTAAATGGTAATGAAACCCTAGACTGGAGTTTGTCAATTAATGCCATCTTGGACGGCTTGCTCCATGAGGACCCTGCCTCCTGTGAAAACACCATCCAAACTACAATGAGATTAGATCATTTATCATACCAAGGGCCCTGAACCGAAGCACCATTTACGAATACTGAACTGGAATCTGCTATCTCAACCTTAAGGGAATGGTAAATGTCCTGGACAGGATCTCCTTGAGGTTCCTGTACTTAAAAGATTTTGGAAAAATTGCCCATTAATTATATTAAATCTTTTGAATGCTTGTCTCTCTTCGGGATTATTCCTGCTGTCTTGGAAACAGGCTAGACTTAAACTTCTGCTTAAGTCCTTTGACAAGCCCTCCAATGATCCGGCCTCTTACAGGCCCATTGCACTGCTGCCCATCCTTGGCAAAGTCTTGGAAAAATTAATTGTTTCTCGTCTTCTATATTACTATTTACACAGAAACCTAAGTTCCCCACTTCAATTTGGCTTTACACGTGGAAGGTCCTTCTGTTGATGCTATTTGTCAGGTTTTGAGTTCTGTTCAAAATTCCAGTTCTAAATATGTCCTGGTCTCTTTGTTAATTTCAAAGGGGCATTCGACACTGTTTGATGGCCGAGTGTCCTGGCGAGGTCCAGAGAGGCCGGGGTCTCTGCTCCTATTTACCGTCTCCTCCTTTCAAATTACTTTGATTCTCGCAGCATCACAGTTTCCTCAGAATTCTGCTCTGTCTCCAGATCTGTTTCTAGGGGCTACCCTCAGGGCTCTGTTCTTGGCCCTGTGTGCTGGAACGTGGTCCTTGATGGGTGGCTCTCAGTTGATCGAGACAACATCCTTCAGATAGCTTACGCAGATGACCTTGCTATTCTGATTTTTGGTAATTCGCGCCGAGAGCTAGAGTGCAGAGCAAATGAAGTTCTAGAGGACTTGAATATCTGGTGTCAAACAAATAAACTTCAAATCTCGACTAATAAAACAAAACAAATGTTGCTAAAGGGTTCTCTTGATGTGAATAGACCACTTGTTATTAAGTTGAATGGAGAAATGATTAGGAGTACTCGGAAGCATAAATACTTAGGAATTTATTTTGATGACCGTGTTAATTTTAATTATCACGCAAAATATGTACTTCAGAAAATAAAAGCTATGACCTATAAAATTATTAAGATTTCCAGGAGTACTTTTTGTGTAAAGAAATCTTCCATTAAATTATACTACTCTTGTATATTTATACCAATTGTATGTTATGCGGCTGGGGCCTGTGGATACAGAATCGGCAACTCTCTTGTTTCAAAAATATCTTACTCAAGCACAAAGATTCTTGTAAAGCTTGTCGAACTGTCTCTACAGCTGCTCTCCAAGTCGTCAGTCATCGACTGCCAATTCAATATGAAATAATGTTACACTACCTTTTATATTGTAGAAGAAAAAACGTTCCTGCGATTGTAAATGGTATAACATATAACACTGACTTGCAAGAAAATGTAGACATTAAAAGAATGAGAAATGAATGTTGTAGAGCGTGGCAAAATACCTGGTCTACCTCTACTTTGGGTAGGGAGACCTTTAAGTTTTTTCCCGAGGTTGTTGTTTATGAAAAGAAAATGGACTGGTTTAATCCTGGATTATATGTTACGTTTTTATATACCGGTCATGGAAGTCTTAACTTTAAATTGTTCTCACTAGGATTAAGTAGCACTTTTCTCTGTAGTTGTGGTGCTCAAGAAACTGTTGAGCACCTCGTCTTTCATTGTCCCCTGTACGATGATTTAAGAATGGACTTTCAACTTCTCACAAATGTATTTGACTGCTCTAAACTGCCGAGATTGGTTAACTGTTTGGAATATTATACTACCTTCTCCACCTATGCAGAGAAATTGTTTAAACGGAGAAAAAGAATTCTTACTCCTGAGGTTCAGTAAAATGCTAGGCTGCTTCTGTTTCTTTGGATTACTCTTACCTGATGTATTGATCAGTCTGCTGGACTCCGGAGTCCAGTATTTATTTATGTATCATCACTGTATATAGTCTTTTTATGTACTATCATTGTATATAGTCTTTTATGTATAAAGTATAAAGTGAAAGTGTGTTTAGGATCAAACGGCACCAGGGGTTTCCCCCATCTCCGCGTAGTTTACATTGAGGTTTTTTTTTTTTTTTTTGATTTGGTAGTTGTTGGCGCATCGGCTTCTGTGGCCATATTGCACCTCCCAAGGTTTTTGCAGTACTTTGATCCAAGCCCGAGGCGGGAATCGAACCCGCGACCTTTGGGTTGCCGGGCAGGTACTTTACCCACTCGGCTAGCCCGGTCGGCTACATTGAGGTGTGATACAGTTCACTGTAAAGGCCAGAGATTTAAAAGTATATGGATCTTGTTATGGATTTAGCTTTATGGATTTAGCCGCCAGACCCCTGCTGAAGACCGATGTTGCCCACACTTCGCCCCGTGGAGGCAGACCAGGTACCCAGTAGTTGTAGTTTGCTCGGGCAGGTCCTGCCACCTAGTTTCCTGAGATTTCAGTGGCTAGGACCTTAAAAAAAAAAATTACGTTTGCGTGGGTTGATCGCTAGACTGAAAGACCGAAATGTGAGCGAACTTAATTTGGAACTATTAAATTTTGACCTGTGGGGTATACGCTGGCGAGCAGATAGAGAGGGAAAGGAGACTGAAGACTGGGGGAGAAAGACAGAAGAAATAGGATCAACAGAGGAGACGACCCCATTATAAGTCAGCAGGGCATGCCCATGCCCCACCAGGAGTCTTTTATGTATAAAAAAAAATTATTATTTTAGGATTGCCCGTAATTAAATACATTAACCCGTATTTGTGTCTGTAAATTGCGTATGTTCTATGGTTGATTTGCCTGTTTTGCTGGACGAAAAAACCCCAGTTACTGGGGAGAAAAACCTTGCTATCTACGCCTGAGACCAACTAACTCAGCCACGGAGTGAAAAAAGCCCATTAAAGTTCCTCGCGTCATCGACGGGATTCGAACCCAGGCCTTTTCCACCTGGTGTGGGGAGGACGGTGACGATACCACTGTGCTATCCGCGCAGACTCTTTTATGTAAAATTAATCATTGTACACAATCGTTATAAATTGTATAAAATGTATAGCTTACTTTCAGCGGCGAATAGGGTAAACCCTGGAGCCCGCCAAAAAATAATAAAATACTTTGACTTTTGACTTTATCGCCGATCATCACTACGAACCCTGCACTGAACCTCAGCCTGAACAGCAACACTGACAAAACTGAATAAGAAACAACCTATCCTGTTATCGAAAAAAAAAAAAAAAAATCTGATCACAAAACTGAACAGACTCCTCGCTTCCTCTACAAAAATCTGATGTAACAAACACTAAACTAGACACTCTCCATTAGGACCGAAACTGCATGTAACTAACTGTGCTGGCTGAAGTCAAAACTGGTCTCGTCTTCCTCTTATCACGATAAGACAAGACAAACACCGAAACTGACTCTCCAATCAGATCACAGCTATGCTGCCACCTTGTCAATTGGCAGCCCAGGCTGGACACCTTGTGAAACCCACTTTTCCAGCTGAAGTCAAGACTGAAGTCCCATCTTCTTCTTACCACGATAAGACAATGAAATCACCGAAACGGACAATATCCAACCAAGACTTTGAATGCAGCTAAGCTGCCACCTCGACAGTTGGCGATCTGGGTAGGGCACCTAGCACTGCCCACTTTCTTTCCCTATTCTGGTGGGGGGACGATTTGTTGTCTCCTTCCTTCCCCCACTTCCCAGAACATTGACTACCGGACGGGACAACAGTCCCATGAGTGATTCCCAACTACGACATTTTGCACAACCTATTCAGCCAAACCAACATTGGATCGCCTCTGCTGAGCCTCAGGTTTTTCTGGATGGTGCGGACCTGATCCCGCGGTCTGGTTTGGTCCCACCCATGCACACAGGCCACATTGGCGACCTGAGCCAGCTCCCTTGTCTGGCTCACTGTTTCACCTTTTCCTGGCAGGGAGGGGAGGAGACAGTTTTCTGTCCCCTCCCTGCCACCCTATTTCTTCCCTCTGGTGGGGCATGGGCATGCCCCACTGTAAACTGAAGTTGCCTTACCTTTCGGCTCCATATTTCTGTCTATCTCATCCCAGTCTTCGGCCTTCACTCCACTCCATCTGACAGCAACGTGAACACGCCCCACACAATCTAAAGTCACCAATCTAAATTAATTTCGCCGAACATTTTGGACCTTTCCTAGCGCTTCCCGCGACGCGTGCGCGATCATTTTTTTTTAGGTCCTAGCCACCGAAATCTCAGGAAATTAGGTGGCAGGACCTGCCAGAGTGAACTATATACTAGTGGGTACCTGATCTGCCTCCACGGGGCGAAAGTAGGGCAACGTCGGGCCTCCGTAGGGGTCTGGCGGCTAAACAACCAGAAGAACAACGGTACAAGGCATCACACATATACAAAGTCCACACACTTTTAAATCCCTGGCTTTTCCAGTCAACTGGTTCACCCACAATGTAAACTACGCGGAGATGGGGGAAACCCCTGGTGCCGTTTGACCCTAAACACACTTTACGCTTTCTCCTGATGGGGCATGGGCATGCCCCACTGGAAATCATTGGCCGTCTTCTCTTTCGTCTCCATACTTTTGACTTCCTCCCAGCCTTCAGTCTCTCTCCCCTACTCTGTCTGTACACTAGCGCGTCCCACACGTTCAAATTTAAATTTGACAAAATTAAACCGCGTTCACCAGGCTTTTCCAATTCTAGCGTTATTTCCCCATTTTTTTTATAGGCCCTAGCCACTACAGCAGGTAAAACAAATTACTGGTGAGCCTGGTCTGCCTCCATGGGGCTTAGTGTGGGCAACGTTGAGACCCACCAGGGTCCCATCAGAACCGTTGTTCTGGCAAAATGGCCAGAAGAACAACGGTACACGACACTACCCATTACAAAATACATACACTTTTAAATCTCTGGCCTGTATAGTGTACTGTATCACACGACAATGTAAACTACGCGGAGATGGGAAAAACCCCTGGTGCCGTTAGACCCTAAACACACTATAGCCGATCAGGTAGTCCCCGTGGTAGGTAGGTCAATCTAATAACAAGACTGACCTACCTCCGCGGGGCCAGGAGCATCATCTCTTGGACACAAGCGAAGAATATAAGAACCTCACCAGATTCGCAGAGGAACTCTTTGCCAGAAGAAGAACCCGTTCTGCGATCAGGAACTAATGGCACAGCACGCCTGGTAGCAGACATGGAACTTCGACAACCACCGGACTATGAGCAAATAAACCAGCACTGAAACTCAAACTGCCGGACCCAACCAGCCTACCTAAAAAGGACCCACACCACAGAAATGATGGGCCCACTGGATGGAAAATGTACTGGACCACCCTCCCTGATGACGGGAACAGGATCAACGGACCAGACCCTCCAGGTCGCAAAAGACAATCTACGAGACACTCTACCTTAGTCGAGTATCTAGCGGCTCTGGCCCACGTACGTGACTGACCTCAACTTACCTGGATGGGCACATGGCCTATGAATGACATGGGTGTACTGGTTCCGACAACTTCGTTGGACCCGTGTCTTCCCCCCACTTCTGACAGCAGTTTTGCTGCCAGTACGCCAACTGGTGACCTCAGCTGGGCGCTCTTGCCTGGCTCGCTTTCTATTCCCCTGCTCAGGTGGGGGGAAAGGTGGCGGTTCTTGTCTCCTCTCCACCTCCATTTTTTTCCGATGGTGGGCATGGACATGCCCCACTGACACCTATTGGAGTCGCCTTCCCTTTGACCCCATATGTCTGTCTCCCTCCACAGTCTTTAGCTTCCCACCCTACTCTATTTGTACACAAGCGAATGCCCTAGATGTCCAAATTACTGTTCACCAATAATTTCGACCTTTCCAATCCTAGCGCTATCACCCCCACAATCAAGGGATTTTTTTTTTTAGGTTCTAGCCACTGAAATCTCAGGAAGTTATATGGAAGGACCTGCCAGAGTAAATTTCAAAGTTACTGGGTACCTGGTCTACCTCCAGTGCGAGCAACGTTGGGTCTCAGCAGAGGTCCAGCGGCTAAATGGCCAGAAAAACAACGGTACATAACACTACACGTATACAATATCCATACACTGTTAAATCTCTGGCCTCTCCAGTGAACTGGCACACCCACAATAAAAGCAACGCAGAGATGGGGGAAAACCCCTAGTGCCGATTGACACTAAATACACTTTACACTATCGCCAATCTACAGGACACAATTCTGGCGATATGGGTACAACATACCTCCTGCAACGTTCAGGGGCCTTATAAAGTCCAATGCTCGCTGAGTGGCGGTGGTACAGCCGAAAAGAGGATGACATACCCACTATTAGGTAGGCGGTCATAATGTTTTGACTGGAATACGTATATACGTGTTTATATACGTTTATACATCCACAGAGACATCACTTATAAACATATACAGACACCCATGCGTACATCCGCATACAACCACACTTGTGAACGCACTTACACGCATATATACGTGGAATCATATACAATATATATATATATATATATATATATATATATATAGGTTACATTGTATATAACCAACTAACTTGAAATATATGTACAATATACATAATACACATTTCTCTGTACTGTTTGTCGTAATCACTATGTGAAGGGTCAAGCTTATTATTCATTATTATGGTCACTTTTCGTGTTTTAGTAATAATGAATCCTTTATTTAATAACAACGGATTCATTATTATTCGGGTAGTCCAGAAATCATATAACTTCAAAATAGTGGATATGACAGAGAATGCAAAGTTTGAATAATTTAACTGAAAATGAATTAAGTGAACCAAATGTTATAAGGAAGCATTACTAGAAAGCCAATTATTTTTAACGAAATTAAATTTTAAAACTTTTGCGGGATGCACTTATATAAATATTAGATTTATTTTAGCAGATAGCTGCTATTGATGCTGGTTTTTTTACTTCAAAAAGTGAGCGATTACAGAATATAAATGTGATGAGAGAATTTTACTACACCTGGAACAGTCATTTTTCCCATAATAAATAACTTTTGTTGAACTTGCATGGCGTCAGAATATCAGAGAACAGGTCAGTTCGGCGCCTGAGTTTACCTGTGTGCAGACATCGAAGGCGTCGAATGAAGACGAAGAGAGTGGCAAGTCCCGACATAGTGGCACTAGACCGTTTCCAGCGCACTTATTTTCCGTTTCTCATTTTATGTTTGGTATACAGCTTTAATGGTGAACAGGGTGCCGTGCAAGGGGATCACTTGTAATGCGATGGGGCTTCTTTTAATCACGGAACTCGTTTGATCGATGAACTTCTGGTAGGTACATGTAATGGGTATATTTTTCCCCTCTGTCTCAATCCTTCATCTTTAACGGAGACAGGTGGGAGAAGTAAATTGCTTTGGAAAAGCCCTATGCATGCGTCCTCCTGTCTGTCGCCTTAGCAGTTTCTGTTGAAGGTGCTCCGTGTTTGGTAAATCATGGCTAATATGATTGACAATAACAACTTATAACTACAGAAGTTACCAAATTTTTGGGAATCTACAGAGAGAAAGTCTGAGCCTTCAGTCTTAACTTGTTAAGGTTGAACGCTCAGACTCTCTTGTTAGATTGTGAAGAGTTGGGTCAGAACAGAAGAGAGGCTTGATTTCGTTTCTTTAGACTTTTCTCCAAAGCAATTGTGATTTACAAATCTATAAACTTGCCTATTATTTCTTTCACAACTAGAGTTCTGAAAGAAAATAATACGTATCGATTAATGGGTTGAAACAAACAGCCCAAAACATGTGACTTCCATCTATAGCCACGGATTGGTGTCAACATCTGAAATGCTAGTTATATTTGACCCCTACCTTGGTACAGTTAGTTCCCAAATGTACACGAAATATAAAAAAAGTGAAAAAAAAACACCAGCACGTAGCGAATACTATCGTTCATGATTTTTTCCCACCAATATTTTAGAAGGGGAAAATAATTAAATGCCTGCTAATATATAATTGATTTTTTAAATAGTAAACTTAAAACTATATTACTAAATCTTACCGTTTACAAGCATACATTCTCAAATATCGTCCAATAAATTCAAATATATTTCATTATCAAATTAAAGATAAGAATAATTACTGTTTTGAAAATTGATTTCCATTCCAAGTGGTATACTATGATTACTCATCTAGTATCTAGTATACCACTTGTACAGCATATATATGAAGCACTCACTTTACTTTATTTTAACTGCAGGTATATCGGATTCTGTGGTATGTAATCGAGGTGGAGCGCAAAATGCCACGGGGTTGGTTATAATGTTGAAAAATAAGGTTTTAATTTAATTGAGTGTTATGTAAATGTTAATTTATTAAGCGCCAAAGCGACTAAGATTATGAGGCATCAGTACGGTGTGTAATTGCGTGTATTCTTTGATATCGGTTTGCTGGACAAAAAAAAAAAAAAATCAGAATTTTTGGGAGGAAAAATCATGCGACCTTTGCCGGAGATCGATAAATTCAGCCAACTGGTATCACTGCTGGAATACAAACTCAGTCCTTTTCCTCCCGATTTGGGAGAACAATTGATAATAACCACTGTGCTACCTGTGAGGGTAAGGGCAATATCGAGACCAAACAAACATTCAATGGGTTTTCTTAATGTATAATAGACTGAGAAGTTATCATCTTTCATATTATCCCGATTACTGAGATGGTACAAGCAACTATACTCAGATATGAAGTGTTTAGGTGAATGGCTTCGTGAACGATTTCCAATCAACATGCTGATGAATTTGATTATTTTATTTTGTACAGGTTCCCCATGGTTTGTGTAAGTTTTTAACTTGGAAAAGTGTTCGTAAATGTAAAATAAGATACGATTATTTTTACCTTACACGCTCTTACTAGCTTCAATAACTGTTCTATTTCTCAATCTCAAGGCACGCTTCCTGCAATATTCACGTGTAATGCTTGTCTCTGATGATCAATCTGGTTATCCTGTGAATAAAGTCACAAGCGGATCTTTTCGATATAAATTATGGGCGAATGACTTGATATGAATAATAAAAAGATAAGACATATCAAGAGCGTTAATGCTCGTTTGATAAATGTTAAATATCGACCAGATCTGCACGGAGAGCTTTGACAGAAGGAAAAAAACAAAAAATAAAAAAAATAATAATAAAAATAAAAAAAGAATAACTTCTTGAAACGAATAGGTTCTTGGTAGTTACAATAATAAAAAATATTATTTTGGATGAGACGATATTTTGATTTTGTTTTCCGTGATAATATACTGCATTTAGAGTTCAGATGATAAAAATTAAAAGTTAAAAATTACTGTTTCACAACTTATAATAACAAGAAGTCCCAACCTGCTAAACAGGGAACTTTTAATAAGCTGAAAATGATTAATCTGGTCAATGAGCAGACATCGGAAAAGTAATTTACTATTAATAGACCTTCAGTGACCTGTAAACCGATTACATATAGCAGACAATTTTGGCATTTACTTGATTACACATACAGTGAAACTATTAAAATACAATGACACAAATTCAGCAATTGATTCTAATATACATAACTTATTACAAATCTATCTACAGAAAAAGGGTCGGGCTGGAGCACCAGAATATTTTCCGTAAGCACCAACATAGATTTGTTCTACACTAAGCTAAACTAAGGTTACGACGCGTCAGTTCACTCTGTAAACTGTGTGTATCCTGTGGCCAGTTTGTCTATTTTTCTCGATGAGAAATTCGAGTTTCCGTTGGGGGGTGGTGAAACCCTTGCTCGACACTGACTAACTCAGCAAGATCCATTCTCGTAACGATTCGAAATCTTCATTACACTGAACATATGTAGGATCAATTGAGAGACGTATGCGAAATCTGTCATGGAGTTGTTTACACAAGATCTCATTCGTGAGGAACAGTGAACTATTTCCTTTGAAAGTTGCCAGGTGAAAAGTTTTTTGAGTAAGCTATTTACTGTATTTAAAGTCAAAGATAGAAAGATGGTCTACACCATATGAAAATTCTGGTTTTTAGTGTCACTATAATATACCGTATAAAGAAGTGGTGAAATATGTGGGCATATTTCGCTATCCCTGTCTCCCACCACTCCATCATCCTTTTATCTATAGCATAAATTACCACACATCACATTTTTCCAATTTATACAACAGTAGTTCTTGTGAAACAATATCAAAAGCTGTACTAAAATCTGAGTGTATAATGTCAAATTTATTTTTTGCATCCAGTACCTTTGTGCCTACCTCAAAGTAGCTAATCATATTGGTCACACAGGATCCCCACTTAACAAATCCATGCTGTGATATCCGTATGTTCCTGCCAAGATTCTTAATTATTATTAAACAATTGATTCCATTATTTTTCCTGGAGCCGAAGCCAAGCTAACAGCTTTACCCACTTCGCCCTTTGATCCCCTTTTTGAAAAAGAGACATTTCCACATCTTCAGTCTTATAGGGAGCTCCACTGAATACAAGGATGCACTCATAACATAACTAAAGGTATGCTAATCTCTTTTCCCTCTGCTCTTATTTATTGGACACTTTTCATCTCGTCAGGGACTCAAGTATCTCGTAACCCGCCAAGCGATGCACCCCCTCTCCCGACTCGGGTCCCAGAAAAAAAAAAAAAAAACAGTCCAGTGCATACTGCTCTGGTTGAAGGAGATTGAATTTTGTTGAGGGATTCTATTGTCAGGGAAAATAGTAACATTTTTTGCAATGAACGTAGGTGAAGCTGAAAAAATGCCGCCAACTAGATCAGGATGGGTATGTGCTGCAATTCTGCCCAGACACGATAGGAGAGATTATATACTAACACCCTTGTGGATTAACTCTAGACTTGAGGAAGTCTGCAAGACGGTGCAAGGTTTTTGCTGGTATCCCTGATGATACCCTAGGGGTTAAGGAAAACTGCCAGTTAGGGGAGGAAGGGTAATATAGATCAGCGTTTATCTGATGATATGGGTCAAAGTAATGCTTGCACACATCCCAAGAATTCTTGCTTTGTTAGTCCTATTATGTCAACTAAAGCTGACATAACAGAGCTAACAAAAACGTGGTGCTATCCAGAAACTGGGGAGGACGAGTTCTATCATGATATGTACCATGTATTTAGGAGAAATGCAGAAGATAGAAGGGGTCATTGGATCATGCTTCTAAGGCCACATTGTTCTATATATGCTGTCTGCAAATTGCGTGTTCTGTAGTCAATTTGTGTTCGCTGGACGAAAAACCATGCTACACTCGCCTGAGACCGAAAAACTCAGCCACGTTGTGAAAAAGCCCATAAAAATTCCTCGCAGCATTGACGAGATTAGAACTCAAGTCTTTTTCACCCGGTGTGGGGAGGCCGGCGAGTATACCAACAGTGCTACTCACGCGTGTTGATCATCAAGCTGTCGTTACTTGGAAGATGAAGAAAGATGTTGCAGTAGTTAAAAGTTAAGGCACAGGATCTATTTTCAGAAAAGGGGCCTATGGCAATTTAAGCCGCTACACGGCATCTATTAATTGGGCGGATTTCAGAGTGAAGACGAATACATTAGAATTATGGAATACCTTCAAAGCAATAATCACGGAAGCCTTGAACGCATAACTACCATTAAGAAAATATAATACGAGGAGAATGCCGGGATGGAAGGCATACATACCGTTAAGAAAATACTGCAGGAGGAGGATGCCGAAATGGATGACTGAAGAGCTGGCTGGTCAAATAGAGCAGAAAAAAAGATAGAATGGGACAGTTAGAGAGCGATGAAAAGTACTGAAGCCTACAATAGCTACAAGATGGTCTGTAATAGCATCACAGATAAGGTCAGGGAGGCCAAGGCTGAGTATGAGAAAGCACTGGCTAAAAGAGCAAAATGGGGACAAGGAGTTTTTCATGTATGTGATTACAAAGAAGAAGAAAACGATTGAGATCAAACCCTTGTGCACTGAATGTGAAAGTCTTAAATAACCCAGATGATGTTGATGAACTGAATAGGTACTTGGCATCTGTCTTTCCTGACAAAAGACCCTTCATGCTAAGGAGAGGCTGTGTGAGTGAGGCTAAGCCATATGAACTTAGTGATTTCGAAATTATAGATTACTGTTTATTAGAAAAATTTTCGAACCTAACGGAAAGTAAGGCTCGTGGAGTTGATGGGATATACCCAGTAATTTTGAAGGAGGCCGCCGGGGATATTGACTCACTGAGGTTAATTATGAAGGCATCTTTGGAGTCGGATGAGATCCTTTTGATTGGAAAAGTGCCAACATATCGCCAAAACATAAAGGTGGTTCTAAGAGTGAAGTCGGTAACTACAGTCCGGTTAGTCTGAATTCAGCGGTAGCGAAAATCTTACAAACAATGATCAAGAGTGCAATCCAAGGACATTTAGATAGAAATGGCATTCTGAAAGAAACACAAAATGGCTTTGTTATGGGAAAATGTTTAACTAATCTGGTAAGATATTTTGACACAGTTACTCATAAACTACATATAGGGAAAATTTCAATATAGTTTACTTGGATTTTAGCAAGCCGTTACTCAGCCCCTCATGAGAAGCGATTGTATAAGCTGAAACACGTTGGGATTATTGGAAAGATTCTAATCTGGATTTCAGGGTGGTGCAGAACAGAAGGTAGAGAGTTGTGATTTATGTTTCTTCAGGTTGGTGTAACGTTAGAAGTGGGGTTCCTCAAAGAACGATTATTGGAAACTGCTGCTTCTAATTTTCATAAGCAACATTGATGAAGGGATGATGATGCCAAAATGTGTAGACAACGTAAAGATTGGGAGAGTCGTTAATGATCGTTGCCAAACAGCACTTATTCAGGATGCCTTGAACAGGCTTCAAGAAAGGTCAGAAAAGTGGCAACTACGTTTTAATGCAGAAAAATCAGTCTTACACTTTAAAAATACCAACCCATAAATAACTTATACACTGGTGTGCAAAACTTAAGGGCCAACACTATTTCTAAAGGTTACAACCACAAAATCAAATGAAAAAGCCTGCGGCGATTTGCATAACTGTGGCCGTTCAGTAGAAAGCTGGTGCACATGCAAAAATTTGAACCGTGATGAGAGGGCTCACATAAACAGATAAAAGCAGCAGTTCAGCAGTTAAGTGCAAGTTACAGAATGGTGAGAACGATTGTTACAGACATTCGATTGGTTTCATACAGTGCTACAGACAACGAAATGGCCAGTAGACAACATCTGGATGACTTTACCCCGGGGTCGAATAATTGGGAAGCTCGAGGAAGGTCGAAGTGCGAGGAGTGTGGCTGCAGAATTCGATATCGCCCATAGCATCGTCTCACGTGCGTGGTCGGCCTTCAGAACGACAGATACAGCTGTTCGAAGGACCAGTGGTGGTCGTCCACGAAAAGCAACGAAATTATAAGACATAATATAACATTTATTAATAGCTGGCTAATAGAATACCAGCTACCTGATATCGGAATTAATAAATCGTGTATGGGTTATAAATTCTTCAATAATGCCAATTTTCTAAAACACTGGAAATATAATAATATAAAAATAGTCTACACTACTCTGTAAACACTAATTAAGAAAACCCATCAGGTAGATTAATTTTAAGCTTATTTATATCTTTATGTTAATCAATTGATAGACACTACACTATTATATCAAGTGGTAGATTAAGTAATTTATTATAAAAATGATGCAATTTAAAGAAATTGAAGCTCAAACAATGTTCTATCTGCCATAGGCCTGAAGACGGAAATAGTGAGTTCCTGAAACGTAGCCATAAATAATTTAAGTGTTTGCATTGAGGTGGTTAAATCCCTTTAAACTATATTATTTCGATAATAAATTACTTAAACAACCACGTGATATAACAGTGTGGTGTATATCTATGCATTAACATAATAATGAACAATCACGTAGACCCCCCACCTTTCCAAGTAATTTACATACTTTTGTGACTCTTTAATTATATCTCTGAAATCTAGCACAAATAAAGATAATTATTTAGAGTCTTAAGATGTCCTTTCCTTCTTTATAAAAAAATTGCAATTTCCAAATTAATATCTCGACTAGATTTTCAAGAAAAAAGATCGCTTATATAGTCTTGTGGTTGTGATGAAAGCGTTCCTTTTAATCACAGTGAAAATTGCTTTCATTCCTGAAACCACGAAAAAGTCATAGCTTTTACAGAGCTACCCTATTCATCCAGAATTTTCCTACACATACCGTACTTACTGAACTATTAAGACACCATATACATACCAGCACTTTCACTCTTATAACGTTCCCCTCATTTTTCGTTTTGAGATCTAGATATTCGGTCATGTAATGTTTCTTCATAAATTAATGATTTATTCTCACAAATATTAATTTATAGCAAACGCTCTCTTTATTTTATTTTTTTAATTTTTCTATAAATATTGCGCTTTTCGTAAGAAGTGCGTTAAAAAAAATTCAATTATTTCATTGAAAACCATCAGAAGCCTTTGAGTGAGGTAGTGGACAATCCGGATGGAAAAGATGCCGTCATCGAGTCTGTAGATCCAGATGAACTCCGCGTGTGCAATGAATAAAATCATTACAGTAGGTCAGCGAACAATGCACATGCGCAGTTTTGAAGAGCGGGTGTTTCCCAATCTAAGGATGAGTCATCGCGCGTTTCTAAACGCGGGAAGAGAACGTCATCCGAGACTGGAGTTTTTCGAAAGATTTTCTAGCTTATTGGCATTAGGAGGGCTGGAGAGATAAGAGGATGTGAAAAAATTTGGAGGAAGTGGACTCTGTGTTGGTGTATTCGAATAGTTCAAACAGAAGGCATTGGAAAACTTACTTGTTTTACTATGGGAATTTTTGCTGGGATAAAAGTGATCCTCGCTAGAGAATCCACGGATATGGAATATAAAAAACAAAAGGTGAGTGTCTGATTTTGTGGTTGATGACCATATGTAGCGCCTGTTCACCTCAAAAATGTTTCTTTTCAACTCAAATAATCATGTTATGGATTCATTATTCTTGAAATAGTGGATCTATTATTTGAATTGTTTGCAAGAAGAAATTAATCTCTGAACTTTTGAAATACCTGAGAAACTGAATTATTCGGTCTTAAGCATCGGAAATAAAATCTATTCGCTCCTTTGAAAGTCTCTTCTTTTTATGTATTTACACATTTCGGTTCTATATCAAAATATATGGCTCCTAACCGCTCCAGCGGTAATATTGCAGTTTTATTGAAACTACACGCGCGATTTAAAGTTATTAGAATAAATTCCTATCAGGCATATTGAGTTTTGCACAATGCATCCAATTATCTAAAGTAGGCACCAGTTCGTTGCGGATATTGATTTAATAATTTAGAGCATTTACAGCTTTTATTGCAGAAAATTGTAGCCAATATCTAGTTTCAGAGAGAGAGAGAGAGAGAGAAGCCTGTAGCTGGTTTTCATTAAATAGTTCCTCTAAAAGTAGTTTTTAGTAATACTAAATGACCTCGCATTTTGCTCAGGAATATTCGGGATTTTTTTATGGAATTTCTGAATTGCACTGTTATGTGTTCTGATTAAAAAAAAAAGTTTTATAATTGAGAAAATGTTTCTAGAACTGCATTTTGCAATGAACTGAGAGGTTGAAAAAAAATTTACTTCGAATTTTATTTATTTATTTTTTTATTTTTAATGCAATAATTCTTCCTTATTAAACCTAGAAATTTGTAACCAAATCAGTATATTATATAAAATGAATGCAATTTTTTTTTAAAACTAAAGCGAAATTTCAATTAAAAAAGCTTCTAGATTGTCATAACTTTAAAAAGATGCATTTTATTTCTTTGCATGCGAATGGCATGATGGGAGCGGATTACGTAATTGGGAATTTACTGAGCGCAAGCAGAATAAGAATTTCAATAGATTTTTTTTTCTTGTTTTAGGCATATAAATTTACAAACAGTATTATTATTTACCAGTAGGAATTTTTTTTAATCGTAAATTATATAACAAAAATTACAACAATTGCCTGTTTACTGAATACGCGCGGAAGCGATAATCTGTAGTTTTTGTTGTCGTGAGGTGTATAAGTGGGCAAAGCAAGCATTCGTTAATTTATAAAATTAGAACAAAAATGGATAGTTTATGACCACCGAAGGCTAAACACCACGCTTTCAAGTAATATGTAACAAATATATATAAAAAAGTCAGGTATTCTCCGAGTTAGTGTCACAAAACGAGATGGACTATTTTCTTCGAAAAACAACAGAATACAGTATACATGGTAATTTTCTGGTGTACTCTTCTACATATATATCGTGCATCCCTGTAATGATTATAAAATTATTAATATATACAAGAAAATGTTTGACAATGTAACATGAAATTAAATTGTAGTGTATTTTTTAAAAAAAAAAATTCTGTCGAATTCCCATTGGTTTCGAAAATTCAGAAAAACGCCATTTTTAACTCATCTAATCGATAAGATCATTTTGCTAATTTTATCGCAAGTATTTAGAAAAGAAAAAAAAAATTAGCGACCCTATTTCCTTCACAACTATGCTAGTCAACAAAAGTGTAAAGTTACAATAAAAACAGAATAAAAGATACCAAATGTTTCTTTTAATGGCCCTCTTTAAATTTGTCTGGAACAGCATTCAGTGGAGAGTGGTCTGGAAACATGTCTCAAATCCCAGCTGGCTAAAACTTCATTAAGTGGCCGTTTCCGAAAAGCCAGTGAAACTAGTACAGTGTGCTATGTATTGATTTCGGGGTAATTCACGTACCATGGAAAACACATTCGTGCTAAATTGATGCTGGGTATTCAGATAATTCCTGCGAAGATTTCCTTAGATAGCTGCGAAATTAGTGTAGTTATATTCAAAGAGAGCGTGTATGTGCAATGGTGCTTAAATTACCGCGTGGTGCTCTAGCGAGTAATTTTTGCCATTCCAAGATTTCTAATAGACTTCTGTTTGTTTTGAATTGTTTATAAAGCTTTCTGAGGTCAGATTATGGTCTGAATAGTAATCACTATTTATTGCAATTCACTGATTTTTATAAACACCATTTATGAATTCCTATTTCCTTGTTTCTAACCCATGTTAAGAACGCGAACAGGATTAATTGTGAAGCTAATGCTATATTCCACTTGTTCTTCTTTAACATGTACAAATAATCGTATAGATATAGTTATTAATCCAAATTAATTTCTAGATACTATTCTCAAGTACTAAGGAAGAAAAAAAGGTACGTATAATGAAAATTTAGAGCCGTTATTCATATACAAACACTTTATTACCTTTCTTGTGAAGAAATTTGCTTGCTTGTTCCTATAAACAGTTAACATTATGCACGTCCTGCTGAAGTTCTTTCTTTGAAGTTGTTTGGTACTTTCTTTGTACACAGGTATCAGATATAATGAGATTAAATCTCTCTATGTACTTCACTTTTTTTTTGTAAATACGCCATATTCACTAACGTCACGCCTCAAGAGCTCCCCCTATCGATATTAGTTCAATATAATAGATAAGACTAAATAATTTTTTTCATAGCAAAGTTGTAAATACAGTATAATTTGTGTATACTGCGTATATTAATAAAAATTCAAAGCAGTATTTTCATTTGAAATATTTCACCATATGCAAGATGCTATAACTTATACAGTACGATATTTCTGATTTCTCTGATTTCATTTTATTTTCGTACTTGTGGATAATTTAGTATTTAAAATATTACATTATTTTAATATAATTAAAATAATGTAATATTTTAATCTTACATTATTTCCTTCCAATTTAAATTATATTCTTACGAAATTTTATCGTGTATTGCGACGTTGGAAAATTATTTCTCTTTTACATCCGCTAAACATTTCCTGAAGTTTCGGATGTGTAAATGAGCACTAAAATGGTACATGCCATTTATGCATTCAAAAATAAGACTTTGAAGAGCACGATGTCCATTTTTTGAGCTGCTCCGTTGTCCCGATAATTAATCAAAATTATTTTTAGGCACTGCTCTCAATTTAGCAAGAAAAGAAACACAATAAGGAAATTTCAGAATGTAATTCATATACTGACACTTCACTATCTTTCTTATGAGGAACTCTGTTAGGCGAAAATTAAGCAGCCTCTCTAAAGTAGTGAAAAAACTTGTTTGCTATTTTATAACAGTGTCGCAACTTTCACCATATCTTATTAGACGTCTCTTTCTGTGGCTGACATGGCTGCACCCTATTAACAAACAATGGAACTACGAGACCAGAGCCTTCAACTATATCGATCTGTTCCGACCCTCTCCAATTTTAAAAAGTATACAAGTTTATCACATTTTTCCGTTGAAAGTTGTTTTTTTTTTTCTTTTGTTCTTCCAGTTTTCACTAGATAATTGATTTTATCTATTAACTCGATTACATACTTTTAAAATTGCTTGTATAGCAGACGGTTTACAAAAAACAAAAACCAACTTACATTTCTTTTATAAAGTGAAAAAAAAAAAAAGCAAAAAAAAAAAAAAAAAAACATAAAAGTGAATATTTAAAAGAAATATATGATTGTAATATTTAGATAGAGCTTACTGAAATGCGTTCAAATTGTATTACGTTTCTTGTATGATTAAATTTTGTTTTGGCATGGTACCTGCTTTAGTAAACAAAGCAGATGTAATTCTTTTTGAGATACTCCTATTTCTGGCCTATTTTCCGAAAGAAAAGAGCACTTTTGAGATCCCAAAGGCCTGTCTTATCCTAACAAGGAGCGGAGTGCAGTAGCTCACGCGCTTTGAGTAGACCGGGGTTCGAGCCCCTGACTGCTGAATACGGTGGATCTGCCAACCCGCACTGGACCAGCGTGGCAGATTATGGTCTATTTCCCTCAACATGAACTGAGGAGGCTTCCATCCTGCTTTGGGTTGATAATCAGACAGGTCAATCGGATGGAGCTATAAGTGCGCGAGTTAACATTGTCACATCTTAGTAAACTGGTGCTATTTTTATAGTTCTTTATGTCAACTGTATTTGAAAATGCTTTTAAGATGTTACGTCAATGCGTTAACTCAACAGATTTTATGTACAACAGCTTTTTTTATGTGTGCAGTAATGATATTTAATTACATAATTGTGATTCGCGTCTAAGAGGATGGTTTGGAAATAGAAACTGAAATCCTTTAAGAATGTTTGTGAACATTTTTTTAGGAACAGGCAACTATAAAGCCGTGATTGAGAATTTATTACATATTTATCAAAAATCTCGGTTGCAGTATGTTTCTTAAAAATAAACTACGCCCATTTAGATTTTTTTCAAGATGACCCTGGACATATTAGCGATGAATATGGTGAATATTTAAATGAAAGTATTGCTACTATGGAAAAAACTTACCAAGGACGATGGAAGCCCAGTACGCGGAAAGGCATTGCTGGACAATGAGCAGACAGACTCCTCATCGTTATAAAAGAAAAAGCAATTGAAAAAAAAAATTGCTATCTATATTTCAACACCTGTTAATGAAATACTGTTTAAAAATTGAAATAAGCGTAAACTGCTTACTCTCTAAATCTGTGGTTAATATATCTGGCTTCAAATTTGCATTCATCTCATCAAAATCCATGAGATGTACCAGATTTCTGGAGGAAAAACCGAAAAGAAGTTTAAAATGTGTTATTCAGAGTAATTTAAGTTGTCCAGAGTGACTTCAGTTTTCCAAAATAATTTCAGTGACCCCGCCATCTTGTGTTTCATTTTTCTTTTCTTTTCGCCAATGATAACAAAAGCAAACCTAAAAAAAGAAGAAAAAAAAACAGAAATGTGGTTTCTGTTTCTTATACTTCGTCCTCACAGAATGGTAAAACTGGATGTAAAATACTTGAGATGATGCAGAGTCACATGACCTCATGTAAGTAGACACTAGCTGCTCTTCTCTTAGTGCTCGTAAAAACCCGGCAGTTTAGCCGGTCTAAACCCTCTCAGACAAGAAAATCAAAACTGAACGAGCTTTTAAGATGTCCCTGATTTAAATTAATTTTAATTCAACTGAAAATTGCTCATTGTGGAACAGTAGTAAATGCATGTCCCAGAACTATCGAATTCTAACGGACTTCTGTATCTTTGCCTTTTTTGGTGTCTATCATAGAATACCTAAATGTGTTAGATGAAATAGTAAGTACTGTGATATCGAAGAATAACTTGATATTTATTTCAAAGTTGTCTTCTAGTAGCAATGGAAATACAGCATTTATTGAATTTCAGCTTAAGATTGATAAATGAAGTCGGTATAAAAATCAAACTTTTCACTTTCTCCATGATCAGTGTATCTCGTATTATTGACATGTCGTTACAAACTAGAAGTGATTAAAGCTTTAGCTGAGCATTTTAGACGTAAAATTAACCCTAATGATAATTTAAAAGCTCGTTCTCTGGTAGAAATCTGACACAAACCAAATTTTCAGTAAATGGGGAAGCCGGAAGTTCCAAAGATACTACTGACAGAAGTAATTTTGTTTCGATAACCCATTATTCACCATGTTGAAAGAAGTCCATTAATTTATTCAGAACTTGTTTTTCAATTCCAAGGAGTCTTATATTTCCTTTTTACCAGTGCTTAATGATGTCCTACCAGTTTCTTTAATAATATTCCTTTTGCTCATTAAAACTGAACCTCTTGAATTAAATTACCATTGCTAAAATTTATTTTCTAATTTTGTTTGGATCGTATAATAGCTATTAATGAGGACTAGAGGGATGCAAAAGACAATTTTTCCCCTACGGGGAGTATGCAAGAAAAAAAAATGTTTTTTTTGCATTGAGTACACAATCTAAAACCGTTACGCAACCATTGGTTGTTATGGTTTGGTGCCAGCAAAAATCCTTAAAGCAAACAAAGAACCAATAATAGATTTACTCCATGTGACCGGAAAGAAATGATGGCAACGCATCTATGCTATTTACTATTAGTGTAGCAGTAAATACCAAATGTCAATAGCCTATTTCTCAAATTATTGACTCTCCACACCTAGTAGTAAAGACCTGAGTTTGAGCCCCGTCAATGACGCGAGGAATTTTTAAGGGCCTTTTTCACAACGTGGCCGAGTTAGTCGGTTTCAAGCGAGGACAGCATAATTTTTTTTTTTTGCTGGAAATTTGGTTTTTCGTCCATCAAACAGAAAATTGACCATAGAATAGCACGCAATTTACAGACAATATACTCGGAGAAATATGGCCTTAGTCACTGATGCTCCTAAAACCCAACAACAACAACGAAAATACACAAAGTATTTTCTGTAAATATTCTGCTGCACATTTAGAAACCTGCGTTTCGTAGCACCTAACTCATTGTACGACAGCAAATAAATGCAAATGAATGTTTGATTGGATACGACACCGTCATAATGTCAACAAATAGCTCTGTAAGGTCCTAATATCTGTCCCCGTGATAAGCGTTGTTACTAAACAGCTTTATGTTATTAGATCATGGACAATAAACATAACCGATCTACCACTTCGGCTAGAAACGGAAGGTCTATAATATCTACTCTCTTGCAATGTATTTGACATTTCGGATTATTAAAATTTAATATAAAATTATAAAATTTCTGATTATCTTAGCAGATTTAGGATTATATTTGGGTTATTTTACCGAATTTCGGATTATTTTCTAATTGTTTTATCTGTTTGATCAGTTCCCAACTAGCTTATTTCGCTGCTATACAATTTAGATACTTTTTTAAGGCAAGAAAAAATGTCACTAGGAAAATCTGAAATCAATTGGGGCAAAAAAAAAGTTCACTATACCTGAAGCACATGAAATTAGAGTAGCGTTTCTGCTGTCAACTGCGACTAAAAATCAATGGGAGTAAAAGTCTGAATTTTGCTAAGATATGCATGTTATAAATTGGAAATGTAAAACTTTTATCTTTATCTAACAAATAAAATAAATTCACCTTACTGAATAGAGTTTTGGCATTGATCACATCACTTTGAGACAACGTTTATTTCTAGCATCACGTCTAAGAGTTCAATAAATTGTTCAGGGGTAATCACGTGCCATGAATAGCAATGTGTTCAGCTGTCGATTGCTAAGACAGGATCAGAATATGTTCACATTTTATGATTATGACGGTGGTTTTTACTGGATTATTGCCAGAGCGCGAACCAAGGCGGGAAGGGTAATGGTAGACCATCTATGATCGGAGAGGCTTGAATTGTTTTGGATTATAGCCAAGGCAATTTAAGCCACGAGGCGTCATCTTTAAGTTGTGTGTGTGTGTGTGCATTGGTTGCTGTAGGGTTTTAGGCGCATCAGAACTTAAGCCATATTGCGCCGTATACATATAATATGTCTGTAAATTGTGTGTTCTATGGTCAATTTGATGTCTGCTGAACGAAAAATCCGAGTTTCCGGGATTAAAAAAACATGGTGCTCTCGCTTGAGACCAGCTAACCCAGTCACGTTGTGAAAAGGACCACAAAAATTCCTGGCGTCATTAGTGGGATTCGAACCCATGTCTTTTCCAACAGGTGGTGGGGGGGGTCGGTGATAATACCAACTGTGACACCCACGAGAGCGTGTGTATTCTAAATTACAGGACTTCAAAAATTCGAGTCGTTGATGGGTAAAAAACAGGTTCTGATAAGAGTTCGTAATCGTTGTTAGATAAATGGCATAATTGTACAGTAGGGAATGTCTTGCTTCAATAAGTTTATTATCTTGTTTGAGCAATAACCGATAGCATTGGTTAACTATAAATTCAGTTCTTATTCATCGAAATTCTAATAGTGCACTTAATCTTCTTAATCAGATTAGAATCAACGTAAACCGTTAAAAGGTCGACAAGCAATGAAAGACGTCGTATATAAATGATGAATCACGAAGTCCCAGAGCAGCTGTAGGGATATTTGACTATGCAGGATTTCCACGGCGTTGTACAGAAGTCGAGATAAAGTACTTGGCAGGTGGCCAGCTACTCTTTAATAACAGAAGTAAATGGATACTGAGACAAAAAAAGTAAAACCAGAAAAAATGGCAAAATGGACTATTTGTCAACAATAGTCAGTATTCCATACACCCTCCATGATTTCTCTTAATCAAATATGTGAGTTACTGACAGATAAAGTGAGCACACGGGTATGTATTGGGCACGCGTTATTGTAAAAAAGTTCGGCGCAAAGCACTTATTAGGTACAGTGGTTAATATAATAGCATTTAAGTGCATTGGGAATATTACACCCAACTAGTAGTCAACTGTTTCTTAAAATAAACTCCGGTTCTTAAGTGTGTTTTGTGGTTCTGTGTAATAATACGGGCAGTCCATGCATTCTTATCGTCATAATCAATTTCATCAGCTTGAAATACTTTAATTAAATATACTAGGGGCGTTGAAAAGTCTGTGGCCTGAGTATAAAAGGTTCATTTGATGTGTCTGGTAATATGTTACATTTCAACATAATTCTCTTTGAGTCAAAACACTTTTTCCACTGATGCTTCAATGTGTTGACTCCAGCTGCGAATATAGTTTTGTTTTGAACCTCCAGAAATGCATTCACTCGAGCAATAACGTCATTGGCAGTGGGAAAACGGATGCCAGTCAATTTTTTTTTTAAATTAGGAAATAGGTGAAAGTCCAATGAATATGGTGGAAGGTCCAACATTTCAGAGCTGCACTTATACAGTGCAGCCATGGCAATAACAGATTTATGAGCGGGTGCGTTGTATTGCTGGAACAAGACTCCCTTGCTGAGTTTTCCTCTTTGTCTTGCCGTTTGTCTTCGATGTTTTCACGCAGACCGTTCAAGATCTGCGTAATATGTCCTTGTGAATGCCTGGCTTTCCTGAAGGTAAATTACAAGCAGTACTCAATCAGCATAAAAAAAAAAAAAAAAAAAAAAAAAAAAACTGATGCTGGCTTGGCTTTCTTTAGAGGGAGATAGAGAGGTCTGTTACCACTGTTTGGACTGCTCCTTTGTTTCTGGCTGAAAGTGAGAACCGCAACTCATTCATAGTTACAAGCCTTGCAAGGAAATTTGCTAGATCTGCTTTAAAACGATGCAAATGTTCACTTGATTTGACAACTATTGTGCAGTTTTAATTTGCTCTCAACAACTTTGGGCGCCACCATGCCGGCATCTTTTTCAAAGCGAGAACATCTATTATTATGTGGTACACACGTTCAGATGAGACGCCGAAGACGCTGGCAGTGTACTGAACTGTCAACAACTTCTGGAGTGATGGACGCTGCAGGTCTTCCATAGCACGGGTCACCTTCCAGACTCTTCCTCCCTCGTTTAAATTCTGCTGTCGACTTATTAAAGGAAGGGGCATCCTCAACCCAATGTTGTTACCAAATCTTCACGAATTCCCTTTGAGGTTAGTCCCTTTTCCCAAAGTATTGGATGATATTCAGTTGGTTATATATTCAGTACAGAAATTTTAACTGTACCTATACCTTTTCATACTCAAGCCACGAACTTTTTAAATCCTCCTCGTATATATACAGGGTGGTTGTAATTAAAATGCACCATTTTAGTTATAACCACTCTAGGTGATTATAATTAAAAGCCTGCTAGAAAGCAAAGATTTTAGCAGGCTTTTGAGTCCATAATTGTATTTCTCGGTCAAGCGGGCATTGACCTTCTTGTTTTCTAGATGTTCAGCTGGAATCATCTCCAGGTTTGTAGTCTCTCCCTCTGTCATGGCTTCGATCTGTTTACCGATCTTCATCTCGTAGTTGCGTCCGACTGGTTTTCTCTGATGGAATCTGTGGGCCTTGAATTTCTCTAGTCCAAATTCCATCATTATGTCAGTACTGAACTCCTTGGTGATCTGGAGTAGCTGTAGTTGCTTCTCGGTTGCCGTGCAGAGCTTGATGGGTGTCTCTCTGGAAGACTCCTCTCCTAATAGAGATCGGTTTGGTCCTGATGTTCCCGACCTTGATGGTGGTTCCCCATTTCGCCCTGGTTGTTTCTAGGAAGTGTGCCAGTGTCAGGTGGATGTTATAGAAATTCAGTGTCTCTGTCAGCCAGCTGTGGGGCACGGAGTCGAAGGCCTTGAGGTAATAGTAATAGAGGCATGTGATGCAAGAAAGCAAGCGTATGAGCTTATGTAGCAGCAGCCAAAAAATAAAAAAAATCGCACAATCATTTCCTCTAAAAGTTTGTCCAGTTCCTCCTTGAATTTATTTAAGCTATCAACTTCTACAACGACAGATGGAAGTTTGTTCCAGCAATTAACCACCCGCTGGCTAAAGGCAAACTTCCGCACATCTGTTCTACAACTGTCTTTCCTCGATTTGAATTTATGTTTCCTTAGGTTCGTAATCTGAGCAAGCGGAAGAATACCATCAGAATTCAGCGTGCTCAACCTATTCAAGGCTTTATACACCTCAATCAGATCACCGCGCAGGTGCCTAGTCTCCAGCCGCTGCAATTTTCATAACTTAAACCTCTCTTGGTAAGAGGACCCCTTCGTTCCCCTCACTAATCTTGTTGCTCTTCTCTGTACACGCTCAAGCAAATCTACATCCTTCCTAAAATGAGGAATCAGACCTGTACACAGTACTCAAGGCGTGGCCTGACCATTGCCTTATATACAAAGGGATAATCACCTGCTAGCAAAATTCCTGTATATCATTGGCAAAACCCCATGACCTGCTCTTGCAACCTGTCTGCAAGAGTAGGTAGTCGATGTACGGCGTGTACAGATTGCGGTTCTTCTTGTAGGCTTGCCCCATAAGTGCCGCGTCAATGGGTCAATTGCTCTTTGCATTCTTTGCTCGTCTGCTTACATCCCTTCTGCTGTTCAACTATAATATTCTGGTTCTCTAAGTGGTCCGATATCTTCTTGGCTATGCATGTGGTCAGAATCTTGTACATTGTTGAGAGACAGTTGATCGGTCTCTACTTTGCCTGGTTTTTGGTATCTTTGTCTTTAGCCTTCCCTGGTTCCTTGTCAGATACGCTGAAATCGTCTCGGGTACCTTGTCATCATACATTTATGTATGTATGCGGATGTACTTGTTTTGAGTGGCACCTAGACGTTTAGTCGAACTCCACCTTGGAAAATCTGTGTTGAGAGAGAGTAACTGTGTCTACGCTCTACAGCGATGAACATCCTGTCGATCACTGCCAATTTCTAAGCATAAGTAGTTGTGCCTGGTTCTATTATCTAGTGCTGCTGCACAAATTTGTCGTCTAGTGGAAGGAGTGCAATACCAAAGGACAGGAGCCCTCAGGCTGCCCAACCCGAAGAAAAAAAAATAATAATAAATAAAAGAAAATTTAAAAAAATAAACAATAAATAAAAAAAATGATGTATAGTTAATACCATTTTATACATTCTATATTATTACTAATTTAAGAACTGAACATTTAGTTTCTAAGTTCACAGTTGTAAGGTAGAAATATAATTTAATGAATACATCCGTCAATACTACTGTCCACTTCTAGAATTAGCAAACAAGGTCCGTCTTCTTTCAAACACCTTGTCAGAAAAGGATTGGAATGCTGCAAAGTTCTTGGCATCTTGAATCAAAATATCGAGGTTGTCAGTCCTAATAGGTTGAGTGCTGTTAAACAGTTCTTGTCTGAAGTCGTCATACGCCGGGCAATGAAGCCGAACATGCCTCCAATCTTCTACTGCCCCACAAAAACACAAAGGGTCAGGTTCAAGTCCAAATTTACACAATTTATCCTGCAATGAACCATGTCCAGTTATTAAATATGACGTTGTCATTGAAGGATAAAACCATCCCATAACTTTCTTATTTACAGCAAACGTTGCGTCTTCAATGAACTCCCTGGTAGTGAGTCCTGTTTCACTGGATTGCCATCTGTATTTCCACTTCTCAGTAATTTTGTCCAAAGATTAATTTTTTTCCTTCCGAATGTCCGTGGCCGGATTACTTGCAATGTCGACGATTTGAGTTGCCAAACCTTTCTTTAAGTTAGAAATCATGCCTCGGTATGCCACATAAAGGTCAATTGGGATACAACCTGAGATCACTTGTGAAGCAATGGTTGATGTTGTTCTGCAGCATCTGTGTGTTGCCAATATCATCTTTCTCTGCAATGATAAGAGTTTGGTCTTCACTGTGACGTGAGTAACCCTAGGAAACCATATGGCAGCCGCATATACTACAATTGGCAAAAATATAGCTTTATAATATAATGCCAAAGTTTTGTGCTTTATATCCCATTCAGCTCTTGAGAGACTAATCACATTGGCAGTAAACTTAATCTTTTCAGCTAAGTTCTCTACTTGGGGGATAAAAGAAAATTTATCATCAATTAAGAGACCAAGATATTTATTTTGAGAGACATAAGGAATTTGGACATTGTTGATATGAAGTTTAGGAGGTCTGTTATAATCCAGTTTATTGTTGAAGATCATCATTTTAGTTTTCGTCTCAGAAATTTTTAATTTGTTTATTCTAGACCATTCCAGCAAATCATCCAGGATTTCTTTCCCATGTGTTTCTAGCAAAAGTCTCGACCTGCCTGGTATGCATAGCGCGAAATCGTCGCCAAATGCTATTTTATTGCAAATTTGACTTTCTTTTAGTAACCATTGGTCTAAAACAGAATTCCAGAGGAGAGGCCCAAGGTCCGAGCCCTGTGGGCATCCTCTGGAGGGTCAACTGCTCCTCTAGGTGCTTGTATATGCTGCTGAACGTCTTCTACCAGTAGTTGTGGATGTTGTCTGTTCCTGGAGTTCGCCAGTTGTGAGACTTCCTGATCGCCTATTCTTCCACATGAATCTGCCATTCTGTTATCTCTTGTTTGTCCTTGGTTTTCTTCCGTTCTAGGTCTATCTCCAAGGAACCCGGGCAGAACTCTGGTGGTCTGTTGCTCTCTTTCTCTTCTTGTCCACTGTTGCAAAGAACACCCTACTCATATTCCTTTGTAAAAATTGGACAGAAAGTAACTGATCAAAAAGAGTGCAGAGCAGACAAGTGAGTAACAGTAACAAATTCTTTCAGACGTTGGATACTGTTTATCTAACCTCCTTTTTTATTGCCATAAATTACAAGTGCAATTGATAATCATTGACGATTCTAAATTTACTCTTTTCAACACTAATATTATATTTATATTATATTTTTAAAGAGCATACCAAAATCATTGAAATATGCCATTATCGTCGAATGAAATTATAAATACTCCATTAATTTTTATATTAATCAACTTGATTTCGGTACGAAGGCCTTTTTTTTTCGATCGTCTTTAATGCAAGGAACCATTATGGTACAATGGATCAATATTCCCACCTCATTTGGTGAATCTTTTGGTTGCTGTAGAGATCGATTAACAAACGTCAAAGAAGACTGCCGCAGAAGGTAATTAAGAATTTAAACATTTAACTGCGATTCACCGTAATTGATATTTCCATCGCTAATAAATATTAGTTAATTACGAAAGTTCATTACACCTACGTATTTGGGAAATAACGTAAAATACGCCCAAGATATTAAAAAACGTGTTAAAAAACATCAACAGCTACTCTATTAGTATTCAAGACTTTTTAAAAGCTCACGTCTAAAACTAATTTAGCGTGTTTTTAAATTCACAAAAAAATGAATTTATTCTTCCTTCACACCCTCAACCATCCAGTCGCATTCATCTTAGAATTCGTTTATTCTTCCCAAATCAGCGAGTCTCTATTCTAATTCACAACCTCGTAGCCTCTCTGTAGCAAATAGAGTCCTGAGCTGAATATCATTTTTCTCTTTGTTGGTGATTCCCTTCTACTTCTGACTTGTGTTCTCTCTCTTTCTCTCTCAGGGTAATTCAGAAACTTTTTTTGGCTAGTGCAGCAAAAGCCTCAGGCTTCCTCGCACCATATGGCTAAAGGTAATAGTAATAGGTCAGGAGCTCAACATGTCCAAACCAACAGACATCACTTTTTAAAAAAGAGAATCAAGAATGCCATCAGGGCCTATCATAACGGATTGCAGATAAAGAAGGTGAAATCCCACAACGACCTCGGTTGAGATGGGATGAGGACTTCACCTTCCAGAGTCATTTCTCCACCACGAAAACGTACTCTGCTATGGGGCAATCCTACAACAGTTGATTAGGCTACAGAAACTAGTCGTGAGACACGTCCAGCAGTGCCCACAACGGATCTCACTCTACGCATCTCCAGTCTTCATCGCAATCGAGTACTGGTTAATGAAATGGTTGAATGGGTCATGGATTCACCGGGGCGGTATTATATACAAACATAAACGTCACCCCCAGGCGATTTCGCAATGCATTCAACAGAAGCCCCTTTCTTTTCTAAATGTTTATCAGAGTAATTGACGCTCCAAGCTTTCAATGACTCATCTCCACTCCACGCACTGAACGCAATCAAGTGAACTCCCACCCACCGTTAGATTCTGTGCTATCCAACCTCTCCTGTTTAAAGGATTTATTTCCCAAGCAATACAATAAACGTTTTTAATTTAATGGAAATAGCGATACCGGCATACAGTTGTATCTTTATGAGGGGGGAAATAAAATAGAACATGTTCTTTTATTATTTGGGAAAATGTACTGATTCAAACAAGCAAGTACCGATACATTCAACTTAGTATAATAGCTGATCGTGAATGGAAATCCACTGGGATAAAATAAACTTTAATTAACAATTATTTAAAAAAAATTAAACTAAAAATTGTATGATTTATATAATTTCCTACAAACTGTACAGTTTAACTTTTATGTGCACCTTTTAGAAAATCAGTGCATATTTTATAAGAATTTCTAAATTCCAATTATTAGGAACTTTTAAACAAATTTTTGGGAGTTGAAGCCATTAACCATTTTGTCCTTTTAAGGACAGAATTGAATTTTCTGCAGATGGTACTCTGGCAGGATTAAAGTGTTGCTTTCGTTATACATCTACAGTAACCACCTGGTAGTCTCTGCAATAACTTTTAACTAGAGTCCTCATTATAGTGATTGCATTTATGATGTAGGAAGCAATAATTTTTGGGCAGCCAACGTGAGCTAAACATACAACGCAATAAGTTACAGCGCAGGCTACAAATAAAACAACTTTAGGCTTAATCAAAGTGAATATTTCATTATCTTTAATTTAGCCACGTCAAATATCCAGCTGCTACCAATTATGTAAAGTAGCAGCACATTTGTTTAAAAAAAAAACACTCGGAAATGGGCATTTATTTAATTGATAAATGATTTAGCTATTTAATTTTAGCCTTAATTACTCTGCCCTTTAATTATGTCATCATTATGCGTATAGATCAACTGGATCGTATCATTTTTGATTCGGGAAGCTAATAACTGCCCATGATTTGATTTTAATTTAAATTAAAATAATATAATTTAAAATTACATTACTAAAGTAATCTACCGCTTCTTATCCTATACAATCAAGCAGGATAAATAAAATAATACGTCTATTTTGATACTAACAAAAGAGGAAATGTAAGTTGAAGCAAACACACAAGTTTGAAAATTAATATAAGTGTTTATGTGTGGAAGAGATGAGCTGTGCATATAAATCTTCCGCTTAGAGACAACTGTTCCCCTTGTACTCGTAGACCCATAATCGATACACGAAAAGAGAGAGAGAGAGAGAGAGAGAGAGAGAGAGAGAGAGAGAGAGAGAGAGATTACCACGGAAATTTGGCCTTACATTTTAAAGCAGGTGAGATCAATCTTCTCAGCAACCAATGCTGTAACCATTTATTTCGGATTAACTACAAAATATATAATGAAACTAAGCGCCCAGGGAGAATAGCAAAGGCTGTTTATTTCTGAATTTTTAATGAGTTTACTGAGAACCAAGTTATATGATGTGGTAGAGCCAACTCGCCAAAAATTCAAAGATGTTTGTGACCTCCTTTTTAATGTGTTTGAATACAGGATTTATGTGCGTTAGACTGAACTTTAAAAGTTAAAAAGAAAAAAGCGTTCAACTTGATGGTGGAATGCAAATTTTCTTCTACTTCCGAGTGAAAAACAAATTAAGAGTTTGTGTATGTATAAGAGTTTTACTGCAGTAGATTAGAACTACAGAAAAAAGTAGGCTGTGAAGGTTTTACCCCTTCATCACCAAGAGTTCCATGTGGACAAAAAGGCGCAAGTTACTAATGGCAATTATCTGGCGAATCTAAACCTTTTGATTCTCCTTTGTCATTTACAGTGATCCAAATAGGTTTCTGTAGATTCATCAATATGAGCAGCCGTGTTCCACACTTCCGCATACACATGCTGCAGTTTTATTGGCGATGGAACCACGAACGATGACCTCCCCGATACACATGCAGCCAGGCATACTGGGATACTTGCCAAAGTTTCTAGACAGTGTTCCAACTTTAAATTATGGTCAGACGCTTTAATCTTTCGCAGTTCGATAGTTTAACACGAAACAATCCCATTACTTGAGCTAAGGGTCTGTCTCCAGACATGGTTTACTTTCGATTTAAAAGTCAGACTAGGATGGGATGTGGAACAAAAGTCTCCCGGTTGGGTTAGGCACTAAACTTTTTAAAATGTAATAATAATGGACGAAAACTAAACAGATACTATAAAATTCACTAACGTGGTGTAATTAATATCACTCAGAAACTGAAAATTAAATCATTATTACACTATGAATGTTCAGCAAGGATAACACTGGTTTGTTTGTTTTTTTAGAAAAGGAAAAAAAATTAAGAATACATTCTCTGATGTCTTACTACTGATAAGAAATCTGAACTACATTTTTAATGGAAATTTCAGAAGTTATTCGACATATAAAAAAAGACATTGGTGGAGGTGTTTCTGATTTTTGTTTTGTATTTCACAAGTACATGAATTTTGACTATTCTTACAAATACGAGTTGCCTTTGTCAAAAACAAAGAATATGAAAATCATGTTAGAAGCAGACTACGCCTGAATGTTGGTGAAACGCTGCGCAGGTTTGTATAGCTACCTGCGCAGTGTAAAAGTTCCTCAATACAAAGTTACAGGGCTCAACTGTGATGGTTTAAGTTCCAAACTTCAGTGAGAGAACAGATCTGGATGGAAGAGGAGGATATACATGAGATTTTTCTGCTCAGACTAATAAATAGGTATAAGGTATAAGGTATAAGGTATGTTAGTGTCTAACGGCTCCTGGGATTTCTCCCATCTCCGCGGGTGTACATTGTATCGGGGCCAGAGATTTGAAGTGTGTGGGGGTCATGTGCTGTATATTGTGTTGTGCCCTTTGTTCCTCCGGTCTATTAGCCGCCGAGCCCCTAGTGGGACCCGACGTTACCACACCATGCCACGGGGAGGCTGACCGGGTTTACCACTGTAGCTAGAGTACTCTGGCGGGTCCTGCCACCTACTTTCCTGGGATTTCAGTGGCTAGGACCAGATTTGAGAATGAGATGATCGCTGTTTCTTGAGCAACGGTTGTAATTTTAACAGAGCGTAGGGTTGTTCGCTGATAACTTGTTCTAGGGCCAAATAGGTCGGGCAGTAATTTTGATGTTTTTAGATTTAGACCTGTGGGGAATGCGTGTATGTGTATATATAAATATATGTATATACACACACACGCACACATATATATATATATATATATATATATAAACTAAATAAAAAAAAAAAAAAAACGTTGTGCAAGAGAAAAGTAAGGGAGGAAGGCAGAAGACTGGAGGGTAGGAAACAGAAGAAAGGGGCCAATAGGGAAGATGGCCCCTGATGACAGTGTGGCATGCCCAGTGCCTCACCAGAGAGAGGAGTGGGGTGGCGGGTGGACGAAAACCACCACCCCACAAAAAAAAAAAATAAAAAATAAAATAAAATAAATAAATAAATAAATATAAAAAAAAAAAAAAAAAAAAATCATTCTGTAAGAGAAAAATAGGGGGGGGGGGGATAAAAGAACGGATGGCAGGAAACAGAAGAAAGAAGCCGAAAAAAAAAAAAAAAAAAAAAAGGAGAGAGAGATATACTCCGCAAGTTCAGGGTAGGTACAGCTAGCACGGCCAGTCAGTTGGAGCCGACAACTTGCTGGAAATCCAGCAGTGTGAGTGCTGCTATGGTGGATGGGTCATGTTCAGTAAGGTCTAGTTCAGGTGCCGTCATTGGGGCTCCATTTGGTGAGTCTGTGTCGCATCCAGACTGAAGGCTGGTCCAGTAGTCCATCAGAACGAACAGTGGGGGGTGGTCAAAACCGGGAGTCCAAGATTGATGGTCAAGTCCAGGGATCGATGCTAGGCCTCTTCTTGATGAGATGTGTCACATCTGGTCGAGAGAAGTTTGTCCAGAAATCAATGATGAGGAATTTGTCAAGGTATGTGCGGACCCTGTCTTTTATTGCACTGCTAGTCAAGTCTTGTGCAAGTTGGTCCAAGGCGTTAGCATCCATGGCTCAATGATGCGTAGCAACAATTGGCAGTCATGGTTGTTATGACCTATTGATTCGGATACTAAGGTGGTGGTAGCGCTTTCTGCCTGGTAAATAAGTCCATTGCAAATTGAGTCAGAGCTCGGTAAGTTTCTTCATTCTGTAGGGTGAGGTGTTCTTGATTTTGGTAGTTGAAGCGTAGTTTTGTTATTAGGATCCTCCTGAAGTCCTCGTAGATTTCACAGCTGTGGGCAAGGTGCTCCCACGTCTGATCCTCTCCACAGTGGCAGCGGGGTGAGTCTGAAATTCTGAAGTCATGTAGTTTTTTCTGGAAGGAGCCATGTCCAGTGAGGAGGTAGGTAGCATAGAGTCCTGGTGAAAACCAGACAGGTGTGAGGGGGTAGGAGGCCCTGACATCAGGGAGGAATCTTTTGGTGACAGCGCCTTTAGTTGATGCCTGCCATCTTTCTTGCCAGGTGTCTGTTAGATGTTCATTAAGTCTCTTCTTTTCAGCGTTTCTATTATTTGCTGGGTCAGTGGTGAAACCTGCACAAGTAACTGCTCTTCCTTTGGCTATTTGGTAGAGCAACCCATGACGAACAATCTCCAGGTCCAGTGGAAGAGATCCAGTGAGGACCTGGAGCGCATGGGTGCTGACAGTGCGACAGGCACGCGAGGACAGAAGGAGAAGAGAGCGCTGGATAGTTCCTAGGCGCGATCTGTTTACTACGGTATTGGCCTTCTTGTACCAGACTCCAGAAGCATAGGTGATAACCGGGATGAAAACTGCCTTATAGAAGAGTGACAGCGTTCTCTTCTTTAAGCCTCAGTCCTTCCGGGCAACTCTTGAGACTTGGGCAGCATACTTCCTGATCTTAATCCTGAGTTGGTCTAGATGAGGAGTGAAGGAAAGGTTTTTGTCTAAGATCAAACCTAGATATTTAAGCTCTGTTTTTAGTTTTACTGTAACACCATTGACCTTGATTTGGGGAGGTCTTCTCAAATCAAGGGTGCCTTTTAGTAGGATCGAATTGGTTTTCTCTGGGGAGATCTTTAGGTTGTTATGCTCTGCCCAAGCTTGAAGGGTGGAGATGGCCTGGTTGGCAGTTGCTTCTAGTTGGGTTCTGTTATTGGCAGAAAAGAGCATGACCAGGTCATCTGCATAGGCCTGGGTTTGTACATTGTTGAGTTTGGTGTTCAGGAAATCATCCAGCACCAGATTCCAGAGGAGAGGCCCCAGGACAGATCCCTGAGGGCATCCCCTGAAGACTGGTCTGGAGACACTGCAGTGGGGAGCAGACACGACAACTCGCCGGTCCTGGAGATAGGTCTTGATGCATCTATATAAGTTTTCTGGGACATGCGCTCTTCGGAGCCTGCCCAGGACGCTGGGCCACCAGAGGGAATCGAAGGCACCAGCAAAGTCAAAGGAGATTAGTAGAAAGTATTTGGAGTTGCAGTTGGTAGCAGCTTCAATGATTGTTTCCAGTGCATCAATCGTGGAGCGTCCTTTCCGGAAACCGTACTGCTTAGGTGAGGAGAGACCAGCGTCATTGTAGTGGGCTTCTATTCTATGGGAGATCATCCGTTCGAGAAGTTTGCTGAAGACTGGCAGCAGTGCAATGGGCCGGTAAGATTGTGGCAGATCATGTGGTTTGGTTGCATTCTTCAATATAAGTCTAAGGATTGCAGTCCTCCATTGTGTGGGGAAGAATCCTTGGTGGAGACAGTGGTTTAACAGGTTGAGTATTGTAGTGGGAATAAGTTCAATGACCTTCTGGACGATTTCTGGATCGAGCATGTCTCTGCCCGGAGCCTTCTTGTTTCTGATTCTAGATGCAGCTAAGTTGAGCTCGGTTGTGGTGAAGGGTTCTTCAATTGCAGTTGTGTGATATGTTTCATTTTCCGTGCAGAGATGTAGCTGTTCCGGTGTGTGTGGGTCAGCAGGCTGCTGGAATGTAGCGTCTAGAATATTATTGATAGTATCTTGCCACGATCTGGTGTACAGTCCGTTCGGTAATTTTGTGGTTGATACGACCTCACCTCTGGGGAGCTTGTTAGTGGTCACTTTGTACACAATCCCCCAGGGATCGGCGTTCCCTTCAGTGCTTACCAGGGCTTCCCATGAGCGCCTTTTGCGCTGTTTTATTGTTGTGGTATACTGGTTCCTGGCCACTCGATATTGCTGCAGTAAAGCCTCTGTTTCTTCTGGAGGCCATGTTCTTCTTGCACGTTGATAGCGTTTTCGTCGGTAAATGACTTCGCGTCTAAGAGTCTGGAGTTCAGGTGACCACCAGGGGACAGCACCAGGTCTGAATCTCTTCTTTTTGATAGCCTTGTTTGCAGCATTACTGACGAGCTGTGTAATTGCGCATTGATGCTGGTCTGGGCTGAGGCCGCTAGGATTGAAGCGGCTGGCTGCACTGGTCAATTCCTCCTTAAAAAGGTTCCAGTCAGCCTTATTCAGGGCATATCTTCTTTGTTGAGTTCGGTTGGTTGGTTGAGTGACTAGTGAACGGTGTAGTTGGAAGGTTAGTACCCTGTGGTCAGAGGTGGTCCAGTCCTCACGGACTGTCCAGGAAGCAAGGTGCTGAGCAATGGAGCTTGAGGCTAAGGTGATATCTATTGTAGCTTCCCACAGGGTACTGGAGAAAGTTGGCAGGCAGTTAGGTTTGTTTAGAATGACCAGGTTGCTGTTAGACAAGTAGTCCTCAAGACGTTGGCCATTTCTATTTCCTCTGTGATTTTGAGTTCGGCTGTGCCAGGCTGGGGACCTGCAGTTAACATCAGCCCCTATAATGAGTTTTGCATTTGGCATTTGTAGCTGGATGGTCTGTAGATATCGGGTGGCAGGAAGAATATCTTCCCCCGGTCGACAGTATATCGAAACTAAGTAGAATTGCCCCAGTGGTGAAATTACATGGGCGCACACAGCCCAGCTAGTACACAGATCAGTGATTTTGGTGACAGTCAGTTCGGGATTGCGAACGACGATCGCGGCCCAGGGTGTGTCACCATCAACCTGGACCACTTTAAATCTCAAGGGGTAGCCTTTTACCTACTTGTTATGAGTGTATGGCTCCTGAAGTAGCAGCACATCTAAGTTCTCTTCATCTGCCTTTTTGACCAGTTGTGCAGCAACAGCCTTGGCCCTCTGAGCGTTATGTTGTGCTATTTTCACGGTGTGGGTATTTAGGTTTGGTCTGTTACTCCCCATATTCTATTCTTGATTGTTGAGCACTTCTGGCTTTGAGATAAACTGGGCAACTGCTGTCACGGAGCGAATGGTTGGCTGGCACCTTTAGGGCCTTGCAATTGGCACATGTGGGAGGTTGAGACTTTTTGGGACATGTAGCGTATTCATGCCCCATTTCGGCACAGTGGCCACAGGTGGGCAGATTTTGCCTGCACGTGTGCGTGGTGTGGCCGAAACGGCAGCACCTGAAACATTTGGGGACGGCTACATGCTCCCTAAAGCGGTGGCTGCCCCAGTTGATGTAAATTCTTGTTTGTTGGGAGAGGATCTTCCAGGCCTTGGGTGATAGCTCAAAGACCCAGTTAATGGTGTGCCCAGCTCTGGGTTTTGTTTGGAATTTAGGGATTATGTGAGAAGTTGGTTCTTCATCTGGGAGTTCCTGTTTCAAGTTTCTGTGGAAAATTTCGCTTTGCAATTCCTCTGGAAGGAGATCCTTGTCCACATCTAGTACCAGTATGCAAGGGCCCTTTTGTCTAGGGGGCTCGGCCAGGAGTCCCAGAGATGGTAATTTAGGATTCTTAACAATCAGTTCAGCATCCTCTTTTGTGGCTGTTTCTATAATTACTCCCGTATTTCGCGTTTTGCGAATTGACTTGATTTTAGTGTTCTTTAAGTCATCTGTCAAGGAATCCATGATGGTCTTCTTGACCTCCTCACTGGACATACGACCTTCATTGGTAAGGGGTTTAAGTACCACAAAGTTAGGTCTGGGTGATAGCGTTTTCTTCAGTGTAGTCCGTAGGTTGGCACCTGAATTGTTTGTCTGGTAGCTCAGTTCCTGAGATTCGGGAATAAAGTCCGGTGGTGACTTCCTCAGCGCATAGGCATATGTGGAGTCGCGCTGTCGCATTTGTTTTACTCCACAGTCAGTGTAGGCTTCCAATTTTGCAGTTGCCTTTTCGCTTTCCAGGTGAGTCTGGATAAGCAGCGATTCTAGCTTGTTCCATAGGGTGACAATTTCTGCCCTAAGAAGTGTTGTAACTCTGTTAGTTGGCTCTTTGAGCACGTTCTCCAGTGCTACTTTGAGTTGTAGCGATTGTTGGATAACTGTCCCCTCAGGCATGCTGGGGTCAAGGGGGAGGTCAGGTTGTCTCATATCTGTGTACTCGGTTTGGGAGAGGGGGGGTTCCATGGTCCCTCTGTTTTGAGATTTTGACCTGGTTTTTCGATCAAATTTGGTACCGATTGATTTTTTGTTCTTAATGGGGAGTTCAGTTTGAGATCCCTCATGTTCTTCGTGTTGCTCTGCTATTTTAGGGTTGTCGGTCACTGGCAGGGTTGTGTTTACAGCCGATTTCCTCGATTTACCCTCCATTTTGAGCAGATACGAATTGGCGAGTTCACTGCGGATGAGCGAGTGGCGAGACAGTCTCACAGAAGGAGCTCAGAAAATGAGTGCAGATGATACCCACTGCAAGTTAGTAGGTGAATCAACTTAAGAAGTGCTACACAAGAACAGTAACCACCAATAGGATTTACGTGCTGTTGTCACGTGCTATTTGCCCTGGGATGACATCCATATGGTCATTATAATGGTATTAAGTTACACCAGTGCTTGCAATATTATTTATGTCAAGTGGCACAATTCTAATTTCTGCCGAAATCGTGGGGCCAAAATCAGCCGTTCACATCCAGTATCAGCGCCCTAATTTAAATAGCCGACTGGGCTAGGAAATAGGTTATCGAATTCATTTTTACTCTCCATAAATCAGCTAGGCAAGATAGATCGAAGGTCAAGGTAGCCCAGGCCTTGAGGAATCGGTCTCGCCATGTGATTGATTAAAACTGAGTTGTAATATCAATGTGGTCTTTGGAATCAAAAAGAGAGGATAAAATTCATTATTTACAAATGATTTCACGGGCTTTTGATCAAATCTGAGTCCAGGAACAGTGGCAAGCTAAGGAGCATGTTACTTATATATCTTAACATTACCTATTGAGGTTGAAACAAAATTTGTGGGGATATCTGTAAGCGAATAACTCAAAAAAACCTACCAAAACACAATGAAACTACACTCACTAGCTAAAAAAATTAGAAACTTCGATATCTAGTAGAGCAATCTTTTTCCCAAATTATAGGCCGGATTCCACTAGGTGTCTGAGGAAGTCTTGTTCCAGATCTGCCCATTCGTCAATCAGAATTGTGATCTGTAGAGGGCTGCGAAGCCGAGCTAACCTTTCCAAAATATCCCAGACATTCTCAGATGGATGCAGATCCGGGGAATTAGGTGCAAGAGCAGATATAGGCACTTGCGTGTAGCACAAGTTGACATAATCAGGGTTTCATACCATGAACATATAAAGATTGGTAGGATGTGGTCACCGATATTTCCGAACAGTTCTCACATCGAGTCGTCTGCCACCAAAAAGATTATTCTGCTGACAGGCAACAGACTCCTTTCTGTTTAAAAGCAGATTTTAGTTCATATAGGATTCCTGGGGATTTATTTAGATTTTAGTGGTGTAGTAGCAGACCAATGATCTACAGAAAGTACAAAGGACTTTGAGGGATAGTTTTATCCACATTTTTATATATTTGATCTTGTATATTTAACAGATATATTAGTAACTTACAGTTATCATTTACTCGATTTTATTAAAACTAAATCAAGACAAAGGTTAACTGCTTTTAAAAACATTGGACTCTGTCTTAATCTGCCAAAGGACGCCTGAGTATAGAGGGCTCGGCTGAATATCTGAAAGCCGTTTTAATGAATGCAGTGTATTCATCTACGAATAGGTTCTTCCAATAGGATAATGCGCTACGTTACAATGCCACAATGTACAGAAATGGTTCCAGAAACATGAAGGTCATCCTACAAAAATCCGCAACCATCCAATTATTTTTTCAAGCGTGGGTTTAGTTGGAAAACATGGCAATTGAGTCCGCAACATCCCTGTGGCAGGATTTCGACACCTCAGAACAGCATCCCAGTATTCATCAATTAATGGACTAGTAGAGTGTATTCCATGAGGAATCCAGGCTGTTCTGAGGACTGAGGGAGTGGATTTAGTCATGATTAGGTAATTGTACCGAATAAAGCGACCGCTCAGCGTAAGGTGCTCAGTGAATCTGAGTATAAAAAGTACGTCTTATTAGTGTTTATTCGAAGTTCTTTTGAAGAGACTCCATTTGAAAAAATAATACCTCTGCAGTGCAATACCGCGTCTGAAAGAAATACATCAAAAGGTGTCGTCTGAGAAAACTGCTTTCCACTGAATTGGCAACTTACAATTCTCTCTGTAATGTGGATTTTTCAGGGAGGGTAGTGACCTGTAATGCGCTTCTCAAAAGCATTCTAGGCATGTTTTAGGTTTATTTTATACAATGACCGTTTCTAAGAGAATTAAATATAAAACTAACCAGTTGCTGTTGCTGGTTGTACCAACAACAGCAACAGCAACTGATACAGACACAATAACTAACTCATGGAAGACTGTAAGGAAATATTTCATAGAGTTTCAAGAATTGCATTATAAATAAAAATTTAGCTATTTGAATTTTGATGAATGTAGGTTTTAGAAACTTTAGAATCCCGAGGCAGTTGATCTGGACATATATGACATTTCTTTGGGCCTGGGATATGAGTCCGAAGGAGCAGACTATCTGCTTCTCTGATGCCACTGTAAAGATATGAGGAGTCAGTATATTGTATTTGCAAATTGCGTGTATGGTTGATTTGCCCGCTTGCTGGACGAAAAACCCAAGCTTCCGGGGAGATGAAACCATGCAACTCTTGCGTAAGACCAACTAACTCGGCCACACTGTGAAAAAAGCTGATAAAATTCCTCGCATTATTAATAGCATTCTTTTCCTCAATGAACTTCATCTTCTTTCATCTACTCATATATTCGGGTCTGCGGATGATATTTCCCTTCTAATTACGGATAAAGATCTTGACCAGCTCCAACTCAACACCTCTGCCGTTCTTTCTCTCTGTAATGCATGGTCAACTTCATAAGAATCGCTTGTAATACGTAATCTATAAAAATCCAAATATAATTCAGAATTTGACAGTCTGCAGTGTGTGATTCTACTATATTAAGGGAGACTTACTTTCCTTTCTCCAATCTTTGCTCACCTCAAGCGCATACTGTCCAAAAGTTGGCTCAAAGATTCTCACATGAGCGGAACACGTGTTCATGCAGGCATTCCTCAAGGAGGAGTCCTGTCTGGGCTCCTTTCTACTACTGTATTCTACCCAATTGCCACCTCTGTTCCTGATATTGTCTACAATGTAGATGACATAAAGTTCTTCACAGCTATTAAAGCTGGAGATGATCCACAACGACTAATCTACCACTTTAATGTTATTCTTTGAATTGTCTCAAAATTTGACTCGCTTTGATCTTAGCTTAAACCCTAATAAATCAGCAGTGATGACGGTTTCTCTGAAGAAAAGTGCCACCTGCCTTCAACTAGGCATACTAGGAGCACCCATTCCACTGATTAGTTCTCACAGTGACTCGGGGACCATTTTCGATCCCAAGTTGATCTTTTATGATCATATGACTCATCTGCATACAAAGATACCCGCAATGCGATGGCGAGCAAAAGCACTTGCATCATGTCTCCAATCCTAAGATCACTATTAAATATATCAACAGAATTATCCATCCAGCAACTTTGTATGCGATGGAAAAATCTAGGCATCTGCTGTCCACACAACTATCAACAGAATGTTCGCAGATGAATACTGGTTGTTGAAGTAGATTGCTTACAAACATCGTATCTTTTAGGAACTTCACACATCACAACTTGCAAGAGCTCTTGACTATCAGAGATTAAATGTCAAAAATTGATAATTCACTCTGGTCACACCAATTAAAATGTTCTCTGTTCACACTCTCAACCATATATAAGATGAGCACTTTCTGGAAAATGTCATTTTCAGTGATAAAGCGACATTCCAACTGTCTGGTAAAGTTAACAAGCACAATTGTCGCATATGGGGATCTGAAAAAGTGCCCATTCAGTTCTTGAACACGAGCGGGATAGTTTCCAAGGTAGATGTGTGGTGCGCGCTTTCCTTCGGCTAGGTGATTGGGCCACTTTTCTCCCACGAAAACATCGTAAACTCCGCAAATTACCTAGATATGCTCGAACTGTACGCTACACCTCAGCTGGAAATATGCAACCACACGTGTTCTATCAGCAAGATGAGGCACCATCACCCTGGAGCTCTCATGTGCATACTGAAGCTTATTTCTCACAGAAAAACACACTTGCCTTTACAAAGAGTTGCCCTGATACTGCACTACTTTAAAAAAGAAGGCTAATTGGACAAAATGAGACTGCTTTGACAGGTGGCCTATAATGACAAAACAAACAATTGTAAAGTTTTTCGATGTGAGTTCAGTTGCTTGTGCTTACTATTTATTGAAACGTGTTCCTCTAAAAGTGCAGAATCACTGGATACACCTTAGCAATCTCCACTTGATTGCACTATGAAGTGGAGATTGCGTAAACTATTAATGTCGCTACATAGAAATCCTACTGTAGTACCATGAAAGCCAATTGAAAATATCTCTGCGTCAAAAAAGGCGATTATTTTCTGGGAAGTCATACAGGGCGATGCCCCTATCTTGAATATTTGATTGAGATAGGGGGCAAGACACCCCCCTCTTTGAAAAATGATGTCCAGAAAGAATGGGGGATATTAACGCAATTCTTGGAACTGAATCTTAGCGTCTTTTGCCTACGCTACGTCCCAATATAGATATGGACTGTGTAGATGGAATGACATTGAAAGTACGTAGGGGCGGTAGAAGTGGACTGCTTCGATCGATGGACCACCACTCTCCGCCGTGGTGCTATTCTCGTGACGTCACATGGTCTGATATCGTAGGATGAATGGTTGGAGAAGACTTGCAGGGGAAGAACTCGTCTAATACATTTGTAAGTCAGAGGTCTGTCGGAAAGAACAGCCTGGAAAGTTGTTAGCGGGCACCTCTGGGATGACAACTAGACTGATGTGAGCGAGGTAAGTAAATAAATAAATAAACAGCGAGTTATCGCATGTTTGAACACTAAAAAGGGATTGGGGGTTAATTACACCACGAAACCGTCTCACAGAGAGCTTTAAGATTAATATTAAGTCAAGAAGACTATATACAGATATATTCTTGGTACAATTACAGCATATGAAGAGTCTGAGGATTGCACCCATTCTGCAATCCTTAGCTGCTTCCAGAAACATGAAAACGGGTTTTATTTTTGTTTTACATGCGAACGACCGTATTAAATAAGCTAAAGAGTAATTAATGGAAAAATAAAAGAAAGAAGCAGGAGAATAATTAGTCTGCGCACGTCACTCATAAAAGAAAGACTTCTAAAAGAGAAAATTTATCTAAAATTAAGGATAGTGAGCGAAGACGCTATTAAAAGCTTAAAGGGTAACATTTAATATGCAGAAATTTTTATGCCTTCTTGTGAAAAGCGAAAACAAATAAAATTGCGATTGCGCAGTTCTCATTTTCACTTAATTAGCAAGAAAAAGGGACACAGGACCAGCTCGTGGGCGGAAATGTTTTCGAGTAAATTTGAGACTTACTAAAAAACAAGATCGGCAAATTTCTTCGCTAACAACATTAGCAAGCGAGGCAATTTGAATATTTAATAAAGCATTTTAAGTAACTTGTACACTTTCTGAAGGCGCAAATGAATGCAAAGCGCCTTTCTGGGACTTCTCCAAGATCAGACCGAATGCTTGGCTTCGGTGATGAATGTAAATTGCGCGCCACACTAATTATTCTTGACGACTGAGCTGGGACACATTTTGGTAGACAGCAGATATCCCGTGTGTGAAATTTAATTATGGTTTATTTACAATGTAATGGATAGAATTCGAAGCATTTGTTTTAAAATCTTTTTAAAAAAAAAACATTTTAAAATATTAGCGAAAAAGATTATATTTAGTAACTTTATGACCAAGAAAGAGAAGAATGATGATATCCATCTCAGGACCCTGGGCGTGCCAAGCCCATACTCACCAGATGTGAGCCCCTGGGGAAATTATGGGTTTTGGATTCTTTAGAAGGTTTATATTCAAAAATTAAGAGACAAAAAGAATAGTACAATGTTTATTCAGTTTCTGCATGATTTGGACAAAATACTTGATCATTTAACCTCGTCACTAAACTTGGCAGATATATTAATAGGCTTTGGAGACTGCAATATTCCCAACATGGGCGAAAATTATTCCTCAGACCACCACACCACATTAATAACTCAAATAATGACTGCTTCATTCAGCAGGCTGTTCATCCCACTCGGAAAGATAATATCCTAGATCTTGTTCATTCTAGGATCGAACTGGATGCACAAGCTTTTGGGGACATTTTCATATTGGATTATAAAGCCACTAAATTCAAAATTTTAACGGATAAATTAATGAAATGAACTTTTATAAAAGACCTGTTATCTAAGGTAAACCGGGAAGTTATCAAAATATCCGATTTGGTTCAATTATGAGCTAAAACGTGCCCTGCATGAAAAGGAAAAAGCACACAATGATTTTAAAAAAAAAAGCAAAGATATTGAATCTAAAAATAAGGTTATTATTCTAAAGAAGAAAGTAAGACAGCTACTAAGTGTTTGTTCGAAACCAATGACACATCTTTGAGTGATTGTTTAAAAATAAGACTTCGCACAATTTCTGGAAACATCTCAAGTATAAAATAACAAAGCTTGTTCGGCAAAATGAAACATCATATGCATCTGCAAATTATTTTGAAGAAATAAATATTTCTAAAAATACAGCTACAAACTACTACATAAATTATGAAAACTGTAATCAATTCTCTTTTTTTACAACGCAAGAATGTGATGTAACCTCTGCCATCCCATCAATCACTTACATAACGACCGTACTGTAGACCCGACAACATTCCTCTAATATTCTCGAAACGATACTTATTACAGTTAACAACACACTTGATTTTTACATGCTTATAAATCGTTAAGTAATATAAATTACTTAACGATTTATAATCTATAATTCATAAATAACGTTTAAAACTAGACGCCCCCAATTAGAGATCAATTATACTATTAAATAGTCTAGCAAAGACTTCTGACACCATTGTTCAGCAGGAATAATCTTAATAAATGTTTAAATTTAAATTATAATTGCGTTTCCTTCAATATTTGACTAATTAATAAATTATATAGTTCATAGGCTCGCATATACAGGGACTCCTCGACTTACGTCAGGGTTGCGTTCCGCGGAACGCTACGTAAGTCGGAATTTTCTCCATGCTTGTGCAGCACTCGCAACTGCGCTCTCTGAATTGATTGAATCAAAAAAGAAATGTTCGATGAATATGTAAATAGAATTATTTATTGTATTTATTCAATTTTTTTATATCATGAGCAGGAAAAATTACAAAAGCGTGCAATTAAATGATTTCAAAATTATAAAATTACAAAAAAAGAGAGGGGACAAGCATAACGTCAGTAAGTTTTACCTCTCGAGCATCGTTGCCAGAGTCGATGTCTTCAGTTGATAAGTACATCGCTGCGGAGGTTGAGGGCTGTGTTGATTTAGAAGGGGGTCGGCAGCTCAACCTTACAAAAGAACACATTAATGGATGGCTGGACAGTGGCTTTTTTCTTTTCATCGTAGATTTCTTTGAAGCAAGCAAGCATACATTCATCCCTCTGTTAACTTTTTAGAATCGTTCTCCGTCAGGTCCATCTTCTCAAATCTCGCCATTGCCATCTCTCTGGCCATGAAGCGTCTCGGCTGCTCATTTGGTTCATCTTGAGCTTCGTCAGCATTTTCTCCTTTCACTATCGCTGCCTTCCAGTCAATAAGTTCTTCGTTAGATAACTCCTTCTCTTCTTTCTGTATTAACTCCTCCACGTCTTTGGCATCAACCTCCAACTGAAGTAGATCTGCAACCTTTACAATCTTATCTGTAACCTCTTCATATGATTCATCTTTTTCAAATCCTTTGAAGCCTTTTATGTGCTGTGGGCATATTTTCTTTCATGCGGCATTTAAACAACTTTTAGTAATTTCCGTCCAGTCTTTATTAATGTTTAAGATTGCATGGTAAATATTGTAAGATTTCCAAAAGCCTCTTAACGTAAAATTTTTCTCGTCGTCTGCTGCAGACAATGCCTGAGCAAATGTTGCGCATTTAAATTCAAAATAACACCCTGATCCACAGGTTGGATGAGTGCAGTCGTGATTGGCGGTAGAAATATGACTCTCACGTTCGAATGGAAATCATCTAAATGCGTAGGATGTCCAGGAACATTATCTAATAGAAGCAAAATCTTGAATGGAACGTCGTTGTATTTACAATATTTTTCAACCTCGGGAATGAAGCAACATTTAAACCAATCCTCAAAGGGAGATATTGTTATTCACGCTCTCTGGTTCGATCTGAAATTCGTATGATTGAAGATTTCACTGAAGGGAACACATTTCACCATAATAGCGTAAAAACCCAGACAATTGCAGTTATCGGGATTATCTCAAATACAATAAGATTGAGTTTACTACCCGTTTATAATTAAATGCACGAACAGCCCAATAAACCGGAAAGTGCAAAATGTTTTTTGGTCGTGACCTCCAGAAACGTGTTTTAGAAAAATATCACAAAGGCGTTCAAAATTGATTCTAATAACGGGAACATACGATAACGATGAAAGGTTAATGAAATCTCCATTATAAAAATGACCTTTTAGAGAGATAAATAGCTAGTTATATAGCGAAAATTTCAACTTCCAAAGTCTTGTAACGAATTACCAAAAAACAAAACAATGTTTTATTGGGTTCACATTACGATATTTTCACAATACCTCCATCTATTCCTACGGGATGCAAAATACGTTTCCATAATTTTTTTTTAAGTTGCACCGACCGGCAAAAACTTACATAAAGTTGAATTTACGTAAGTCGAGCATTACGTAAGTCGGGGAGTTTCTGAAATACACTATGTGTATAAATTATTCACCTGATTATGAAGCTCGATTAAGATTTTATTGTAATAGGTATCTTAAAATGGTTTGCTGCAGTTATCAAAACAACTCAATGAGTTTTTTTTCTCGCACGGTTGGCAGCTTTGATCCCAGAAAGCATTGCGACAGCATAGTATTAAAAATAGCGACGGTGCAGGAGAATGTGGCTGTGGGATTCTAAATCTCTTCAATGGGATCCCAGGCAGATCCACTACGAAACAATCAATGAGGCAATAGTTGAAACAGTTTCAAGAAACCGGCAGTAAACTGAAGCAGAAAGGAGCAAGTAGGCACAGTGCATCTGCATATAAAGTTTCTGAAATTCAGGAGGTGTTTACCCGAAGTAGCACAAATTTTATCCGCCGGGCAACCTTGCACAGGGTGGTTGGCAAGCGATTGAAATTTTATGCTTACAAAGTGCAAATCAAACCACAAGAGGAATTCTCTGTTCACATTCTCAACCATATATAAGATGAGCACTTTCTGGAAAATGTCATTTTCAGTGATAAAGCGACATTCCAACTGTCTGGTAAAGTTAACAAGCACAATTGTCGCATATGGGGATCTGAAAAAGTCCCCATTCAGTTCTTGAACACGAGCGGGATAGTTTCCAAGGTAGATGTGTGTTGCGCACTTCCCTTCAGCTAGGTGATTGGGCCACTTTTCTTCCACGAAAACATTGTAAACTCATGCTACACCTCAGCTGGAAATATGCAACCACACGTGTTCTATCAGCAAGATGAGGCACCATCACCCTGGAGTTCTCATGTGCATACTGAAGCTTATTTCTCACAGCAAAACACACTTGCCTTTTCAACGAGTTGCCCTGATACTGCACTACTTTAAAAAAGAAGGCTAATTGGACAAAATGAGACTGCTTTGATAGGTGGCCTATAATGACAAAACAAACAATTGTAAAGTTTTTCGATGTGAGTTCAGTTGCTCGTACTTACTATTTATTGAAACGTGTTCCTGTAAAAGTACAGAATCACTGGATACACCTTAGCAATCTCCACTTCACTGCACTATGAAGTGGAGATTTGCGTAAGTTATTAATGTCCCTACATAGAAGTCCTACTACAGTAGCATAATACTAATTAAAGAGCTTTGCGTCAGAAAAGGCGAGGAAGTCATACAGGGCGATGCCCCATCTTGAATATAACAAGCAGTTTTAAGATAATTATCGATAATTGAGATAGGGGGCAAGACACCCCCCTCTTTGAAAAATGATGTCCAGAAAGAATGGGGGATATTAAAGCAATTCTTGGAACTGAATCTTAGCGTCTTTTGCCTACGCTACGTCCCAATATAGATATGGACTGTGGAGATGGAATGACATTGAAAGTACGTAGGGACGCCAGGCGGTAGAAGTGGACTGCTTCGATCGATGGACCACCACTCTCCGTCGTGGTGCTATTCTCGTGACGTCACTACAACAGTTCGGGTTTCCCCGTCACATGGTCTGATATCGTAGGATGAATGGTTGGGAGAAGACTTGCAGGGGAAGAACTCGTCTAATACATTTGTAAGTCAGAGGTCTGTCGGAAAGAACAGCCTGGGAAGTTGTTAGCGGCCACCTCTGGGATGACAACTAGACTGATGCGAGCGAGGTAAGTAAATAAATAAATAAACAGCGAGTTATCGCACGTTTGAACTTTGAAGGAGTTGTGGATGTTTGCTTTAAATCCGATCCGCTTTAGCATAAGTAGTTAGCTAACTTATACAACAGATGATTAAAGAGACGGTGTTTATATATGAATGCCAATTCTTTTTTGTAAAATATTAGCGGCGCAAACATTTCTGCTATCTTTACTAACTTCAAAATGCCTTTTTTCTAAGAAACTTTGTGATCGATGATGAACCAGAACTTCACAGCTTTGGTAATCGTTAATTACCACCCAAGAACTCTTTTAATGGTCCAAGAAAGATGATAAACAGAAGGTACAAATTCTGGACTATAAAGTTGGAGGAGTGGGGGGGAGGGAAGCCTTTCTTATTTCTGATCTGTTCACTGCGGTAGTGCGAGGCTTGGTATCATCTTAGTGGAAACAAATGCTTTTGACTGTTGACCTTTATATTGAAGTGAGCATTAAAACACTGTCGGTTTTATCGCTCCCTTCAATAACTTGTAAAATTAATCGGCATTATACAGTTCATCCCCGCGGAATGAATGAAGACACCTTTTGAATTCAAGAAAATACTAGCTGTTAACTTTCCCATAGTATTTTAATTTCTTTTGGAGGATTGGATTTATTTTAGATTGCTCTAAGTAAACTAAGGACACGAGGAGTCTCAATTTGTTGCATAAAAACAATTTACGTGATGTACGCAATGCATTACATTTCAGGAGCATTTGATTTTTATTTCTAAAATAACTAATAATAAATTAAACATCGTCTTCTTACAAATTAATTACTAATTAATTAACTAATAACAAATAAAAGTATTCGTTTTCGCGTTACTGTTATTTCACAACGCGATATTCAGTCAGTATTTTGTAATACTTTATTTCATCGTGGATTTTTAAAAACAAAAATTGAAATCCAACACATATTTAACAGATATTCTGATTTTATAAAATAAACAAATAGCAACACATACCTCAGATAGTATACAATCAACACTTTAGTAACGTACTTTACCTATTTCTTTCTGCATTCAAATCACAATGTACTAAAAAGGCCTCCAGAGGCCTTTTTAGTACTTTCATAATCAAATATTAGCGATAATATCCAGTGCTTCATAATCAAATTTCATTTTTATTTCGATAACTTTCATAATGAGATATTAGCGAGCATCGGTTACTTTTGATGGTCCATCGTGCGTTTCGTTTACGCGTGCTCTCGAAGTATCCCTCGAATATAAAGAGGAATTGCACACAGGCCGTCTATAAATATGCAAAGCCAGTGTAATTTGCAGATAGCCGAATGAATTATTCATTCCTTCTCTACTTTTACTGCTTGAGCCGTGACAGCTTGGTGAGAACACAGCAGCTTTCATTATGAACACTGCATATCCAGAAAGCCTGATTGAACTTAGAAAAAAAAAAAAAAAACAGAAGCTTTACATATCCAAATGTATCATTTTTTAGACGAGTATTTTCGGGAAGAATATTTATTCAACAGAAACTGAAATTAAGATTAAAATCGCTATGCAACATAAATGTAACATTAGGACATGATTTTTTACATATTGTCATGTAAAATGATAAAATGAAATAAATCATGTAAATGTTACATGATTTATTACATATTTACACGATTTTAATCTATATAACATGCTTAACACAACACTAAATAAAATAGGCGCATAATTTTTTAGGTGTTTTACTATTGTTTTGATATTCTGTCTTTTATAAATATGATCCTTGAAGTAAGTGTCTAATATAGCACCTATTTAAAGAAATATATCAGATTTTATATTAAACGCAATTCATTATTTGTAATAGAGTTTCGGAGACATTTATAAACAGTTCTTTTATCAGAGTCAGACTTAAAAGCTTGTAAATACCTTACAAACGTCACTGCTGGTAATGATCATTGCTTAGCAGTGCTTAATGAACTCAGTACTGTTTTTCTCTCTCTGTCTTTTATAAGTCTGTGTTGTAGGTAGACATCGGTTGCTACAATTATAGACTGACTACAAATATTACTTAATTCTTTTATCTGGCTTTAATTCTTTCCTTCAATTAACTCTCTACCAGTTTTTTTGATTTGGTCAGTATTACAATTCAATGTCCTCACGGTTTTGAGCATAACCAAATGAAAATTATTAGATTTTCATGCCGTCACCATCATTATCATGTCTTCTTATCTACCGTCGACATGACTGTAAATATCTGCCATCATTTTAGAGTATACTGCTATATATTTATCACGCATTTCAAATAAATAGCAATATAGTTTCCCTTTGGAGCGTCACTTTTTATTTAAGATGCATAGTACAATACTGAGGCAACTCGCGGTGAAGGTATTTCACAATATGGTTAGTTCATTTCGAAGTAAACTTTATTATTACTGGAAATGTAATAAATTACAGATAATTACAAATATTATTAGTATTACTAATAATACAATGAAATTTCTCCTTATGGAATTTTCATAATAATAATACAATACAGTTCTTTATGATTATTATAAAAAATTATTTTTATTTGTTTTTTATTAATTCAAACCACTGAATATTCAGGCTGTCCAGAACAGAATTTTTTCAATATACAAGAAAAGTAGCCCAGGTTTTAACCTGGAAGAAACTCATCCTTGGAAAAAGCCCACTTTTTCTCTAAGGCGGAATCATTTAATAATAGTAATAAAGAAAAATATGAAATGCCTTTAAAAAACATTAATCAAAATGTGGATTAGAGTTTCAGGAAAGAGACGAATTTAACGTGGTGGGCTCAATTTGTTTCCTGCAGTTGCAGGATTGATGTCCTTTGGATAGAAGTGCTTCCTCATGATGCTGATGTCGGAACGTTAGTGACCTACTTACGATACGCTCTTTTGATGGTTATCTGCGAAGACAGGTCATCCATTTGAAGTGAAAAAACACACTACTGCTTTCTAACAGAAAAGGGAATCCTCAAAGTTTCCACTTGTTCTCAAGAGCAGGTGATTTATTATTAACAGTTACTTTAATTAAGGCGAATAATTTCAAAATAGAGAATTTATGATATAAAAAGTATACAGAAAAATCTTAATTATTCCACTTGAAAAAAAAGATTTTTTTTTCGCTTCCTGTTAAAATTTAGGGTGATTCTTTTAGATTTGCTATAGCTGAATTATGGCAACTATATTGCTGTAGCACCCACCAATTTTAAGGGAGAAGAGAATAAAGTCAACAATCTTTTTTCAATCACAGAAATATCTTGGGAAACCTTTTACTGTGTTCATCGGACACAGCTCCCCAGTTTTCAGGAAAAAAAAGTCTAAATGGGAATGTAGGAATGAAGCTTTAACGACATGTTGCATACCAACACCTCTGTACGCTGAAATTAGCTCATCCACAATTTCACTGTGATTTTGTAATTTCTCATTGCCTAAAAAGTTCCGGCAGACTTTCGAATGCCTTCCAGGCTCTTATTTCTGTAGCATTTAATTTTCTAGCGAATTCCTCATCTTGGAACAGCAGTTTGATTTGAGGACCCACAAAAACTGCCTCTTTTATCTTGGCCTCACTGATTCGAGGAAATTTCCCCCTCACACAGGAAAATCCTTCTCCTTTTTTGTACATCGCTTTCACAGATATTTCTATCAAACTTAGCTTAATGTGAAATGGAGGTAAATAGGTTTTTGACTTATCCACCAAATTAGGATGTGCTACATTTTTCTGGCCTGGTGTAGTTTCTGAACGGTCTAACCATTTTTTGTCCTGTAGTGGCAATCTCTCGCTCGGCTGTCCCATTCGCATAAAAAGCAGCAGTATTTAGTGTATCCACCTTGCAACAAATTCAGCAAAGCTGCCACTTTTAGGTCGGCACTGATATTCCATTTGTATTCTTGATAGTATATATTTTGCAAAAGCACCTGTAGGTTGTCGTAAAATATCAGTTTCTTCAAATACCTTTTCTTTTTTAAAAAATGGCATTTATAAGAGACTTGTAAGCAGAAACATTGTTGCCAATGGACCAAATTGGCTGTTGCGAGAAAACAAGAACGTTGGAGAAAAAGCAGAATTTTTTCATTCTCCTCTAATTCATTTTCATCCTCTAAATAAGATTCTGACTTGTGGTTGGCAAACCATAAGACGGGATCTTCTTCAACTGCTTCAGCTTCACCAAACATCAACTGAATTTGTCCGTAGATGGGTAACACAAGCCAGAATATCACCAGTGGATGGATGGACACTGACGAAGTCCATACTGGCGATCACTGATCAGATGGAACGTTTCTAAGATAGTTTAGGAGTTTTTAACATATGTAATCAAACCATGTAGCGTCTTCTGTAGAATTAAATTTTTTGAAACCATGTTGAAACGGCAGGCTCATATTACGTAGTTCTAATAATTCTCACCAGGCGGAAGAAGGGGGTGGCAGGAGGGAGGAGACAAAAACCAATCTCCTCCCCCCGGCCGGGGAGGAAAGTAAAAGAAAACTAGGCTAGAGTGCTCAGTTTGATTGCCAATGTGGCTTGTGGCAGAAAAGCTGCTGCTGTCTCCAGTGTCTGGGTTTGGAGTCAGGTCCCGGTTGATCTTGCCTGGAGATTCAGTTGCAGATAACAGCTGGATGGAACTTGGATCAAGGAAGTGAATTTCAGTTCAATTGAACTTCGAAGAGGTTGGCGGTTGATGCTACTGGAGAGGGGTGCCCAGAATCTGTCTCAAGTTATTGGTCTTGGTGGTTTAGGCTCTTTAATGTTCTTCGTCTGTTGAAGACATTCTGTGCAAAAGTGGTGAAGTATTTATAATTGTCAAGGGTATGAATTAGTATATGTTCTTGGTCCTTTGGCAAATTAATAATCTTTGTGATCAGAATAGATCTCAAGACTTCATAGTCAGGGCAGTCATACATTATATGGTGCCAAGACTCGTCAGTGCCACAGTGGCAGCGTGGATCATCTGTGATGCCCAGAGACGTTAATTTTTCTTGTATCGACTCATGACCTGTGAGGAGGTACGTTATGTACAGGCCAGGGGAAAACCAGCTTTGCACTCTTAGTGGATGTCGTCCATCTGTCCTGCCAGGCCTGCTGCAGGTGAGCGAGAAGGCGCCTTTTCTCTGTCTTGCGATTGATTGCTGGGTTGGTAATGAATCCAATGGTGGCAGTGGAGATTCCTTTGGACAGATGATACAACATGCTGCATCTAATTATTTCAAGGTGGGTGCGGTGCTCGATGGTTGTGACATTGATCTTAATCTGCGGTGGTCTAGTGGAGCTTAGGTTCCCTTTCAGGAGAATGCTGAAGGTTTTCTCAGCAGAAATATTGTCAGGTTTTGCTGGGTAGCCCACTTCTGGAGGATTTCATGCGCGAATTGCGCTACATTAAAATCAGATCCAGGTAATTCAACATACTTTTCCAGGCCTGTTTTTTAAAGACTACATATTCACAAGTTCTCAAGGTAGAGTTGGGCTTATGATTGGAAGCTACCCTGATTAAAGAACACACTTACACACACACACATACACGAGTGCTTAATGATATGTCCAGAGCATCTAATTATATGTAAATATATATTGTACATAAATCATGTATATACTTTGATGTACACAATCTATATATTGTGTGTAATTAATAAACGAATGAATGAAATGAAAACTCCTGGAGGAGCCAGAGTTCTCGGTTAGCAGAAATTTCAAGCTGGGCTCTTGAGCTGGCAGGCACGGAAAGGACCAAATCGTCTGCATAGACTTAACGTGCCCAAGGTCTTGATTTAGGAACCCATCCAGGACCATGTTCCAGAAAGTTGGTCGGAATCCCTTGTGGATCTTTCTGATCACCCTGGAGTAGGGAGTCTCTACACTGACAGATCTGTCACATAGATAGCTTTTAATGCAGGAGTACAGATTTTGAGGAATCTGTACTGCGTACTGCATCCAAATGCACAAGGATTTCCATATGGAAGAGAAGGTTTTGCTAGCATCCAGGAATATTTTTCTTCGGTCTCAGATGCTAACTGGTGTGATTGACGCCCCCAGTCTTCATGGAGTTATTGCTACTCCACGTGCTGGACGCAGTAATCACAATCCCTACTAGAAATGAGTGGGGTGAAAGTTCAATTGAATTTTGTCATCTGAACGGTCTTGTCATATGTAACATCTGCTTTCAGCAGCACCCGAGAAGGCTCTACACATAGAAATCTCCTGATCATAAAACAAGGAATCAGATTGTATATATACTTATGCAGCAAAGGTTCCAGTGTAATCGCAGTAAAAACACTTCCTGGAGCAGATTGTGCGGCAGTGATCATCAGCTACTCCACATCGTGCTGAAACTGAAAAAGATCACGAATAAGGTTTTCCCTAGATGATTGGATGTAGAAAATATTCCAAACGATTATATGCTTGAACCAGGCAATCATTTTCAAGCTCTATTAGAACTAGATGACGATATGCTGACTGAGGAAACAGACACATTTCTCTAATGTGTCTATTCAGCAAATAGACACATTAGAGAAAGTTCAAACATCAGGAAGCCTTGGATTACAGAAGCCACTTTTAAACTTGTTGAACAGAGAAGAACTGCAAAAGCCCATGGTGTACAAGGAAACGAAGAGTATCAGGAACTAAGCAGTCATCAAGCGCTGTTTAAGCCAGGTCAAACAGGATTATATCAATCGAAAGTGTAAAGAAATCGAATACCACAACAAACGAAACAACACTAAGAAGATGTATGATGTAATTAAGTCTTTAAGACAAAAGTTCCGACCAAAACTTAATGTAATTAAGAACTCCAAAAGGGAAATTTTAACAGGAGAACACAATCAAAGGAAGGTGGAAAGAATACTGTGAGCAGCTATTCCGAGCACCTGCTGGCACTAATGATCTGCCACCCCCCTTTTCAAGAGTGTGATCACGAACCAGTACCACTGAAGGAAGAAGTCGAAAAAGCCATCAGAGAACTAACGTGTGGCAAGTCACCTGGAATTGATGAAATGCACGGAATTGATTAAAGCTACAGGTGTAGCTTTAATCAATTCCGTTGTGGGAACAGCCACCAACTCTACAATCAGAGCAATCCCCAGAACCAAAAGTTCGAACAAGGGTATTTTTGTCTCGAGACTCGAACCCCAACTCTGCGATAGATAAGTAGAGCAGCACATCAGAACGCAGCTGCAGATAGAAACAAAGGCAATAAAAATGATTTCTAAACACGAGTCGTATAGCTCTTTCTACATTCAATGCCAGCAAACAGACTTTGATGAATTACTGAAGGACCACTATTGGCCTGTGGGAACTATCATTCGGCCTTTCTACGGACGACCCCCTGTTCCTGGCCCTAGGTTACCAGCTAGTGACTTAGCTATCGAAACAAGTGAGCATGAATGACAATCCGTGCGTTTTTCAGATATTCAGGAATCTCTACAGGAAATAACGTCTACAAATGATTCATCTGTCTCTTCAGCCTACCAGAATTTGAATGACACTAACACTTGTGAAAACATCTTTCTACCCTGTCACTTGCCAACAATTAAGCCAAACAACTTATGCCTTACTGCAACATCAAAAGATGCAATTACTGTATTCTATATGAACGCACATAGTCTTGTAAAACATAATGATGAAATCCTCGCTCAACTGACATCATGGAATCTGCATCCAGATCTGATGGTTTTTACTGAGTCCTGGTTCTCTCTTGAGATTTCAATCCAAATTCCAGACTACTCTCTTTTTCAAAGTTGCAGGGGTGATTAAAAAGGTGGTGGAGTTGCTATTTATGTTCATAGTCATCTGCGATGCTCTGCCTTTCCTGTCTCAAATCTGCCTGATCAAGCTTGTGAACTCACTTTTATCCGCATTGCCTCTTTGGTGATCGGGTGTCTATACCGACTTCCCTCAGCTTCAGTTAACAGCTTCCTTGTAACTCTTGACAACACTCTATCTCATTTCACAAGCAAATCCCTAAACCTTCTACTGATTGGTGACTTTAGTATTAACATTCTCCAAAGCTCTTCCTCTCAGGTGCAAGACCTCCTAGATGTCATTACTTCAAATGGTTTCTCTGTTCTTACTGATGGAGATATCCCGACTAGAATGGAAGAGTCTCACAATTCCCTTCTCGACTTCGCAAAAAGCTACTGACTTCTGTAACCACTTTAATTCAAGTGTGAATAACCTCTTTAAAGCGAACTTGACTTCAGAGACAATGAAATGAGAGAATCTGTCAAATACTCAATCAGAAACTCGTGTTTTTCTCGCTCCTCTCTCCGATCAAGAGATTTTAGATGCAGGGAATCAATTGAAAGAAAAGGGAGCCCCTGGCTTTGATGAAATATCTCCGTCTCTGCTGAAAAAGGTCCTTAGCTCAATTAAAAATTTCTTACACCACTGAAGTATATATTCAATCTCTCCTTTCAATCTGGTAAATTCCTTTCTCAATTCAAAAAAGCAATAATCATCCCTGTTCCAAAGGGAACTGTTGTAACTCCATCAAAAACTCTTGCCCAATAGCTCTACTCTGTTTTCGCAAAATTATTCGAAAAAATTCTTCATAGCAGACTCATGAGTTTTCTTGAAGAAAATCAGCTCATCCATCAACAACAGTATGCTTATCGCTCTAAAAGATCCACTGATCTTGCAATTGTTGACTTCTGCTCAAGGAGCATTGATAGTCTTGAAAAGGGTCACTATGCTATAGCACTGTTTCTTGACTTATGATTGCATTTGATTGCATAAACCATACTATTCTACTTAACAAACTCAATAACCTTGGTTTGAGAGGGAAAATTAACCTTCTCCTTGAAGACTACCTTACCGATAAAGACCCTAATGAGCTCCAACTCAAAATCTCTGCCTTGCTTTCTGTGATGCATAATTGGCTTCAAAAGAATCAGCTTATACTGAATCCAGAAAAATCAAAATATATGGTGCCCTACGAAAGAAAACTTCGTCACTAGTGAGAATACTCGCCAGGGCCTCTGCCTGGGTGTCTCCTTCTCTTCTCAGACAAGTATTCCTTTCTTTAATTCAGCCGCAGCTCACCTATGGAATCATATCACGGGATACCGCCAGCCAAGAAAACCTCGCGAGAATCAACTCCATTCTCAATCGATGCGTTCGTTCAATTTTGGGCCTTCCCTGGAACGCATCGGTTAGTTCGAGATACAGTACAAGGAAGTGAGACTCCTAAGCATCTGCCAGCTATTGCAGAAAGCCAAGGCGATCCTTGTTTACAATGCTATGAAGACAGCGGACTTTCCCCCTCTCTTCAGATCCTTTTTCATAACCACAGACGAAGAGGAAATATCACACAATCTAAGAAACGAAGCCAACCTGAAGATTCCGCTTTTCAGAAAAGCCATAGGTCAGAAAAGTATAAAATGCAGAGGTGCTAAAACCTGGAACAAACTTCCTGCAAAAATCAAAAATGTCACTTGACTAAATCAATTCAAGAAACTACTAATTCAACACATCACCAGGGATGTCTGATTCAAATTACCTTCCACTCAACTCCTGGATTTTAAAAACACCAACATGGAAATGTTAAAGGAAGCAGTTGGCACATAGTTTGTAAATTTCTGTGCATGTATCTCATCATTTTCCTTTTCTCTCCTCATTTAATTGTAAAAATGTTCACAATTATATATTATAAGTAGTGATGCTTTTCGATGTCTTCTGTAAAGAAATGTACAAAACACTCCAATTTATTTATGTCTTTCCTGTTGAACATTACCTGTACAATTTCAGAACTGCACATTTTTCAATTGTATATTCATCATTTTTTTAAGGGAACACCCCCTAAAAAGCCACTGTCTTATGTGTTCTCCCTCCCTTTTTGCTGTTATCTTCCAAAAAAGAGTAACATAAAATGGGGATTAAATAAATTATTATTATTTTAATAATAATAATTTATTTGGTGTTAGCCCATTTTAGAAGCCAGAATTCGGCAGAGAATACCCTTTTAATGTTGGATTCGGCGGCCGAGGTGTGAAGGGCGCCGAGTTTTTTCATAAAATGATTGTAAAAATTTGGGAAACGGGAGGGTGGCCATCAGATTGGAAGAAATCTATTTTCATCCCCTTGCCAAAAAAAGAGATCTGAAAATTTGCTCAAATTACAGGACTATTAGGCCTAATTTCTCAAGCTAGCAAGATTCTTCTTAAAATCATATTGAACAGAATCTCAAGAAAAGTTGAAGAAATGCCAGAAGAGCAAGCAGGTTTCAGAAGGGGTAGAGGAATCAGAGATCAGATCTTAAGTCTATGACTGATTATTGAAAAATGCAAAGAATTCAATGTTCCAGTCATTTTGTGTTTTATAGATTATGCAAAATCATTTGATTGTGCTCAACATGAGAAACTATGCGAAACAATGACTATTATGGGTTTCCCAATCCACATAATTCAGCTACTCTACCAGGAACAGGAAGGAACTGTGAGAACGAACATGAGAAACACAGACTTTTTCATCAACAGGTAACGGTGTGAGGCAGGGCTGTATTTTGTCACCACCTCTTTATGTCGAAGATATCATGCGTGAAGCTTTGGATCTCTGGTTAATAGAATCTCTCTTATCCAAGAGGACCCTTGTTCTAAAGATGGGAACAAAGACCTTCACGCGTCACATAACTGCCAGTGTGCCTCGGTGGGGGGGGGGGGGGGTACTGATGTCAAGCTCCTTACTAGGATATCGCCATCCAACTCGGCTGCCGAATCCAACATTAAAAGGGTATTCTCTGCCGAATTCTGGCTTCTAAAATGGGCTAACACCAAACTCCGCCTTCCCCAGCTCTCAGATCAACGCAGTTAGCAGATGCCCTTCAACTACGCAAGCTCAGATCCTACAGCAGCCTGTTATATTGTAAATCCCTGGCATATAACAGGCTGCTGTTCACCATCAAGATGGCCACCGGTAAAATTACAGAGCCGAACTTCTGGGATCACTTAGCGCATTCTTCCCCCTTATCTCCGGTCTTCAGCACAACGTAAGTTGACATGCGCGTGCGCATGCCTAAATGGACGTGCCTAGCAAACCATAACCGGCTTGTACTAACCGACAGATTTCTGCCAGAGCAAATGCTGCCCTCACTGCAAGCCATAGACGGGGACCGTCGATGGATTGCATCCTCGTGAAATTGAAAAAAATACAGGAAACGAATCTTCCTGGAACTGAAAATGTACAACTACGCTTTGTTGTCTTCTGTAATCTGATGAGAAAAACATATACGTTTTTCTCATTTCGCATACGTAAATATATGTATTGTAAACCCCTGGCACATAATAGAATCTTTAATTGCAGCATTATATACATACAATTAGTCCCATCACGGGACTAATTCTATGTATATTATACTTCTATTCTATATTTAATAATAAAGAGCTACGCACACACTGCCACCTAATTTGCTTATTACGCAAATTACGTAATTTAGGCGAAATTTACGTAAATGGCATACGCACGAGCCCAATGGACACGTTTAGGATGCATGCGCATCCTAAACGTGCAATTAGGAAATTATGTGGCAGGTGCGTGTAATTAGGAAATTAGGCATGATTATTTAAGTAAATGACATACGCACGCATGTCATTTTTTTTTTTTTTTTTTATGTGAACCCCAAACACAAGAGGTCGTTGAGATTAGAGTTGAAACCATGTATATTTGTGAAATGAATGAGGAAGTCTATGAGGATTTTTAGATCTTTTTAAATTTACGTATGCACGCGCATACGTAAATTGACATGCGCACGCGAATACGAAAATGGACATGCGCACACGTATACGAAAATGGACACGCGCACGCGCATACGAAAATGAACATGCGCACGCGCATACGTAAATTGACATGCGCACGCGCATACGAAAATGGACGTGAGCGCGTGCATACGAAAATGGTATGAGCACGTGACGTGCGCATGTCTAAATGAGCATGTGCATGCGCATACGTAAATTGACATGCGCATGTGCATACGAAAATGAACATGCGCACGCGACGCGCATGTCTAAATGAACATGCGCACGCGCATACGTAAATTGACACGCTACATGCGTAATAGACATGCCACGCGCATGTCTATTTACAGGGATGTAAATAGATTAAATGCGAATAAATTATATCATATAAAACCTGTAATTGAACCGTGGCAGTCTAGTCTGCGCAGGAATCGTAAGGAGGAAGTTGTTCTTGCCAGGACCCGCATAAGACACAGTCATTTGACTCATTCGTTTTTGCTGAGGGCTGATGATCCTCCTATGTGTGAGTCCTGTGGCACAATTTTATCAGACACATTTAATTGACTGTCCAGATTTTAGCAATATCCGTTTTACCGCTTTTTTGAGCTGTATACACTCAGTCAGATTTTATCCGACAATGACCACGTGTCTGCTGTTTTTAGCTATTTTAAATCAATAAAGGTAAATTTAATTTGTATTTAAAACTTGTATTTAAAATTGTCATGTTATTGTTATTTCTTTATTGATTTATCTTTTCTACATTTTATACCTTTGTTATTTTGTGTCTTGACATGGTGACTAAGTAATTAGGTCAGTGAAAGTTTAAATTTTTATATATCACCTGGTTTTGGCGCATTATAATGCGCCAATAAAACCCAACCAACCAACGCCTAAATAGACACGCACAAATAGACACGCACCCTACCACCTAATTTCCTAAATGGGCATGCACATTTCATGTACATGTCATTTGTACATGTAATTGACATGCGCAAGCGCATACGTAAATAAACATGCGCACGCGCATACGTAAGTGAACAGCAAAAATGTTTAACTCTGTGCACAGAGATGCCGAAAGATGTGTGAGGATGCAACATACCGGAAAGAGAGAATTCGTACAGACTTACCGAAATATGAATCGGCTGCAAAGTGACCAAATAATTGTGAGTAAAAGTGAAACTTTCTGCTTTAATAATAAAACAATAATAATTTGGTGAGTTATTGATTGGAAAAATATACGTTCCCTAACAGTTGTGTAAATATATGGTTATATATGGTTATATATAACAGTTATATATGGAATTATTAGTGAATTGTAAATATATGATTTGTATAATGTATGTACAGAATCATTAATGTTTAAATACTGTATTAAATATAAAATGTGTGTATATAATATTTCGGGACGGTTCAGTATATGTATGCCAGTAGTATCTCGTACCCTGATATGTACTTAGCACCCTGGCACGTTGTGTCTTACGCAAGGTGGCCCCTAAACGTTAGTTTATCTCCGCTACGGTTCTCTGTGATGATGTAGAAAACTCTATACAATGGCCAGAAATGAATGTAGTGTTATGTTTACGTAGTGTGTGTTGTTTAGCTGTTTCCGGCCGCTTTGCTACTAGAAAGCAGCGATCACCAGGAAGGCTGCTTCCCAGTACATACCACGAGGAGGCGGGCCTCCTCGTGGCTATACACGTACTAAACTATATTTACAGCACCCATAGGAATAAGCGCAATTTCTTATGGGTGCAGCAGTCTCCTATAATCGGGATTCTTTGTGGTATCCACCACGTACGGTGGTAGATACCACAAAGAATCCCGCATCCATTGCTGAAAGTGTAATAGCAATGAAAGCCAGCAGTTCCTGTACCCAGGAAGCCCAAATATGGGTACAAACAGTTTAAAACGCTTGTAAAACGAGGTACGCTGTGTGTTATTCATGGGGAAAGCCCCGTCCGGTGAGGTTGTCTTTATGCAAATTAGATCTCGAGTGGTTTCTGGTCCACTCGAGGTTACTTGAGTACAACCAGGGAGTGGAATGTCCCATTTGCGAATTTCCTTTGTGTGTCGTTCGAGTTGTGTTTAGTTGGTACAGTGAACAGTAATCCCGGAGAAGCGGGACAGCGCTCTGTAGTCGTCCTCCGTTTCAAGTAAGTGCGACTGTTGATTCAGAGGCCAACATCTTGTTTTTGTTATTAGGAGGCATCGCAGGTCCTCGTAGTGTTCACATCGATGCATCTGATGTCTCCGCCTGCCTACAAATGCATAGTGGGCAGGCGGAGGATAAAGTGCAAAGTGTGTACTCTGTTTGTGTAGACAGAACTCTGTGAAGGCCAGAGATTCAAAAAGTCTGTGGGGAGTGGACGGATGTGTAGTGTTGTGTACCGTTGTTCTTCTGACCATTTAGCCGTTGGGCCCCTGTTGGGACCACCGTTACCGCACTTGGCCCCCAGGGAGGCAGATCAGGTACCCAGTAGATTTTTTGCACTCTGGCAAGCCCTGCCACCTAGTTTCTTTGGAAACTAGGTGGCATAGTTTCCAAATAGTTTTCACTTAGTTTCCAAATAAGCAAGTTTTCACATAGTTTGTTGGGAAACTATGTGAAAAAAAAATAATAATAAAATAAAAAGGGGGTTAGCGCTAGGATATAAAAGGCCAAGAGAAGTTTATGTAAGCATAGTTTAAATTTGGACATTAGTGGGAGATAGCCCACTATGTATTGTATGGCGTTGTAGGGGACCATGTCTTGTGATTAGAAAGGTCACCAATGAAACCACGGAGGGGGCCGGGGGTGCACTCTATAACTATCTGGTGGAAGAGAGGGGGTCGGGCGGAGGAGACATTGACCCGTCTCCTTCCCCCTGTCAGGGGAGGAGTGAAAGTGAGCCAGGCTAGGGTACTTGGCCCAGATCGCTATATATTATTAATATTAATTATCAGTGTTATTATTTTGTTATTATAAGTCTTATTATATTTATCCACGTGAAACCCCTGGCACCATTACGGCATGGTGCCAGGGGTTTCACATGACTACCCTGAGTCAGCCTGTTAATGCCCTTGAACACGAGCTACAGAAAATCTTTGGACCCACTCAGTTAGCCCGGTCGGAAACATTTTATATAGAAAATAAATTGATTTGGTAGGCGCAATATAGCCCAAGTAGCCCTTGCGCCAGAAAACACCACAACAACAACAACAACTAAAACACATGTTCAGCACTAGCTCTCTGAAACAAATGCTCTAGAAATATGTTCTAGAAAAAAAATAAATAAAAAGATAAAATAGATGAAAAAGATGATTAAATCAACTATATCAGGTCTTCGTTTTCGGTCATTTGAAAACTGAGGGTGATGAGAACTTTTTAAACACATCTGAGTTTTTGAACATATCTGTGGAAATTATTTCAGGGTGGAAATGGATGTCGATCAGTGTAATTTATTTTATTTGACGTCAACTGTAATTGAAGTTAGTGCGCATGTGCGGGAATTTTTAGTAGTCTTTCGTACTGGTTGTTATTAACAACCTTTAATTCTGAATGCAACGATATTACTGTCATTTTTATTACTAAATGTTTTATACAAAAATAATTTATTTTTTAAGTTAATTTTAAATACTAAAGTAAATTGAATTTCTCGTTAGTGTTAATTATTACTTAAAAATTTAAACCGGACACCTTTTTTTTTACGCATTTCTCGATAAACTGTCACGTGACCCACTCGCACATTGATGTATTTTCCCTTCGATTTTAGATGGATAACGAGTAATAATATGGACTCAAGGGATTATTAATCTGGCCCAGTGGATTTAAAAAGAACTGAAACTTTTTAAATCGCGTAGCACCTCTACAAAATGCTACAATCATTTAACAAGAAATCTAAATACATCCATGTTAAACAAGCTAAGCATTCTTGTCAACTGAATAAGATAATTTGGTTCTATTCTAAGATGTTGGGAATTAATGAAATTCAATATATTTCATATATTTTGGGCTAAGACTATAAGCCAGTTTATTATTATTATTATCTGGTTATTTAATGTGTATGAAGTAATTTAGCATTTAGGGTTCTCATAAAAATCAAATAATAATAATAATAGCATAGTTGGATCAGTTTACGAAATAAACTGATCAAACTACCTTCCTAAACGAATTCAGTAATTTTTGTTTTTTGAGAGTGCGTCAGACATTTTGGCTGGGGTGTAACTTCTGAAGTCATTAAATGTTTACTTCGGCTGTGTTCGAAAAACATTATCGATCTATGAAAAGAAAACAACAAAATAAGAGAGCTGTGCAGTGGTCAACTGCGGGATTGTGCGTTGATTACAGAAATATCCAGCTGTTTTTTTTTTTTTTATATAGAATATTGATCGTTACGTTTTCAAGTTTAGTTCAATAGACACAGGAATGACAAGGAGAAAAGGGTATCTGTTTTCTTGACAATCAATCTGGATTTGATTTTGCCAATTGCAATAACAAGCTTAAAGAAGGTTACTCGTAATAATTTTTTTTCTATTTTTTAGAAACAAAAATTTTTGTTTCATTTCATTATAACCAAAGAATTAAACGTGTATTCGATCTCTTAATTTCATCATAGACAAAACTAAAAATATAATCCAGCGACCATCTTATTTATTTAAACCGACAGACAATCCTGCTCCGAAGCTGCTATCGGATCTACGTATATCGTGGTATCGATTCTTACGTCCATGATCTTTACTCGCTGAAAGATGTAATGGACGTTAGGAAGATGATTCTGGTATTCTCGGAAAGTTTTTAACGATCTTTCCTTGGAACGCCTCCTACGATGTCGAATGTTCACCGACCTTGACATTTTTGTTGTAATATTTGGATCTCCGAAAGGATGTGGTAGAGGCTTAATGATGTGAATTGGCAATTACTTAATGCCTTGTTTTGGAATAATTTTCTGTGATTCGATTTCTTTCTTTTCCTGCACGCCCGTTTCATGTTTTCAGAGAACGCACGACATTCACTGGCTATATTTACAAATGACAATCTGCAATGTGAATTGTGGGACGAAAATGCCTGGAAAAATATTGTTTAAAAAAACTTGACCTCGCTCGCAAAAATTACCGCTATCCTCCCTGGTAACAACGATTTTGTTTACCATCCCCAATTATTATATAATGCGATTTTTAGGCACGTCAGCATATATGCATAATGCGCCAATTGTATTCGCCATGTCTGTCTGTCTGCCCACATGTAGCAACTCGAATCCCAGTTGAGGGTTTTCGTGAAATTTTACATTTGAATATTTTAAAGAGGGCCATTCCAAATTTCATTAAAATCGGACGAACATAAATCCAACAACTTTCTCGAAAGATTTGTTTTATAATGGTCCGTAATTAAATACTCTGTCCGAAGTCACATGCATAACCCATCATAAAAAAAAAAAGAGGTAGCAGTAGTGCAATACCGAGGCAGCTCGTTCTGAACGCTGACAAAAATGGACGATTTTGCTCGTAAAATGACAAAAGAAAAAATACTACTTCATCCTGACTTGGTATTAATTACCTATCACATATTTTCTAATGCAATTCATTAATATTAACATGTACGTATAATTTAAAATAACTCATCTTTAAAGGTAATTAAAATGTCATTCTTAAACAATACCGAGGCAACCCGTGAAAGTGAAACCTGTACAATATCAAGGCAACTTGTTGTGAAGGTGCAGGTGCCATTATAGAAAAAAAAAAAAAAAAACTTCATAAAATTTTTCGTTTCCAATACTGATAGTTATATTGCTCTATACCATTAGAGAGGGAAAAACTTTTATTTTATTTAATGGCTGAATAAATTTAAATTTTTGCGTGTGCACACATCTCTATCGAGAGTTGGATGAAACTCCTCAGTGGTGAGAATTTCATACTGCATACTTAATTTTCTTTCTGATTTCTAATGAAAACTTTCCATAAAGCGTTACATTTAGAATGATTATTACTATAATCAAAAAACATCCTATATTTTTTGAATACTAATAATAGATACAACTAATAAATATAGGCACAGTTGGGCCTATATTTTTTGAATGTACTACTGCCACTTCTGATGTTTACCAGATCATAATGCAGTTTATTGCACTAACAGAGGAAAATGAAAGAGACATCTGATGCCAATAGGACAGCGACACCTTCGGTGCCACCCAGGTCCCCAGACTTCTTTTTATGGGTAGTTATTAAAGCAGAAATCTTACGAGAGCAACCCATGACAGCTCAAGACAAGCATTAAAAATACAGTCAGGAGTTTACGACAAGAATTAATCCAGCCTTGTTTATAAACTATTAGTTTTAATTGGAACACCAATGGCAAATATTTCGCCAAAACTGTTTCTGAGAAGAAGAAAAACTAAATATCAAAAATTTTACTGCCAAATAAATTATACAGTATATATAATTATTCTGATAATAAATTCTATTTTCCTCTGATTGTCTTTACTTTTAAAATAAGCATCATTTATTTTACGGCATCCCCACACTGAGACGGACCTTACCGAAATGTAGTGATCCTAAGGTTCTGAAACGATGCAATTACTGTTGTTCCACTGACCTTATCCTTCCCGGACCTTATTTTAGGGCTTTTAAAAATACCATTTATGCGCTCAGACTACTTAAGTCCGGCATTGCTCGCATTAAGATGTCTACAGGATATTCTAGATCACTTAGTCCCTATTATATTCGTATCCAAATGATTTTATTTTGCTTTCCTTTTCAATTATATCGTTTTTTCTAGACAGTATCCTAAATTTATTGCCTAATAAGCTCGATAAATCGATAAATCCTCCTTTGCCCTAATTATTATTGTTTTCTTATGTTTATCCTATTATTTCTGTTGCAAAAAAATATAAAAAAATAAAATAATTTACAAAAAAATTAAAAAATTCCAAAAAAAATGAAATTCAGACAGGATAACTAGTAAGATATCACATAAACGGTTTTATGCAAACAATTTTTTATTATGGGAAGACTGACTTTTATTAATATTTGCCTATTGGATCGGATCCCACGTGGTGTATAACAGAAGTAGTGCGTGACAACGAAGATATAATTTTTACTAAACATAAGATTCCTGACATTTTACTTTTATTTTAAGTTCCATTTATTTAACAAAGCTAAAATAACATTTTACACTATTTCAAATGATATTTGGCTGTATACAGTTCATTACGTGCAGCATAACGCCCTGATTACTAATTCATTTAGCAAAGATCATGAATTTCTGAAAATGTTACGGCCTCTCCCCAGAGCCACAATGATTTTGGCATAACAGCCGTTTGGCCCGTATCGCTGTTCAGTTCATCTGAGGAGAGCGTACTCATTTTGCGGGATCGTTTAGATTTTTATGGGCTCCGATATAGCGTGGTACAGACACACACGCCTAGGGAAAACGTTACGCATACAACACGCGATCGATGGATCACGTGACAGTTGGGGGGAGGGGGGCCCGAAGCTTAACTCCAGTTCGCTACGTTACCGTAGGACATCCTGGCTAGAGGGATCCGACTCTCAGACGCCAGTGCGAACTTCTCCGATCTGCAGAGCAGCCAACTTTACGTGACACGAGGAGGGTTGGACGGAAATTTATCAATAAGGCGCTCTGGGACTGGTTCGGAGTCGAGTGTTCCTACGATGCTATTGGAGGCCTGCGGAAGAGCGAAAAGGGCAGGACATCGCTGTCGCATAAGTAAACTTGGCCTCGTGAGAACCTTTTGAATAGTCTGCGATTTTTATCGTGTAGATGGCGTTCTGTTTATTTTCGAAAACGGTTGCCGCGGTAACGAAAAAGTGTATCTGTCTCTAAAAGATGTATTTTTGGATTTATCTACTGTGTTACGAAATAGAGTCCCGGAAGCCTAAAAGATTCAGTGTCATAACTTAAAGAACTCGATATTTCTCTTAAACTAGCCGAGTGAAACTCGAAGAAAACGTACCTAAAAATAGCAATAACAGAGGTATGGTGAACTACTCCACCGGTCAGTAAAATAACTCTTCAACTAATATTTTATTGATCAATTCCAAAGGCTAAGTTCGAAATTGATAGCTTTTTTTTTTATTAGGTAGCTGTAGTTTTATTTGTTATATTTCGCATTTTGTTCATTTTTTTTTTGGTGATTTTGTTTAACTACATATTTGGTTTAACCTTCACATTTCTGCAATTCAAACACCTGATTGTGTCTATCCAATCGCACAATGGTTATGTATTACGTACCAGCCACTGACAACATCATTAAATGTAGTGGGTTGACACATTAAGCCAAACCTTTTACCAAATGCGCACACAGCGTCTAGGAAACACGAGTTTGAATTCAATCAATGAGAAAAAAGTAAGAGATAATCAGATTACTTGTAATGTCATTATTTATTCGTGTGGCTTCGTGGGTGGAAACTACTTTAGAACTGTGGAACTTGGACATTCAAGTTCTGAAGATCTAAGTGAAGACAAAGTGTCTAAAAGTGTACCATATGTGCTAATGAACACTTTTTGAATTTTAGATCGATTCATCCGATGTGGAAGATCAATCTAAAAGGAAAAAAGTGATGATTTAGAACCTATAGTACATTTCTAGATACTTGTTTTTTTCTCATAAAAAACCAGCTCTAAAAAATTTCTCTATACGCAACATTAAAATAAAATCAAATAATAATAATAAAGATAGTATAAAATTAAATTAAAACAAATAATAAAATATTTTTATACAATATATATATTTTTTTAAATGCTAATGTTGCTTTAAACCCCATTACTTAGTTAACTTTATTCTCTATATATTCTAATCGTTGAAAAATAGAGGGTTTTGATACCGTAATGCGTATTATATCTCAAAGATAGTGAGTGTAGCTTGGTTCGAAATTGTGAACTATTTAAATACTGTATAATATTACTATGACAACGTTATTTAATTAAAATCTTTTTAAATCTTCTTGATTGGTGTAAATCTCATTTCATCTCCCAGAAATGTCTGGGCTGGGACAGGAGATTGCCAACAAAATTTTTATCGTTCGAAGATTAATGTTGGTGTTTTCCCGAATATTTTTAATTCATTTTGCCGAACAGCTTTATTTGTGGGTGAGTTATGAGAACATTTTAGTTTGAAACTACAGTTCAATTTCAGAAGAAAGGCCAGCGATCAATTACGATCCCTGTAAAAATGTTTTCTCCTTAGAGCTTACTCGTCCTACAGTAATCAGACTCTTTCAAAGAGCAGTATAGAAAGTGCCTAATTTCTTAGGGAGAAAAAGAAAAAGATGTTAAAACTAACCACACGTGGTTCACAAATCTACGCAGCCTAATTTATATCCAAAAGTTTTGCAAGGGGAGACATCCAATCCGTTTGACTTTCTCGTATCCAAAATTTATCTAAACGATACTCGCACTGGCGTGTGTCGCTTGGTTTAACACCGTTGGGGTCTGGTCATTACATCCTTAACTACTTCCTTTATGTTACCAAAGACGCCCCTCAACAACCATCCGAAGTAATAGAGTGAATGAAAGGAAGTCTCTCGTATATCAAAAAAAGGAAAGAGCTATATCTAGGAAGTACAGAACTCATTTCTAAACCTCCTACTCTTTAGCTTTTGCGCCTCACTGAATACATCTTGCAAACTCACCGTGTATATTATAAATATACAACTAAAGAAGGATTGTTTTTCCTACTTTCTGAAACTTCAGAATTAATGGAATGATATTTTATGCGATTTACAAACTTAAAGTTTAAGCTTATAGGTGTAGCTTCAATTTTAACTTCGATTTTAGATTAAAAACTTGATCCGAGTTCAAGAATCGGATAGTAAGGGAATTTTAATAGGATGGTATACTCTTATTTCAATTAAAATTGTTAAAGAATTTTTAAATTTTAAAAAAATCTAAACTCTTAAAAATTTTAGATGTCAAAACCGTTTGTTTATACCTTTATCAAGATGGCTTCTATATTATGACAGATACAAATGAATTGTTCAAAATAATTAACTGGTTGGGATTTATAACAACAAATAACTGTTAAAATTCATAGTGGAATCTGAACCTATGTTTAACGCCATATGTTTATTACACTGTTGCTTTTTTGTGAAAAAAAACTCCAACTGTACGATATGTACAAATATTTCTGCTCGTGCAACTTTACCTCTCCTTCTATACGTAACTTGGTTATGTTTAGAAAGTAAGAGCCATCTGACAAATGTCGCTGAGTATAATTTATTTCGGAATGCTTTAAAGGAATGAAATATTCAAGCCAAGGGTTTGGGGGAATGAGTTAGTATCGATTTGTTAGTCCAATTCTGTTTCTGAATAGAAGTCTCCATTTTGATTCAAATAACGTGGCAATATGCGCTGATATTACGAAAAGAATCTACAAAGTCTGCGGATAAATCCGGTTTATAAATTTTAAACTCTTCAAAGGCACGAGCTGTTTAGATGATTCCGCTATAAAAAACTTTCTCAAGTGAATCTATTAAAGGAAAAATTGATGATATTGTAAAATAACGTTTCTTTAAGCAGACTGTTCGCAGAATAATCCACACATTCCTTTCGATTTTATTAAGAGACCTTTGGTCGTGAAGAATTGCAGCAGCTTAATAAATTATTTGTATTCACAGTGAACAAACATATAGTGCATGTAAATAATAATTCTGGAAGAGAGAAACTGATTTAGGTTTTCTATTAGTTCCCAATTTTTCCGTAAAACTGATTGTAGAACAAAGGCGTATACCCGAAAGAGAAATGCCAAAGATTTAACTTGAAATACGTTTCAGTATTCTTCTCTAATGGATCTTGTGCACGCGTGTATCAAAGACGCAGTTATATATTATATAGACTAGCCGTCGCCTAAATGAACTGTAAAAAATGATAAAAAATAAATATATAAAATAATAAATGCGCTAATTGTTGAAACACATACTTTTAATCTCCAAAATAGACACCAAATAAAAAAATAAACTGATTATATAAAGGATTCAGTGTTTTCTGTTATAGGACGCAGTAGAATGGTTGTATGCAGTCTACTGCCATATCATTTGACTTTCGATTTAGAAAGATAAGAAAGTATTAGTAAAAGTGAGTGATGCTGCAACTGGTTTATTTCTTTCTATATTCCTATTTTTCACTAAAATGCTGCTAGAGCACGTAACCTGGCCGTTCCACATCGCCTGACAATTTATGATGAGCAAATGCACAACGCTATCGTTCAGACCCTACTGGCGCCACACACGTATTAAATATTACCCGGCAGCCTTTAGGGTGAGGGTTTGTAGACGTTCGATCCAAGCGGTAACACGCAAATCTTTCATTAAGCCGATGCAGCTGATAGCCAATGAACTTGGCTTTTCTTTCACATATTCAGGCAGCGCAGCAGATGCTGATAGTTTGAAGTTTGGTACTTTCAAACAGAAAGAAATAGAATTAAAAAAAAAAATAGAACTGAAAAAACAAAACAAAAAATTCTTAAAGGCCTTGATCAGCAAACAAACAGTCTGTCTCATTTTGGGATACAAAGTTTGAAATAGCTGAAGAGGTTCTATTTATATTCGATTCGCTAGGATGTCTTTCGTCTACGACGAAAGACATCCCAGCGAATAAAACACAATTTTCCTTCTATTTCTAACATGTTAATGGTCTCAACAGACACGTTAAACGTTCCTCTCCAGCAATGAACTCTGGATATGTTATTTGAAGTTCACATTGATCGATCTGTTGGCGCGTGTAGACCATAAAAGTTCTTATGGGTTGCCATACGGGGGAGAGATAACAGGACGAGTGGCGCCTCTGCTACGTAGCAGGTACGTGGAAGTTTATGTTCAAAGACAATCAAACAGGTTACTGTAAACAGGTCTTTTACTGCAAGTCGGAGCATCGTGTGACAGGTTTTGTAATTTTTGATAAATATGAAATAAATCTTTTCTGTATTTTTTTTTTAACGAATTTAATTCTTCTAGGCTAATCCTAAGAGATTTTTAAAATATTTCCCCCTTTTTTTTTTCTTTAGAGAATGACGAAGGTCTGGTAGATAATCTTTTTTCCTTGTAAGTGCTGTAATCTTTCCCATCCAACAATGGCAGGGTCTGTTGAAGTCGAGAGCCCTCAATCAACGGAGGAAAGCCTGAGCTCTCCAGCTTCGATAGCTATTATGTGCGGAAGTAGCGAAAGAGAAGACTTCAACGACAGGTAATTGCGCTTCTTAATTCGCGATTTACTATTTTCTTTAATGTAGAGGAAAAAAAGCAACCAGTGTTTGATACTAGCTATCGGCACGGATCGATTGCATCGTTGACCCCATAATTTTTTGCTTCTTTCTAAGAAAGGAAACTGCTTCATAAAACCATTTCATTTTTCCTATAATAGAAGCAATATTGATCTATGGGAGTCTGGAAACAGGTAAAGTGCATTGTTTGCTACTTCAGCATTCTGATGTTTTGTTCTTTTTTCCTGTTTTTTTATATATATTTCGACTATTGGTTTTAATTCCTATTCTGCATGTAATAATAGTACAGCGCATGCGTGAAGTGATTCTTGATTCCAGTTTATGTTTCACGTGACTAACTGTTAAATAAAATGGCTGGAATTGTGAACAAAATTGCCTTGCTGCTTTTTTTTCCCCTCATCTGTGCAGTATATTTAATAATAAAACGGTGTTTAAATTACATGCTGTTTTATGTTGTGAATTAATATAAATCCATTCAATGGCAATTTTGTTTGAGTGAAATTTAATAAAACAGTTAAATGCTGTGAATGTGTAACATTCACAATATCACATTTAAAAGAAATTTAAGTACTTCGTTTTCGCTCCCTTACTGTTTACATTATGCTTATAATAACTGCTATTATATAAGTTTTTGTCTGTCCAGTTTCTGTCGAATTTTTTTTTTTACTGAGTTTGATAACATTTTAAGATATGTTAAAAAGATTAATTTTAACTTAACTTTCATTTATTACATTATTAAATTTAACATTGGTGAATTATTTAGTTTTAATTGAAAAAGAATGACTTCGTTTGATGGATGGACGATCCATCCCTCCATCAAACTTACAATTTATAAACTAGCATATCGTTCACCAGCTGAAAGAGCGGTCGCGATATTATTGGAGCGTAATTTTTTCTAAACCAGTTATTTGATTGCTTTCAATCCTACATGGAACTTGCCTATGTTTCGCTCTGAGGAAAGAGACCTGTAATTGGCTTCGAAACATCAATATAAATTGTACTTTTTTTTTGTTATTACTAGTTAAAAAGACTGTTTAGAAACAAGCTGAAAATCATGAATCTTTTTTAATATTTTGACGCTAGAGGGCGTTCAGTTCAGAGGTACTACGCCATCGCTATAGAAATAGCACGTGGCAAAGAAAATTTTGAAAGTAAGTACTATAATTAGACCGTTAAAAACTGATATCAATAGGAGAAGAAACAGGGCGTACCTACCCATCCAAATTGATATCACGTGACAGAACCGAAGATATTTTTGGTCGCTTAAGACAAACATCAGCTTCCAAATCAATTTTCAATTAAAAGACGAATAATGTGCAATGAGTATCTCGCTAGAGGGAGCTGAGTTCAGTGAGCCAGACCTGTCGTCACTTCCCATAGAAATAGCACGTGGCAAAAGACAGTTTTGAAAGCAGCTCCTATAATTAGACCGAAAAAAAAAAAAAAGAAAAAAAATCTAATATCGATCAGAGAAGAAACACAAGGGTGTACTTATTCATCTCACGTGACAGAAGAGGAGATATTTTTGGTCACTTAAGACAAAACACGAGCTTCGAAATCAATTTTCAATTAAAAGGCAAATAGTGTACCAGAATGCTTTAGTTTGGCTAAACACGATGCAGAGAAAAAGCAGAAGCAGTCGGGAGTTGCCCCCAAATTCACTGCAGTAAAAACTTGGCAGATTGGACGCTTTGTTTCCGCGTGTTGTGTCCACTACTTATTTTAAATGCTCCGCTGCACACTCTGTTCACGTAAGGCCATTCTGCGGCGCTATAAACAGTGCACACTGCCACGAACACTTTAATATTTCAGCGATGCAATAACAAATTGTATATTTAAACGCTCTAAACAGCTATCCAGCTGGCGCCGAATGCTAAAACTCCTTCCCCGACTAACATAGAAACAGCAATTTCTGCAGTTGTCAGTTTTTCACTGATGGTATTGATCGTCCTGTACAACCCCCTCTACAGCATGCTGTGCATAGAAGAGGAACAGGTCAGCTCGACTTTACAAAGCCCTCCAGACGATACACCCTCGCAGCAGTCCCCTCCCTCCCCTCCTGCACGCTCTGCCAGCACCCCCGTCGTCGCCAGCCCTCCCGCTGGATATGTGATTGTGAATTCGGCGAGCAGCCCCGCCATGGCTGGATCGTACGGCGACTACGAGACGGTGAGCGAGGACGACGAAGAAAACAACTACCAGGCGAGGGTCGAACACAAAACTAGTTGGCTGAACGGACTCCTGGTTTGTTTACGTCCAGTGTGGAGCATTCTGGGGAAAGCAGGCTCGAATACGGGGAGCGATTCAGGTAAGTCTGTAATTGTATGTATTGAATGTGAATAGTACATTGACCGCGCGCAAACTGGGTCATTTAGTTTTCTTTTTATTGTAAAATGCGCCAGGGGGAAGCAGATACAGTCTTGCGCCGTGATTAGTCAGTTAACTCGATGCTCAATTGCCTTTGGTTTTTCGCATCCAATGATAACTTGGTTATCAACACGCCATTCTTTTAGCATTTACTGCATATTATAAATCATCTCCCAGTTTATCTGTCTTAAGCGAGTTGCTTCTTTTTTGGAGGAGAGGATATTTTGAAACATTTGAAGTTCGTTATATTCAAAAAGCAGTCGTTAAATATGTATAATTTTCTACGTAAATATAATACTAAGTTCGCTTTGTTGACAGTCTCCACCATTGTGCACTTTTTTATATTGCGGAAGATTACGCTGTCATCGTGTATTTTCAATGCAAAGTTCGTAAAATCGCTCAGGTAATTATACCGAATTATCTTTTAATTCTCGTTAACTTATTAATGTGTAAACACAAACCGTATAATCCATTTTGTTAATTCGCAAATTAATTAAGTTAATTAGAAACAACTCAATTTAATGACTCGAATTAAAAAAAAAAAATTTTATATAATCATAAGAAGTAGTCTCACTTCTTATGATTTCTTTCGATGGATGACAATTAATCTAGGGGAAATAAATAAGTTACCAAATAATTATTCCTCTTAGAGGTTTACAAGTGTTATCTAGGTAAACTTTGAATTTATTAAGTTTCACATAATTTAAATAAGGAAATTCATTTCGTTATTTTTAATTCTTTAATGCTATATCTAAAATCAATCTTTTCTTTTCAATTACCTTTGACTAATTGTTTTTTTAAATCTCTCCACGTTAATAAAATAAAAAAGTTGTCAATCAAACTGCCACCTAGCGGTAATTTCAAAATTTAAAAAGTACGCAAACAGTTGGTAATGAAGAAAACTGCTTTTATAACACATTTCAGTAATTTTTTATTTATGACTTGGTTTTGGCGCATTATATGGCGCCTTAGTTGCTAATGCGCCAATAAAATCCAAAACAAACCAAACCAAACACATTTCCGCGTAGTTTTTAACCAGATATGAACAAAGTGTTTCTTTTTACCGTTCCGAAAGATAAGTCGGTGACGTGCAAATATTTGTCGAAATTGGGAGCATCAAGTTTGCGACTCTTTCGAAAATTTAATTTTAAGTAGGACTTTTTCCCCTTTAGGCATCCGCAAACATGAAAGATTATTGAAATCTACAGTTCAAGTGCAATGTGAACATGGACATGGGTTGTATCTTATCTAGGGCCGCTCCATAAACGTTAGTACAACTAGGCCGTGGTATACTGATGATACAAAATTCTGTAAATTGGCCAGAAATGTATATAGTGTTATTTCTGTGAACAATGTTTTGTTGTTTCTGGCCATTTTGCTATCAGGAAGGCAATCACCCGGAAAGCCTACCCAGGACCCATCCATACCACGAGGAGGCGGGTCGTAACTGTGCATGTACTGACCTACCAAGTGGATTGGACAATTAAAAAAAAAGAAAAATACATAAACAAAAGGAAAATAAAGTAAAAAAAAAACAGTACACTAAATAAATAATATATATACTCCGTGATCACTGAATTAGAATCAGCCCATCCGTAATGGACTATGTCGCAGTGGTAATTTGTATCTGATCGCGCAAGTCAAAGCGTAAAGTAGAAGTTATGGGACGTAGTAAAAATATCACGGAGTTTCAAAAGGGCATGATTGTGGGAGCTCGTGCGTCGGGTGCTGCCACATCGGAAACAGCACTTCTTGTCAGTTGCTCATGGTCCACTGTGGTTAAGGTGTACAAAGGATGGTGTCGAATGAGTCAAGTCACCTCCCACCGTCAAAACTGTAAAGGGTTACGCAAGGTGATGTTCGTGGTGAGCGAAAGATGCAGTACGTTGTACGGGATTAATGCAGAATACTGTGCGACACTGTCTTACCTGATGTTGTTTTGGTTTTTAGGAGCATTAGCAACTAAGGCCATATTGCTCTGGGGATATGCGGTGGTCATTCCCTGACCTTTCCGCATCCTCCGCACCGGGCTCGAACCCCGGTCTAATCAAGAAGCGTGTGCTACGCACTGCTGCTCCTTCCCACCTGGCTACGGAGGCGCCTCGTCTTACCTGATTGTGACATGTACTGATAGAGACTAACCCAAGTGAGACTGGCCTGTTAGAATGTGCTTTCCACCCAGTGAGAATGTATAAGTCAGATACTGACATTTGTTACAAGAAATATCCACGCTTATCTGTATTAGTGTATATTATTAATGTATAATTGCGTATATTTCCTAGAAGGAAAGGTTTAAGTCCAGGAATATGATAATGTTTATGTGTTCCTCATGAGTGTAGTTATTGTATGAATGCTTGTATAAATGACAAATGTATGTATGACAATCTTTGGAGCTCTCTATTGCGTTCAGGTCATCAGGACGTGATGGAGAGCTCTTGCCTGAGTGTTTGATTCTTGGGGATATGTAATATCATTGAGAGATAGTGTGTATGGTAATTATTTTTGTTTGCAGCTCTCTGTCACTCCATCACGTACAACAAAGCGGACGTGATGGAGAGCTCTTGCTTGGTCGTTTGCCCTTTTTGGTGTATGTTAGCATTGTGAACAGCAGTATGGCAGTTTATGCAGCTTTCAATTGTATCCGCGTTGTTGGAGGTGATTGAGAGTTTGCATCAGTATGATTTCTAGCATTTCTTCTGTAACAATTTCCAGATATAAATATATAAGTTATATGTATCCATCATTATTCTTTTGCGTCTAACCATAAATATATATGTTATCTGTCTATTATTATTATCCCGAGTATACAAATTATAAATATAAATGGATACATGAGTGGGAATATATGTACACAACTAGGTCTAAATGTGATGATGTGTATATGTGTCTGCTATGCTATACGTGTGTGTGTGTGTGTGTTGTGCCTGGTGGAATACGTGTATGAAAATGAGGAATGACTGAGAATGTCCTATAAATGTTAACTGTTGAACCATGAATATGTATATATGATAAAATAAAAAACACACCCCAACACTAAAACTTACATATCTCTGGCCTTTACAGAGTTTGTACTGCGACACAGAGTACACAAAAACTGAGTTGCCTCTTCCCCGGTGGCGCTTGACAATCAACACTATGAGACACTGTGCGTCAGTGTAGAGACTAGCCAGAGAAAAACGGGCAGCCTGGCTCACCTCCCAGCAGTGGTGGTTGTTGTTATTTGGTTTTTATGAGCATTAGTTTTTATGAACATCCCACTCAATCCAATTGAAATTAAATTCAATTGGATTGAGTGGGATGTTTTGGAACGGGAAGTGAGGCATATGGACCCCCAACCGTGATCTGTTCCGACATTGTAGAAAGCCTTGCAGGCACGTGGTCGCAGATCCCTACGGACGTCTTCAGATGTCTGGTGGAGACAATGCCTAGGGCCCATGGAAATAGCACCTGTTATCTGACCTGGCCCAGCACGGTATTAGATAGGTGGTCATAATTCAATAATCAATCAGTGTGTGTGTGTGTATATATATATATATATATATGTGTGTGTGTGTGTGTGTGTGTTTGCAGGTTTGTTTGTTGTAGGGTTTACGCGCTTCAGCCACTTAGACCACACTGCGCCTGTGTATTGAATCTGTTAATTGTATGTGTTCTGTGGTCGATTTGCCTGTTTTCCAGATGAAAAATCCGAATTTCGGGAGAAAAAATTTTAAAAAATTCTATCCTCATCTTAGACCGACTAACTTAGCCACGTTGCGAAAAAAACCCATAAAAGTTCCTGACGTCAGTGTGGGATTCGAACTTCGGTATTTTCCACCCACTACAGGGAGGACAGCTGTTTTACCAACTCCGCGAGGGCTAAAGACAAGGATGAAACCATTTTTGAGTGTACTCTAAAGTGACAGAGGGGGCGTTATGGATAAACTTTAAAGTAAAAGACCGTTAGAGATAGTGGACATCTGTTTGCCAACGATGCATCAAAAGATTCTGACAGCATGTTTCTTCCTCTTGGGATTCAAAGTGACATTGATAGTAACATTCCAGAAGGCCACAGGGGAAAGCATGTTTGATGTAGAAGCATCGGTACAAAAGAACAGATCAGGAGGCAGACAGCCATTGGGGACCAGCAAAGCAAGAGCAGGCGCAGTTCTGAAAACTAAGAATACTTTCACTGGCGCGATCTGAACAAATACTGGAATGGGATTTAAAAGAGAAATCCAACGAAGTAACATGATTTTTTGATCAGGAAAAGATCAAGTGTTGGTGTTGTTAGGATTGTCTAGTATTCTAATAGGTAAGTGAACAAGTTGTGTGAGGATATTAGTGATGGCAGAAGCCTATCATCCCTACCAGCTGAGATCGTGAAAGTAACTAGAAAAGAAGCTGGTTTTAGCTACAGCTGTTGTAATAAAAATGCATTAAACGTGCAAGAGATAATTCCAGTTTATCCATTTAGTTTCTCTAATGCAGACAACCCTATTTTCTTGCTCGAGATATTTAAAAGTAGAAAGTAAAATAATGATAAGCTGGCCACGCAAGCTACGAAGAAGTGAAACTTAAAGGGAAATCTTGGAGGATTGCTTTTGTTTGCGAGCGTTGTTTCCCTAAAATTATGTTTCGATGAATGAAGTTCGCTTTGTAAGTTCTGCTTTAATTAAGAGAGTTTGCAGAGAGATGCACGTCTTAGGATTAGAGCCGTGGGAAATGAGCTAACTGGAGAATTACAGACATATGTTGATCACGTGAGTAATAAAAGAGCTTGCGTCGATGAAAATGCAAATAGAACGAATGAATTTTCTTGTAGCGAGTGATAATTGGGAAGAAATGTCGTTATGCGCATGCTCGCTTATATATTGTTTCATTTAGAAAGAAATGGAATTATGCGCATGCGTGACTATATACTACTTCTGTTTATGGAGAAATTGGTTTCTTCACGTGGCTAAATTTATATAAAAACAAGATTTTTTCTGGTTTCTTTCTTTCTTTTTTTTTTTTTTAGACATTTGGGAAATCCCGTTCGAGAGTATTCAAGATCTGCAATGGCTAGGGAGTGGAGCACAAGGAGCCGTATTTCTTGGACGCCTCAACTGCGAACTTGTAGCAGTAAAGAAGGTCAGGGAAAAGTCCGAAACGGATATAAAACATTTACGTCAACTCCTTCATCCGAACATCGTAACCTTCAGGTAGGCAACTGGACAAACGAAATACCGCCCTAGGATTTGTTTAATTTTGTTGGTGCGATATTTTCGAAACAGTTATTTGCATTTGATTTAATATACATCGAACAAAAGACACGGATTTTTCCATCACACGTGTAGAAACTAGACAATATAAAACGGGACACTATTCAGTAATTAAAATGACAAATCACAAATATAGATGTTTCTAAATAAAATTATATTTGGCATTCATAAAACATGCAAAAATACAGATGATGGAATGTTGTATTTAAAGGTAATATGCAATAATGAAGCTAGATGGCGTTAGTGTGTAAAGTTCTTGTTTTTCAACTACCAAACAAATAATAAATTCATAAAATGTCTGGTTATTTAAAAATCTTTAAAAACTTTTGAAAAAAAAATGAAGCTTTTATAGTTTGGAAAAATAGTGTGGGCTAAGTATAATGTATCACATTAAAGGAAACTTCAGATGGAGACCTGGAAAAACAGAAAAATATTAATTAAGGGAAATTGCAATCCAAAATTTCCTAGCTTAAAAATTAAACTGAAACGAAAATGCAAAGCAACCAACGGCGAATTAGATTTAAAAAATGCAGGATAAAGTAAAGTCTTTAAAATCTTTACAGTCCAGAATTTTCTGATTCTCGGCATATTTAATTTGTTTTTGCAGCCAGCAGGGTGTAAAATGTATAGGTAATGCAATTTTCTTCTCAATTCTACAGCAAACCAAACTTCCCTTTACGAGTTTCCCTGGTATTGCACTACCTTTAAACAGAAGCCTCGCCAGAAGGCTAATTGAAAGATAAGACTGCTATGACAACTTGTTTCAAGACTAACTGGTCTTTCATTAGGTGGAAGGTGGTCTTTGGTGACAACGCACAGACAACAGTTGTAAGTTGTTCGGTATGAGATGCCATGCAATATATGAAATATTTTCAAAGTTGTAATATAGCTTTTGTTGTTGTTATTTGGTTTTTAGGAGCATTAGCAACTAAGGCCATATTGCTCCGGGATATGCGGTGGTCATTTCCTGACCTTTCCGCATCCTCCGTATTTGGTGGGATTACGGGATCGAACCACGGTCTAATCAAGAAGCGTGTGCTACGCACTGCTGCTCCTGCCCACCTGGCTAGGGAAGCGCCAATATAGCTTTTCTGATATTACCTTTTTATACAATTTCAATGGCGTACGTATTTAATACGAGTGGTGTTTGAAAAGTTAGTAGCCTGATTATGAAAGGTTAATTTGAGGAATTACACTTTTCTTAGCCACCGGTGCTGCGATGCACTGATTGCAGCTGCAAAGAAAATTTTTTTTGAGCCTCCACGAATACGGTCACTGCAGCAATGGCGTCATGTCAGCGGGAAAATGTATGCCAGCTAAGTATTTTTCAAATTAGGAAACTGGTGAAAGTCTGATGGTGCTAGATCTAGTAAATATGGTTGATGGTCCAAGAATTCAAAGCTGCATTCATTCAGCGCAGCTGTGGTAATGGCAGGCTTGTGAGCAAGCGCGTTGTCCTGGTGGACTCCTTTGCTGAGTTTTTCTCGGCGTTTGTCTTTCATGTTTTGAGTCAAAAGCCTCACAAGGTATACGTAATATGTCCCTATGACAGGCTGGTCTTTATGACGGTTATTCACTAGTAGCACTCCATCAGCATCCCAAAAAACTGATGCCATCACCTTGCCAGCATAAGAAATCGACTTGGCTCTGTTTGGAGGGGGAGAAGGACTGTTTTTCTAATCTTTGGATATCGTTTGTTTGTGGCTGAAAGTGATGGACTAACATCTTATCCATGGTCACAAACCTTGGAAGAAAATTTTCTGGACCTGTTTGAAAACGATGCAAATGTTCACTTTGACAACTTTGGGATCCATCCTGCTGACACTTTTTTTTTTTCATATTGAGAACCTCTGTTATTATATGGTACACACGTTCAGATGAGATGCCGGCAACGTATCGAACTGTTAATCGTCGATTACTGATCGCCAGATCCTGCACACTGCCAACAACTTCTGGAGTGATGGAAGTTGCAGATCTTCCACAGCATGGAGTCATCTTTTAGAATATCCCACCCTCGTTTAAATACTTCTGCCCACTTCATAACCATGGAACAGGAAGGAGAATCCTCCCCCAACGTTGTAATCATATCCTCGTGAACTGCCTTTGGCGTTATTTCCTTTTTTCCTAAATATTAGATAACTGTGAATCATGATGGACAAAATCATTTACGCAGTGAATGATTTTGTCCATCTTTCCCCATTCACACAACTTTGCTGGCTTAGGAACTTGTATTAAAAAAAAAAAAAAATACGTTATTGAAACTGCATGAAACTTGGTGGGTTACTATTTTAATTGTTATATATTAAATACAGAAATTAACACTCTACCACTACCCTTTTATACTCAGGCCACGAACATTTCAAACCCCATCCTGTCGTAAATTAATACCCCCTATAATTTTATTCCTTTAAGCAGTTATGTATATTGAAGTATTTTTTGGAAAGTATTTTAAAAAACCAATTTTGAAATAAGAACGCATTCAGTTTAGTTCATCTACCAGTTTTGTACTATTAAAATGTACTGTGTCACGCTGCTCAATACATTAGAATTCCCAACCTTGCCTTTGTCTATCTCGTCCTGAAAGGAGGCGAAAACGCTTTCTGATGATCAGTGGGATAAAAGAAATTTCCATCGCTTCCCAATAGCTTTCAGCTTTGATCTGCTGAAAGCTATTGGGAAGTTTCTTAAGAAGTAAAATATAGGTAGATCTAATGACTATACGCCACCTGTATCGAATATTTTTTGATCATTTTATGCTCAATTGAACATTTTGAACAAATTGAACATTTTATGCTCAATCTGTTAACAACCTCTCATTGGTGATCATGACATTATGGGCTAGCAATAAGTTTTGAAACATAAATGATAATAAATTAGTTTCTGCAAAACTTGGTGCCAATTTTGCTTTATATTATTATATAAAGATTTTGTATCTTTATTGATTGACATGATTTTAAAATTACACGAATATAAGGAAGAAAAATAGCTTATTTTCTATTTTTATCATTTCGGTGCACTCTCTTCCCCTGCAAGGAAAACATAATTTAAACGTGCACATTGTTCATCGTGCTCGTTTAAATTATGAGCAGCGCAATAGGTGCACTAGCAAATAGCGCCACCTTACGGCAAACTGGGATTAGGGAAACAACGCTTACTGTGTAATAATGGATTGCATTTCTGTTTCAGGGGGGTGTGCACCCAGGATCCGTGTTATTGCATCGTAATGGAGTTCTGCCCTTACGGCCAACTATACGAGGTTATGCGAAGTGGTCGAGAGATCCCCCCTTGTCAAGTGGTGGACTGGAGCAAGCAAATTGCGGCAGGAATGGATTACCTTCACCAGCACAAAATAATCCACAGGGATTTAAAATCTCCCAAGTGAGTAAAAACAATCGGGAGGATTAGCGTAGATTTAAGATCAATGCATTTCTTTATAACTTCGCACATAAAAAATAGCTTATATATGTAAAAGGTTAGCAACTTATATTACCGCAAATTAAATGTAAATTATTTACAAAAAGATATGGTGTTTTAAAAAAATTGCATTACTACAATTATTAAACAAAATTTATACTCCAAACACAACTGTTTGAGAGATATCCTCATTCTTTTCATTATATTTTTAGCAAATTTTTAATAGAAAGAATGAAATTTAATTAGCAAGTTCGACACTTTCCACAAAAATTATGCTTAGTTTTCCTATCTAAAATGCATGATCTAAAAATGGTAAATTATTCTCTTTTGTCTGTTTTAGGAGAAAATGCATCTTTGGTGATTCTCCTGATGAGAACAGATTATAGAATTATATTCAAAAGACTCGTTTTATATGCTACACATTCGACCTTATTTCTGATTTTCGTTTTAATCTAATGTAATATTAGCACGCGATTACTGACGTAGTATGTGCGTCATCGGATACATTTGAAATCGCGTGAGCTGTTTGACGTAAGAATATTTGACCAATAGCAGACATGCAATATAACTGCATGGGAAAAACAGAGTGGATTTATACGTTTCTCGTCTTTAATAAATTTTGTTTTTAAAAAAAAATGGCAATGGAATGGAAGGATGAGATAATCTAAACTAAAAATTACATTAAGCGCAGATTTTTCTCATTTGTACAATCTCCATAATACAGTACTCACCTTCTCTATCAACAGGTTAAACAGACTGCAATCTTTCGTCATTCCCCTGACTTTATGCAATGTTCCATCAACATCTGTTGATGAATTATAAATACTGTATATATTTGTGGCTACACATTAATATCAGGTTGCTAAGCGATTATTTGGCCTCATCTCAAGATTAATATACAGAGATGGATAGAGTTGCACTATTAAACTGTTAATGCAAATATAGCTAGCGATCGATGCTGATTAACAGTGTATTTATTTGCATTTATGGTTTATTCAGTTCTCTTTATTTTACAGCGTACTCATTGGCGAGAACGAGACATTAAAGATATCCGATTTCGGGACCTGCAGGCAGTGGAATGATATAAGTACGCGAATGACCTTTGCAGGGACAGTGGCTTGGATGGCTCCTGAGATTATTCGCAATGAACCTTGTTCAGAGAAAGTGGATGTGTGGTAAGTGTGAATAACTACTTTGAAAATTTTCAAGTCATCAAGATCAAATATTAAAGTTTACATATTAACGTTCTATCCTGGATTGAATAAAGTAAATATTCTTCTTCTTTTTTTTATATAGATGTGTATTTTATAAATCACTTAAAAACCTGATATATAACAACGATAAGTTTTGATTGTTTTGGTTTACTGCTTTTATTCTTGTGTACTGATCTTTTTATACGAATATATATTAAATATTTGTACTCGTATATATTAAAATTAATGATCCCTTTTAAAATTGCTTACGAAGTTTTCGATTTTTCTTATGTTATACTAAGCCATTATTTTTCATCGTAATTGTCTTGAAGTTCGGGAAATGAAAGGGGAAAAAAAACTAAAAGTCATAACTCTTGAAAGAAACTGCTTGGATATCAAAGGAAATCTATTTCTACCAAAACTAAAGCTTACAGTAGTTGTAGACAATAATGTCCAAGTGAAGGAAATTTGGCTCTTGTCCAGACTGCAGCGCTTCAGTCTCTTTGATAAACTCATTGTTTTCAAGTTCCATCCATTCGTAACTCCACCTCTTTTATATTTAAGATAAAACTGACTTTCTAGTATCTTACTTTTCCACAACTCCTTTATTAAGGATCTTAGTAAATCTTTGAACAACACTAACCCCGTCGAGCTCAATGCCTCCTTTGGTTTCCTAACAGAAAGCGATTATAAAAATACAGAATAATTAAAATCGCTTCGCCTTTATCCAAAAAATACACCCTACCATAAGATATTGTTCGCCATCTGGGATGGTGTCCCAAAATCTTAAAATCGATCCACAATACAACAAATGAGTTAATGTCTGACATACTCCCTATCACACAACAGCACACATGCCCAATGCAAGTAGTAAATTAACATGGTGTTCAGCATATCAATGTACGGTTTGTCGAGTTCAGGTATGTTGTGATCATGATGGAATAATTTTCAATATTTCTGTGAAACCTTAGAGAATAAAGAATATTATTTGTAAATTTCATGTCTCGAGCACTCTTTTACTCGAAGTTATTCGCAATTTCGTGGGTTGTCATTTAAAACGATCATCCTGTATTTACGTATTTAAAAAGATGAATTTAAAAAAATACATATATACAGTTATTAAATATCTCTGTTTATATCTCTGTTAAAATATATATCCATAAACATTTTAAAATGTTTATGGATATTATAAGTATCTGCTATGCAGATACTTTCCGAAATACAATGGCGCCATCTACTGGCTATGAATGATTATTAATAATATTGTTAAAAAGTGGACACGGTGTGTTATTTTTTCTCGTTTTTGAAAATGTATTATCTTCAAATAAAAACAAAATTTTTACCTCATTAACCTTTTAAAATCACTTCTTAAGTATTACGATCAAAGATAATCTTTCAGTCAATAATGCTAATGAAATCGAGGTCGATATTTATTGAGGGAATGGTTCATTAAAATGCAAAAATAAAACTCTACACTCAGTTTGAAGGAACAACGGGTTTTGAGTTAGAGCGTTTAACAGATCAATGACGTCATTTCCGCTTCTAGCGTTTTGCGTATAATAGTAAATTTATGAAAAGCAGTCATTACGAAAAAACGTACTTTAATTAATAACGTTTTATTTATGTAAAAACGTTTTTATTTCAATTATTATTAAGTATCTGAATATTTTTACTTGTACTGTACATGGTTTTCAATAAATCCAGAACAGTAAATGTTCTTTGATTAAAATTTAGCTGTGAATTGAAGAGCATTCAGAAACTCAATAACGTTGTACCGCAGGAGTAAATGAATTTTATTAGTACTGCAATCAAACTTAAGAATGTTCTTACTTAAACAAAATGTGGAGGTGCTCCTTCGTGCTGAAACCACATATTGGCACGGACACTTAAAGGAACATCTTCTAGAAGTGTTGGCAATGTCCTCTCCAAAAATTGCAAGTAATGATCAGCGTTTAGGCGATCAGGGAACTCGCGATGATTAAAGTTATCTCGTACAATGCCGGCCCACATGTTGATGCTAAACCCTACTTGGAAAAGGGGTTGCCGAAGGGTGTGAGGATTTTCCGCTGAGATGAATATCCCATCTCGTGTAAGTGTTGCTTCGTCAGTCCGCAGGATGTTGACAAGAAAGTCAGGGAAAGTGTGAATCTCCTGCTTGGAATGCCTAAATTCTCTGCATATGGTGCATACAGCTCATGTTCACGCAATGTGAGCCAAACGAAGGTTTTGGGATGACTCATTCTTGCAGCAGCTCTTCGCATGCTGGTGGGAGGATCTAATATCGCGATATCTGCTTGTGTAGAATAGGATCGGGGCCGGCCTCGGTCGTGATGCTCTTTCACTATACCCCATTCCCTCACATTACGATGGACGTTGACAAACACGCGCCAATTAGGGTGTCGCCTTCCGAATGGGTTGCCCGATACAGTTAAACGTTCCTTTTCGACAAAAAAAGAGAGAGATCTTTGGTCAAACGAGAGAAATTTTCACCACGACAATGCTCCAGTTCACAACACACCGTCACAATATCAAACGACTATTTTATTACATTTCCCAACCATTATTTGCTTCTCATATTTTGATACTAAAGCCCTCTACTATTCCCAGGTCGTACGGGGTGGTCGTGTGGGAGCTTCTAACGTGTGAGGTACCTTACAAGGATGTCGATTCTTCTGCCATTATCTGGGGAGTAGGAAATAACAGTCTGCATCTTCCCGTCCCCTCCAGTTGTCCCGAGGGGATTAGTCTCCTTTTAAAGCAATGCTGGTAAGTTTCCTGAGAACTTTCTAATGTTAAAGCATTTTATATTGATCATTCAGTTTTTCTAAACCTTCAGAATGAAAGAAGAAATAACTCTGCAAGGTTTCGCTACAATCTAGGACTGATAAAATTAATGGACTTAACTTGACACACCAGTCCAGCTAATTAACCAAATTTGCATACAAAAACGTTAATTTATTCCAGGTGAAAAGCGACTCCCTCTAGTGGATAACTTCTGAATAACCTAAAGCAGTTTCTTCTGCAGTCACACAAAAGATTAATGATCCTACAGTTACATTTCGTAAATTAAATTTTCAAACTTATTAACATTAGTTTTGAATTTTAAGGGAATTTTTGAATTTTGAATTTTAAAGGAATTTTTGAATTTTGAATTTTAAGGGAATTTTTGAATTAAAGGGAATCGGAAAATCATTCTAAAGCAAGAGGATGTTGTCACGTGATACAACTGATTTAGAAAGTAAAACATTTATAAATGGCAACTCAGACGATTTGTAAAGAGGTGTCAGAGGTAACACTTCAAATATGAAAAGGCAAAGACGATTTAGATAACAGAAAAATTTCCAACTACGTAAGTTTTTATAAACTAAAGTCCATTTTTAATATGATATCTCGAAGGCTAATTGAAATCAAACCTTTCCTCTGAACGCCCCTTATTAAGTTCGTATCCTCAGGCATAAGCTATGCGAATGTCTGATCAATATTTTTTCTATTGGAAAAACGTCAACCAGATGCCTTATTGATTTTTTTAAAACTCCAGATGGCTAAGTGCGCATTACTTTTCGTCGAAGACAGCAGAGATGTCTTTTCTACCTAGTATCAGGAAATGCTGTTTCTTATTTATAAATATTTTAAATATGAATGTAAATATATTCATCTCATTAATATAAATCTATCCAACGGCTTCAAACAGCTTTGGAGATTAAAGCCAAAAAATATAACCGGAAGTCTGTATTTCTGATGAGATATGATGTACATTAAAACTCGATAATGCCATCCACATACCAATCTTTTTCCTCAATTGCTTATTGAAAAGGTTAAAATGAAAATACAATTCGAAACACCAAATTATTGAAGCAGCTCGATGATAGCGCTATAATCCAACAGATGATCAACTTGTTTGAATTACTGGGGCCATTAAAGACCCGGGTTGCTACTGTAAACCGACTTCTATGCGTATTTGTCACCTTGATTGATCTCTAATGTTTCAACCGCCCTTGGGCTGATCACGCAGTTGACCCTAACCTCACTAGTATCGATTATGGAGCTGTTAGCCCAATAGAGCGCCACAAAATTTGTGCAAGTTATCTTGGCTACTTCTAAAGGGAAATATTACGCACTAAATTTGTGAAACTACATATAACAGAAAGAAACCAACATTCAAATTTATTTCTAAGAAAGAATGATGAAAGAATATTATACATTAGAAATTATACACGTTAATTCTATCTCACTCCCACCAACTGTATTTAAAAATTCTTTAATTAATGACAAACCCCATTTCAAGCAAACTGCACAAAGAAAATCCAAAAATATAAATGATATACTGTATAGTTAAAAGTTTTTAAGGTCTTAAAATGGAATACATCACGTGATCTTATGCAATTGAGTATGACTGATGTACTCACAGAATTGGATAGATAAAGTGACGTTTTGGATGGGTATTCTACAATCTTCTTCAGAGTACACTGAGCATTTACAAAACATATTAACGTAAATTACAATTAATACAAAGTAGGTATTAAAACCAACAAAAACTGTACAAAGAAATGAAAGAGTAGTCATAAATAAGATGATGTATGGTTCTGAGCTAAAATAAAGTTAAATCATATTAATCAGATATGTTCAGTTGAAGCTAAATGATTTCAGAACATGATCTAAATGAAAATTCTGCTTAGATCTTTTATTGTAAGATTAGTAATCGTGATCTAACTCTTGAATATTTAGGAACTCCAAGCCAAGGAATCGTCCATCCTTCCATCATATTTTAATGCACCTGGAAAGTGCAGCCTCGGAAATAATGGATGCATCACCCGAGGACTACTTTGAGTGTCAGGTACGTGTTACCATAAACTTCATTTTTCTATAATCTGAACCTATTCGCCAAATTTTCGCCCAAACTGCCCTAAACACAGTCATTTTGGGGCAGTTTTTACATTCAGAGGCCAAAACGTTAGGAATCTTTATTCAATATCTAGTAGAACTACCTTTTTCCAGATTTACAGCCCGTACACGTCATGGCATGGATTCCTAGGCATTTGAGGGGAGATGGGGGTAGTCTAGTTTCTGATTTGACCATTCTTCCATCATGATATTTGTCAGTTGCTTTTCCGAACCTTGTTGAAACATTAAGATTGTGGGAAAAGATAAAAAGAAGGCTGTGCTATTTGCAATTCCCATGATTTGGTGGGAGCTTACAAACCACTATGATGACTGCTACTTTTGTTAATGTAGAGGGATACAATGCAAAGATTGAGAAGTACATTGTGTATGCTAACATTCCATCTGCCATTAAGACCAGTCCCACATGGAGATAACCTGCCGATTCCACGCCCTTCATTTATACTGGAGAACGTAGCAGCAGAGAGTGGTGAAAGTGAAGCTTCTGAAGATGAAACTAAATCCTACATGCATGGAGACATTGAGTCCAGCCCTCAACTGTTTTCATAGATGAACTCAATGATCTAGTAAGAGATTTTAATTTACCAAAGGAGTCTGCAAAACTCCTTGGGTCTCAACTTAAATCAAAAACCTTCTAGCACATCGGATGTTTTTCTCGTGGTACAGACACAGAGAACGAGAACTAGTCCCCTACTTTTCTGAGGATGATTCTTTGTTTTTTTTTACAATAATACAAATAATTTAATGAGCTATTTAAGAATTAGTTACAATCCTACACAGTGGACACTTTTTATTGACTCATCAAAGAGGAGTTTTCAAGATGTGTTGTTCCATAATGGAAACAAATATTGGTCAGTTCCAGTAGCTCACTCTGTGCATTTAAAAGAAATATATGAGAACCCGAAGAAGTTGTTGCCAAATATTAAGTATGAAGAATATGGTTGGTTGGTCTGTGCTGACTTCAAATTGATAGGCATGTTACTTGGACAGCAAGCTAGCTACACAAAATGCCTTGCTTTTTGTACGAGTGGGTCAGGCAAGGAGTAAGCACTGGGATGTCAGGGTCTGGTCAAAGAGGGACAGTTTTTTGCCTAGATCAAAGAACACAGTTCAAAAACCACTGGTAGACCCAAACTGTCCTCCTCGCATATCAAACTGGGTTTGATGAAGCAGTTTGTGAAAGCTTTACTTTAGGAAGAACCTGCTTCAACTACCTTTGGGCTAAATTTCCATCGATCACCCAAGAGAAGTTAAAACAAGGTATTTTTGTTGGACTTCAAATTCGCAAACTGATGAGGGACCGAGTATTTGAGGGAACTGTGAATAAAAGAGAAAAACAGGCGTGAATTAGCTTCAGGGCTATTGTGGAATGTTTTAGGGAACAACAAGGATAGAGTTGAAAATATGTTGGTAAACTTTAAGAAGCTGGGCTGCAACACCAGTGTCGAGGTACGTACATTTTTATACTTCCACCTTGACTACTCCCAGAAAACTTAAGAAGTGTTAGTGAAGAACAGGGTGAGATGTTTTACCAAGACATTAAAGACATGGAGATGAGGTACCAGGCCAGGTGGAATGTCAACACGATGGCTGACTATTACTGGATACTGAAGAGGGACTATAAAATAGAAGGATCTACAAGAAAATCAAAGAAACGAAAATTTGAGCCATCGTAGATTATTTTTTTTTTTCAAAAACTTGTGAAAAATCAAATTTTGTTTCGTGATTTTTGAATAAACCTAACGTGATGGAAACAGCTGTAGAACATGATTCAAAAACATCCTTTTCTGAGAGAAACCAGTCAGTTGTTTTCAAAATGCAGGATAGTGTATCTGTTGGCGTTAGCTATAAAAGGTTTCTAATTTTTTAGCCCGTGAGTGTATATTGTCACGTTTTTATGACACAATTAGAAACGAGGCCGTAAAATTTATTCCCTCTATTCATGTTGCGCTAAAATGCAATAGGAACAGAGTTTCCTACAAAATTTATCGATCTTTATACTGCGAAGCACGTTGCCACGAGTTGCCTCAGTACTGCACTGTTCCCTAAGGAGAAATGTGTTGCCACTTAATTTTCTCTTTCTTAGGTATAGAACTGGCACTTTTGCCACCTCATATACACTAAAATACTCTCTACTTTTAAGTAAGCTGGATAATCCAAATTAATCTATCGGTCTATGATTACTCGACTGACTTTTTTGTATTCTAATTTAAAAAGATTTATAAAGATTAATACGTAGTTGCTGTGTAATTCTGAAAAACGAATTCTGGTTAATTGAACAGGCAAATTGGAAACTTGAGATTCAAGAATACATGAAGAACTTCAGGCAGGAAGAAAAGAGAGTGCCAGAAGTCGAGGAAGACCTGGTTAAGCAGAGGAGAGAAGAGTTACGCCATGCCCAAGACATCAGAGAGCACTACGAAAAGAAATTAGAGAGAGCGAACAATCTGTACATGGAACTGGCAGCTTGTCTGCTGCAATTAGAGCAAAGAGAAAGGGAACTGATGAGGTAAGTACCTGAAAGTATAGCGATTTCGTAATTTTAAGAAATTACTGGACATTCTAACACAATCTGGATAAGAGAAATGATTGTCAGGGAGAAAGCGAAGCTATATTATATGGTTAGAGTATTCATCTTTAGTTTAGAAACCTCCTAGTTTTGTAATACTTGAACTTAAAGTGACCAAGAGTTCATTTCTTTTTAACGATTTCAAACTTTAACTTTGAGAAACAAAATCGTTATAAACAATTCAAAATTACATTATTACTGTCATCCACTAAAAATACAAAAATTTTAAATAATTTTCAGGCGTTTTAGTAATAAATATTTATATAAATTACATTTATGCCTTCCTTGAAACTGGTGCACGAGTTTTTACACTTATAAGTTAATAATTTATAAACAAAATATCTGCTCTAATAAATGAACAATTTTCCAGTTCATCGTGTCCATAAAAACATAAAATTAAATAACTTTTCATGAAACATTTGGAAGCAGTTACGGGTAAATTTGAAAGGTCTGAAATTCTGCCCAGACACGACAGGAGGGAGTATATGATGAGGGCCTTGTCAATCAATTCGGTCCTGTACAGATTGTGCTTGTTAACAGGAGAGACTGCTTCTACAGGGATGGGATACACTTAAATAGAAAGGGTGCAAGAATATTTGCTGATGCTATCGAGGCAGTGTTAGGTGGGTCGGAAAACTGCTAGCTTGGGGGGATTCACAGACTAAGAGATTAAAAGTAGCCATTAGCAGAGGCAAAAGTGATTCTTGCACTGATTCGATAGGAATGAGCAGCAACCTGGAAAGCAAGGCAATGAAGATTTCCAGGACTGCTGGGAGTCATAGTGGAACAAGTAAATACATGAGCTGTGTTAGGGTAACTAAGAGTAGAAACAGGTGCATGTATAATTACATGTACACCAATGCTAGGAGTACAGTTAATAAATTTGATGAATTTGAAGTGTTGGTCAAGACATCAAAGGTGGATATTGTTGGGATATCAGAGACGTGGTGTCACACAGATATAAGGAATGCAGAACTGGAATTTGGGGAGTACGATGTGTACAGAAAGGACAGGAAGGAAGGAGGAGTTATGCTGTTAGTTAAGAAACATAAAATCAAAGGAAGTGCATCCAATTGATGTTGGTGGACAATGCAGTGTTGAGTCTGTTTGGTGTGAAATAAGCAATTGTGCAGAAAAATAGAATGGGCCAGTAAATCAGAATGTCATCCAATGGGGGATTTTAACTTCCCAGATATTAAATTAAACTTTTGAGTCGGTCACTCGCACACTAGCAAGACTTTTGTGGATTTATTGGATGACTATTTTCTACAGCAACGTGTTCGAAAGGCAACCAGAGGGAGTAATACTCTTGATCTGATTATCAGTAGTGATTATTCATGCATTAAGAATTTACAGATAAAGGAACCACTGGGTGACAGTGATCACAGTGTGCTGAAGTGGGATTTACTTAAAGATGTAACTACCATCAGGGGTAAAGGGAAGGCTTTTTGTGGCCAGACAGTTTTTAGATTCTGTACAGTGGGACCAACTGAAGATGTTACCAACAGCAAATTCTAAATGGAAAGCATTCAATGAATTAATCGTGGAACCTACTATACTTTTCATACCAACTAAGAAATACTGTTCAAGACCTAAGTGACCTTGAAAAGTATTTATAAATGGATGTCAGATGAACTAATGAGACTCGTGGCAGAGAAGAAAAATGCATGGGATGCAAATAAATTATCAGGCGACACAGAAGCGTATCGTAGTTATAGACTAGTCTGTAATCAAGTCACAAAGGCGGTTAGGCAAGCGAATGCTGATCACCAGAAATCTCTGGAAAAGGATACAAAGAAAAGCAGCAAAGACTTCTTTATGTAAATTCTAGAAGGAATGGGATGAATCAGATTGGTCCACTTGATATTGGTGGTTCGACTGTTGATGATCCCGCGCAGATAGCTGACAAACTGAATGAGTATTTTGCATCTACATTCACACATGAGGAGTTATTAAGGTTTGAAAATGCCACAAGTTTATCAAATTGTAACAGGGTGCTTAATGATTTTGTAATAACTGAGAACAAAGTGGAGGAGAAATTGTTGAAGTTAAACATAAGAAAGGCACCTGGGGTGGATGGGATCTATCCAGTTATATTAAAGTAGGAAGCAAAGGAAGAAAGCAAACCCTTAGCCATAACCATGAGAGTATTGAAGGATTCAGAGGATTCCCCTCCCAGAGTCCAGTTCACAAAGGGGGATGAAAGAGTGACACGAGTAATTACAGACCTATTACTTTAACTTCTGACCTGGAAAAAATAATGGAGTCGCTTGTTAAAGAAGCATTGCAAGCTCATTTAGACAAGACAAGACAAATTTAATTCGATACTATGATGTGGTCACAAAGGAACTGAATTCCAAAAATAATTTTGATATCATATATTTGGATTTCAGGAAAGCTTTTGACACTGTTGCTCATGGAAGACTATTGTACAAATTGGAGCAGAATGGTATTAAGGGTAAGTTGCTACACAATGGATAAAACGATGGTTAAGTGGGAGAAGACAGAGGATGGTAATCAATGGACGCTGCTCTTCATGGACTAATGTTATTAGTGGAGTCCCACAGGGTTCGGTGTTGGGTCCACTGTTGTTTTGTATATTTATCAATGATATTGATGAAGGTATATCATGCTTAGTGTTCAAGTTTGTAGACGATACGAAGATTGGTAGAGTTGTTAATGATAATAATAGCTGTACGCTGCTGCAACAGGATTTAGAAAAGTTGGGCAAATGGGCTGAGAAGTGGCAACTGAAGTTTAACATTGAAAAATGCAAAGTACTGCATATGGGTAGAAGTAACCCCAGAGAAACGTACCAACTGGGTGTTAAACACTCAAGGTAGTGGAGAATGAAGAAGACTAGGGGTAATTGTGCAGTCAGATATGAAGTTTTCTGAGCGGTGCAGACAGGCTGCCAGAGCAGCTCATGGTGGTCAATGATATACAGGAATTTTGCTAGTAGGGAAAAGGAGGTGATTATACCTTTGTATAAGGCAATGGTCAGGCCACACCTTGAGTACTGTATACAGGCCTGGAGGATTCATTTTAGGAAGGATGTAGAGCTGATGGAATGAGTACAGAGAAGGGCAACAAGATTGGTGAGAGGAACAAAGTGTTGCTCTTACCAAGGAATTCTTAAATCCTGGAGACTAAGCACCTGCGAGGTGATCTAATTGAGGTGTATAAGGCTTTGAATGGTTTGAGCAGGCTCAATTCTGATGGGATTTTTCCTCTTGCTCAGATTACAAACCTTGAGGGGGGCATAGATTCAAACTGAGGAAAGCCAGTTGTCGAATAGATGTGCGGAGGTTTGCCATTAGCCAGCTGGTAGTTTTGATTGCTGGAACAAACTTTCATCTGTTGTTGTGGAAGTTGGTAGTTTAAAGAAATTTAAGGAAGAACTAGGCAAAGTTTTGGAGCCAAATGGATGGGTGAAATGGAAAGAGGGTTTCTTGCCCCCTTTTTTGGCTAATGCTTTATAAGCTTCGGTATATTGCGCGAACTGCGATCTAATTTCATTACTATTAACATCTAGAATGCATTACTCTTTAAAACGTCTTGGAAAGAAATATTTTTGGTGTGGTCTTATCTCGAGAGAGGTCTAATTCTATCTTTTGGGCGTTAACGTCATAAAGTTGGTTCCACACCAAAACCTTTTAAATATGTTCTTATAAATAAAAAAAATTCGAGCGTTGCATTGAAGAACGGTGTTAATAACCAATGAAAGAATTTACCTTTGGAGTAGAATTACAAAGCAGCTAAATAATTGTTTTTGCTGGCTCCCAAACTAAGTAATTATTGCCACAAAGACATGGATTCAAGAAACAGCTTTTGATACGGTTTCCCACGAACTGCAGAAAACTGGGAATGGCAAGATTCTGCGCTGGAGTTACTTAAGAAACAGGAGAGACAACACAGAAGTTCTCTGCGTACTTCACAGGAATAGATTGCCTGTCACAGAAGTCCAGGCTGGCACTTTGGGAAAGTTCAAAGCGGAATCGGATAGCAACATTTTGGTGATGGGATGCATATAATAATAATAACTATCAACAGTCGGTGAACATTAATATAAAATCGAAATAACGTGACTTTTCATAATGACCTTCTGCGTAAACTTAGGCATCAAAAGGCAACGCAGCACAGCCATTAATCGCCTCGACGTTCGATAATTTATAGAATGACATTACTACATCAATTTAAGAACTATTATTGAGTAATAAAGTTTAACGTAAGCGTTACTCGATGCATTTATTCCATCTCTTTGCGCCTCCATTTTGACCGGGTGAATATTAAAGCGAAAACTTAATGACAGCGTCGCTCGATTCCAGAGAACACTTACGTTATTTGGCAGTTCAAGTTGTGTGTGTTGTCGCTCTGTGCCTTATCTACGTAATTAATATGATTAGATGGCATTTGCGATATTGAGAGTTGCAAATCGGTTCTGTGCTAAGTGGCAGACAAAGCTGCATAATTACGAACATTCGATTATTGTAATTATGTGTGCAGACCGCGTGTAATCGACTTAGCAGGTCACCGAGTATTGACCCGTATTAAATATAACGTACAAAGTTACAACGTTTCGTTCATAATAACAAAAATGAACCGAAATTTGCCATCATTTGCCCATTTTGTTTTTGAAATAACATTCTAAGAGGATCGTTAATTTGCTAAATCAGTCAGCGAAATAAATCGCTGTCGAAATATCCAAATCGCCATTTATTATTCATTTCTGCACAAGTATTATAGATTATTTGGAACCGAAATCTAATAATTCATTTAAAAATACAGTATATACTTCTGCACGCAAGAGGGCGCAAGGGGAAAAAACTGCGTATATTCTGTGTTTAGTTTGCCGACTGAAAAGTCGAAATTTCGGTAAGAATAAATCATGCTTTGCGGATCTGATAAATAAATATAATTTCTAGTTAATACATCTTTTTTTATGTTACAAATATAGCAAATTTTTACTTCTCTGTCCAATAATCTGCCTAAATTCCATTATACACGTTAATTTGTAAATCATCGATTAACGATATTCATATAAAAAACAAATATTTGTAACTTTCCAGGAGGGAGTTTACTCTGCAACAGAAACAGGAACTAGGCCAAGATGAAAAACTTTACCGGAAGCACATTGTTCGTCCGTTACTGAGGGCACACGAGAGGCTGACGAAAAAACGGGCATACAAGTCTCAGAGTGATCAGTCTAGGTGAGTTATTCGTTCATTTGTAGTTGACTTAATTTGCGTTAAGTGACGCCTTATTGTAGTACCAAAATCAAGAAAATGATTGATTATCAAATATATTCCATCAGGTTATGGTCAGATTCATTTATCATTATGCCTTGCAAAATTATTCGAATTACTTATGACGGAATTCTTATATTCTAATTACTTAACCTCGCTAACTTTTATGTGCATTTTCCTCATGACCAACATACACTGTGCTACCATTTTATTAGGTACACCTACCCAGTAGCGTGTTGAGCCTCCTTTAGCCTTCAAAACAGCTTGAATTCGTCTAGGGATGGATTGAACAAGATGCTGAAAACGTTGTGCAGGAATGGAGTACCATGCAGACATGAGTGTGTCACGCAGTTCCTTGAGAGTCGACGGAGGTGTAGGCCTGCAGCGAACAGCCCTTTCCAGCTCATCCCAAAGATGTTCAATAGAATTGAGATCCTGGGACTGAGCGGGCCACTGCAGCAAAGAAAAGTCATTGTCATATTCCTGGAACCATTCTATAGTGATTTGAGCTTTGTGCACCGGCGCATTATCCTGCTGGAATTACTTCCAGCAGGATAATGCGGATAAACTGAGGATAAACTGTCAACGTGAACAGATGCACTTGGTCAGCAACGATGTTTAGGTACGATGTGGCATCCAGACGTGAATCTATGGGTATCAATGGACCCAACGTGTGCCAAGAAAACATTCCCCACACCACACCACTTCCCCCACCACCTTGCACAGTAGTCGTCAGACATGACGGGTCCATGGATTCATGTTGTTTTCGCCAAATTCTGAGTCTTCTGTCAACATGATGCACCAGGAACTTCGACTCGTCAGACCAAGAAACTGTTTCCCAATCCTCGATAGTCCAGTGCTGGTGTTGCTGTGCCCACAGGAGGCGTGCTCTCTCTCTCTTGTTCTTCATTGATAACAAAGGTATGCGATGTGGCTGTTGTAGCCCATTCACGACAAAGTGCGACTAGTGGTCCGTTGCGATATTGTGTTCTGTGCACCAAGGTTGTATTCTGACGTGATGTGCGACATTGTGGCCCGTCTGTTTGCTTGCACAATTCTAGCCATCCTCTGACCTCTCTCATCAACAAGCGATTTTCTTCCACAGGAGTTCCGTTGAGAGGATGTTTTCTGTTCGTTGCACCATTCTCGAACTGTGGAACTGTGGTGCGTGAAAAGTTCAGGAGAACTGCCGTTTCAGAGATGCTTTGTCCAGCAAGTCTTGCACCAACTACCATGCCACGTTCGAAATCCGTTAGATCACTCCTTTTCCCCATTCTTGCTACGGTTTGTGCGCTTAACCGATCTAGAAAGGTTGTTCTGCTGCATTTATATCCACAACTGTGGTCATGTGACTTGTAACCTTGTGGGACAAACCATTTATGTGCACAGCCGGGGTGCACCTAATAAAGTGGCAGCACAGTGTACATATAGCCTTTCAACTATGGCCGTTCTTGTTAGGCGTATTATTATTTGTATATTACAAATGCGTCTGACCACTGAAAAAACCGTTAGCCGAATTCAAGTATATTTTGCTTTGTATTAAAGATTATCACGAACTCGATTTATTATCGAAAATATTGTTTAAAATTATATTAAATATTGCATGAGTCTGTAATTTGTATGATACAATGCATTTGTATGAGTCTGTATTTATACTAAAATAATGTCAGTATTATTCTACTTTTGCATATACCTCTTTCATAAAACGTAATATTTTTCATTTCCCCACGTTTCGTAGCCCTGAAAGTCAACTGCCATTGGAGGCGAGTTTTCCTAGTACCTCCTCCACGAAGCCAACAGCCCAAGTCTACAGTGGTATTCAAGGTAACCCGGATGTTTTAGAGCAGGTCATAGTAACGTCCACTGCTGCCTTAGGCCGATCCAAAGGCAGTGAAATATGCGAACCAGCAACTCACAAAAATCAAATGACAGTAAAGGGGAAACACGCCTTAAGAAGGGCCGTACTGTACACCCCGGACCCATCTGTTGCTGACGCGCATCGATACATTCGCATGGAGAAGGTGGAGGAGGAGGAGAACGAGGGCAACACGCGATCCTTCGCTGACCACAACAACAGTAATGTGATTAGCTGCCAAAGAGGTCACGGACGAGTCGCTCCGGAAGACGAAAGGCAGGCGGAGGAACAGGGGATGGAGCTCAGAGTGATACGGGCGCCTCAGGAGTATCCCGTAATGTATGACCCAGCGGAAGATCCCAATCGGAACACGAAAAAAGAGACTTCAAGCGAAGATGATGAAACATGCGTGGACACTTATAACGGAAACAGATCCCTGAGAGAAACCCCAGAAGTGCACATGAGGCATCAAAAGAGGCTCCCCGTATTAAGGAAGAGAGGGCTACCTGACTGTCACGATATTCACAGACACCCTGATGGTACTCACCTTCCTAAGTACGGAGAAATTGTACCCCTTCTGTCTTCTCAGGTCAGTGCTGCTTTAAGCTCAATGGAATATTAATACAACTAGGTTTAATTCGAGATTTAGATCGGTTTATATGTAAATTACTAGTTGTGTGTATATTTTGCACTAATTATGATTATTATATATACTGAAATCACTGAGTTATTCTTGTGGGTGTAGAGGAAAGATGGGGGTACTTACATTCGACTACTAACTATATTATACTTTTAAAAACCACGAAGGTTGGACTGAGCTTCTCGTTTTCTTTATTTTTTTTAAATTTTTTCCACTTAATGGTTTTCCTTAATTTTACTTTTTTATATAAAATGGAGAAAAATGAAAGGATGTACAAATTTTCAAAGTATGTTTCGATGGTGTCCAGGAAGATTTCATGTTTAATTTCAAATCTATAGCGCGCCCCAATCCTCAACCGTACAGAGTTACTACTGTAAGTCTGGAACAGCAGCTATCCTTAACTAACTTAATCTTGGAACCAACGTATTGAGTCCAACGATGTCACTGGATTTTCTGAATTGAGTTGTCATTTGACTAACTGTGGCCTTTTTGTTACCCACCCTGCTCTAAATATGTCAGACTCTGTTGGTCTCCCTCACCAACGAGACAACTCAAGTTATTGGCAGCTCATTTCTGCTGCGGATGTAGGGACCAACATTAAGTGGGTTGAAATCGTTGTGGTTGTAAATGTATGGCTACTTTTAATATGGAAAGAGCCATCATGACGACGACTACTATTGTATAGTGGATCAAAGGTTAAAAAGTTTTCCGATCCAACAAGTGTAGTGTATCCCAACATATCACCCTCTATTGCCACACATCATCCATTACCACACAATGACTTGTCAATTCTCAATCCACTTTACAGAGAAGGGATCTTTAGAAATGGATGATGAATTCGGCGAACAGGATAATTGGAATTACACCTCAAAGGTCTGTTCAAATTAAAAAAAAAACACATTTCTTTGAAGAGAAAACAATGCAGATACGAGATTAACTAACTTATTAATAACCAATGGTAAGATAGCACAGAACTGTTTCACAATTCAGAGATTTCAATATAATAAAAAGAGATCTGTTTTCATATTGTGCAATTATAAGTTAACTCATATTGTGCAATTATAAGTTAACTTATACAAACTGTAGAAGAAAGGCGATGAATCAGATTGGTCCACTTGACATCGATGGTTCAACTGTTGTTAATCCTGCTCAGGTATTTGACAAACTGGATGAGTATTTTGCATCTACATTCACACATGAGGAGTTATTAAGGTTTGAAATTGCCACAAGGTTATCAAATTGTAGCAGGGTGCTTAATGATTTTGGAATAACTGAGAGCAAAGTGGACGAGAAATTGTTGAAGTTAAACCTAAGAAAAGCACCTGGGGTGGATGGGATCTATCCAATTATACTAAAGGAGGCGGCAAAGCAACTAAGCAAACCCTTAGCCATAATTTTGAGAGCATCCGTGGACTCAGGGAAGGTACCCATAGACTGGAGATGTGCAAATGTATCCCAAATTCACAAAGGGGGGGATCGAAGGGTGACACTAGTAATTACAGACCAGTTATTTTAACTTCTGCTCCGGGTAAAATAATGGAGTCACTGGTTAAAGATGCATTGCAGGATCATCTAGACAAGACTGCAGCAATAATTCAGACACAGCATGGATGGGTTTGTCAAGGGGAAGTCTTGTCTGACCAATTTCATTGGATACTATGATGTGGTCACAAAGGAAATGGATGCAAAGAATAATTTTGATATCATATATTTGGATTTCACGAAAGCTTTTGACACTGTTGCGCGTGGAAGACTGCTGCACAAATAGGAGCAGTGTGGCATTGGAGGCAAATTGCTGCTATGGATAAACGGGTGGTTGAGGGGAAGAAGACAGAGAGTGGTAATCAATGGACACTGCTCATCGTGGACTAATGTTATTAGTGGAGTCCCACGGGATTCGGTGTTGGGCCCTCTGTTGTTTTGTATATTTATCAATGATATTGATGAAGGTGTATCAGGCTTAGTGTCGAAGTTTGCAGATGATACAAAGGTTGGCAGGGTTGTTAATGACAGTAATGGTAGTGTGCTACTGCAACAGGATCTAGATAATTTGGGCAGATGGGCTAAGAAGTGGCAACTGAAGTTTAACCTTGACAAATGCAAAGTACTGCATATGGGTAGAAGTAACCCCAGAGAAACGTACCAACTGTGTGGTACTACGCTTAAGGTGGTAGAAAATGAAAAAGACCTGGGAGTAATTGTGCAATCAGAAATGAAGTTTTCTGAGCAGTGCAGACGGTTTGCAGGAGTAGCTCATGGTGTCTTGTCAATGATATATAGGAATTTTGCTAGCAGGGATGTGGAGGTGATTATCCCCTTGTATAAGGCAAGGGATCCTCTTATCAAGAAAGGCTTAAGTCCTGAAAATTGCAGCATCTGGAGACTATAAACCTGCGAGATGATCTGATTGAGCTTGCTCAATGCCGATGGGATTCTTACTCTTGCTCTCATTACTAACCTGAGGGGTCATAAACTGAAACTGGGGAAAGACAGTTGTCGAATAGATGTGCGGAAATTTGCCTTTAGCAAGCGGGTCGTTGATTGCTGGAACAAACTTCCATCTGTCGTTGTAGAAGTTGATAGCTTAAATATAAATTCAAGGAAGAAGTGGGCAAACGTTTGGAGGAAATCGATGGGTGAAATGGGACGGGCTTTTTTTAGCTGATTTTTAGTTTGCTTTCTTGCATCGTATGTCTCTGCTAATGCTAACTTTAAGAACACTGATTTGCATAATTTTGGTAATTGTTCGTATCAGCTCAACAAATTCTTTGAGAGACTCATCTTCTTCAGAATTCACAGGTATTATACAAACACAAACCTGCAGGCCGACAACCAGTATGGATTCTGTCAGGGGCGCTCGACAGTACACACACTAAATAACCTGATAACATCTGCTCAATCCACACCTGAAAAATACTTCCTTGTAATTGCAATTGACTTTGTCGGGGCGTTTGACTCACTTGGGTGGCCGAGCGTCCTTGGCAGGCTCAGGCAAGCACAGATTCCTCAAAATCTCTAGTCCTGCATTAAAAGCTATCTATGTGATAGATCTGTCAGTGTAGAGACTCCCTACTCCAGGGTGATCAGAAAGATCTACAGGGGATGCCCACAGGGCTCAGTCCTAGGACCAACTTTCTGGAACATGGTCCTGGATGAGATCCTAAATCAAGATCTTGGGCATGTTAAGTCCCGAGCCTATTCAGATGATTTGATCCTTTCCGTGCCTGCAAGCACAAGGGCCCAGCTTGAAAATTCTGCTAACGGAGCACTCCGGCTCGTCCAGGAGTGGGCTACCCAGCACAACCTGACAATCTCGGCTGAGAAAACCGCCAGCATCCTCCTGAAAGGGAACCTAAGCTCAACTAGACCACCGCAGATTAAGATCAATGCCACAACCATCAAGCACCGCACCCTAGAACCTTGGTGTAATCCTGAACTCAAAACTGTCCTTCCTCCCACATCTACAGTATATCCAAAAGAAGATAAGAAATTACACAGCATTGGTGGCACGGATCACCTGCAGGGACTGGGGTTTAAACCGACGTACCATACACTGTTTTACAAAGCAGTATTTATTCCAGCCATCTCATATGCTGCAGGGGTCTGGTATCATCGGGCAACTATTGTCACAAATCAGAAGAAATTAGTCACCATTCAAAGAGCAATACTACTTACCATCACCAGAGTCTGCTGCACGGCGAACACTCCTGTTCTCCAAGTCCTCCCTCTAGACTTTGAAATAATTAGATGTGGCATGTTATATCATCTGTCCAAAGGAATGTCCACTACCACCAATGGATTCACCACCAACCCAGCAATCAATCGCAAGACAGAGAAAGGGCTCCTTCTTGCTCATGTGCAGCAGGCCTGGCAGGACAGATGGACGACATCCACTAAGGGAGCAATTACAAAGAAATTCATCCCTGAAGTAACGTTCACGTTCCCAAAAGCCCCAAGCTGGTTTTCCCCTGGTCCATACACAGCGTACCTCCTCACAGGCCATGGGTTGATACAAGAAAAATTAACATCTCTGGGTATCTTGATACAAGAAAAATTATCTTGATACAAGAAAAATTAACATCTCAGGCCATGGGTTGATACAAGAAAAATTAATATCACAGATGATCCACGTTGCCACTGTGCCACTGACGAATCTTGGCACCATATAATGTATGACTGTCCTGACTATGAAGACTTGAGACCTATTCTGATCAATAAAGATTATTAATTTGCCAAAGGACCAAGAACATATACTAATTCATACCATGACAATTCTAAATACTTCACCACTTTTGCACACAGGATGGCTTCAACAGATGAAGAACATTAAGGAGCCTAAACCACCAAGACCAATAACTTGAGACAGATTCTGGGCACCTCTCTCCAGTAGCATCAAACGCCAACCTCATCGAAGCTCAATTGAACTGAACTTCACTTCCTTGATCCAAGTTCCATCGGGCTGATATCTGCAACTGAATCTGCAGGCAAGATTAACTGGTTCTTGATCCCACTCAAGACTCCAAACTCAGACACTGGAGACACCAGCAGCTTTTCTGCCACAAGCCACATTGGCAATCAAACCTAGCACTCTAGCCTAGTTTTCTTTTCCTCTCTTCTCCGGCCGAGGGGACCATAGTGGCATAGTGATTAGGGTAAGGCGCCACCTGTGATCTCCCACAACTGCACCATCTTTATTCTTGTGAAGTATATAAACTCCAGTGTGTGGCGTAAGTGTAAAGTGTGTGTTTAGGGTCTAACGGCACCAGGGGTTACCCCCATCTCCATGTAGTCTACATTGTCGCGTGTTACAGAACACTGTAAAGGCCAGAGATTTAAAAGTGTATGGATATTGTTGGATGTAGTGTCGGGTACCGTTGTTCATCTGGCTATTTAGCCGCTGGACCCCTACTGAGGCCCAACGTTGCCCACACTTAGCCCCGTGGAGGCAAGCCAGGTACACCAGTATTTTTAAATAAGTACTCTGGCAGGTCCTGCCACCTAATTTCTTGGGATTTCAGTGGCTAGGACCAAAAAAAAAAGTGGGGGGTGTGCTAGAGGTTGGGTGAGGCCAAGGAGTTTTAAGTTATACAGTGTGGAATTAAGAATTTTGGGTGTAGGGCTAGGATAATTTTGACATGGGATGAACGCTAGTTGGAAAGCTAGAGGGGGGGAGACTAAAGGCTGGGGGGTGAGAGACAGAAGTATAGGGTCGATAGAGTAGATGACCCCAAAATCAGTGAGGCAGGCCCATGCCACACCAGAAGGAAAGAGGGGGTGGTGGGGAGGAGACAAAGGGACCTTCACCTCCTCCCCGCCAGGACAGGGGAGAAACAGGGCCGCGCAAGGGAGCACGGGTTCAGAATCGCCACGTGGCATTGGCATTAATGCTGCGTGGAGTCATAGTTGGCAGAGTCCAGTCCGAGAAGGTAAGATTCGAGTAGTGCAGTCCTGGGACAGACAGGTCCCGTCCGGGTGGTGAAGTCATTTCAGTAGTGAGCTGCATGAAGATGTATTTGGTAGAGTCAATCAGAGAGGATCAAATCCGAGTAGTGTCAATCCTGGGACAAAGAAGTCCCGTCCAGATAGTAGAGTCATTTCAGAGGTGAGTCAACTTGGTGGGAGGCGAATCCAGAGCGGCAGTCATGGTAGATGAAGGTGATGTTGAGACTGCATTGTAAAGGCACAATTATTGTGCAGGTTGAAAGTCTTCACGGGGATTGCAGTGTGCTGAAGCAAGTAGTGGTCTTAACACACGGCTGTTTAGGCCGTTTCATTGTCTGGTTGGGTCTGATTCTGTGGTTGTGATAGGGTTTTCCGCCTCGTGAAGAGGCCCTGAGCAAAGTTCGAAAAGGCTGTATAGGTATGGTGGTCTTCCAGGAGATGTTGCTCCTGGTCTCTCGGGATGAAATGAATTTGTGTGATGAGAGAAGATCTGATGTCATCATATAGTAGACAGTCATGCATCAAGTGGTCCCAGGTTTCCTGGGCACCACAGGTGCAAAGGGGGCTGTCGGAAAGTCCAAGAAGGTTCAGTTTGCTGCGAAAGGCACCATGCCCTGTTAGGAGGTACGTGGTTAGAAGGCCTAGGGAGAACCAGGATGGTGATTTGGGATATACTTTGCATACGTCTGGTATAAATTTGCGGGTGATGACCCCTTTGGTGGATTCAGACCATCTGGCTTGCCAGGTCTGTTGTAAGTAGGTTAGGAGTCTGCTTTTTTCGCTGGAATAGGTGTTAGCAGGATCTGTGTAAAATCAATAAAGGTGGTAGACTTTCCTCTGCTGAGTTGATACATCATCCCCACATGGGCCACCTCAAGGTCTAGGGGCAGTACACCGGCGAGAACCAGTAGGGCGTGTGTGCTGGAGGTGCAACATGCTCTGGTTATCGTAAGGAGAATTGGCCGTTGAATGATGTTCAGCTTTCTTCGTCCTACCACAGTGGAGGCTTTGGTGAACCATATGCCAGAACCGTAGGTGATAGCTGGTATGAATTTGGCTTTATACAGTAAGGCTAGAGTGCGTTTTTTGAGCCCCCAATCTCGGCGGGTCACCCTGGTAACCAGTGCAATGTAATTTCTAATTTTCTTTTGTAGATAGTTGAGATGTGGGAGAAATGTTAGTTTGCTGTCGATGATAATGCCAAGGAGTTTCAGCTGAGTAACAAGCTTGATGGTTGTGCCATGTATCTTGATTTGAGGCGGCCTCTGCGGATCAAGATAGCCCTTCAGGAGAATGGATTGAGTTTTTGTGGATGGCGTGTTGTATGTGTATAGTATTTCGTTATTTCTCTGGCTTCTTGGCCGCAGGGCCCCTAATGGTACCCTACGTTGCCCGCCGCCACCACCACCACCACTGGGAGATGAGCCAGGCTGCCCATCATACTCTGGCTGGCCTCTGCCAGGGTCGCTTGAGCTTCCTGACGAGGCCACAAAAAAAAAATTGTTGAAGAGAGTTCACAGGGAATAAGAGAGGAGGAGGTCAGACTGTGGGGTGAAAGAAAGTTGGACTAACAGTGAAGACAGTCCACCATGGATTTAGGCGAAGTAGGGGTAGGGAAGGAGATTAAGAGTCTCAGGAGCTGGTGCCCCTGTGTATTGATCTTGCATCCAGCAGTGATCCCGTACCCTAAATTGGGTGCCAGCATGAATCCTTCCCGTTTACAGGGTTTCTGTAGCACAGATTTGCACTTATCCTACCTCCGAAGGGGTTAACAGGGAGTGAGGAGTATTCTGGACTGTCCTAACAGCGGTGAGCTTGGCCTGCCTTGTGGTGAAGACAGCCTGGGCAAATCGAGTGAACGCTATATATTTATGTCCGTCATTTAGGAGATCTTGCTCCTGATTGTGTGGAGTTCCTCCTAAGAAAACCACCGGTAAACAGTTGTAATCGGTGGTTTTCATAGGAGGGGCCACTCATACATAACGTGGGCCCAGGACTTCTCATCTTCACAATGGCAAAAGAAATATGGTTCGATACCCATAGAGCTGAGTTTTTTCTGGAATGATCCGTGTCCTGTTAATAAAAAGGTTGCTTGCAATCCAGGTGAGTACCAGGGAGGAGGCTTGGGAAGGTGAAGCTGACTGAGAGGAAGAACTTCTTTGTTATTTCTCCTTTGTGGGTTGAATTCCAAGATTCTTGCCAGAGGCACTGCAAGTGATCTGAGATTCGTCTTTTTTCCTGTTTGTCGTCGCTTGTCTGGTCCACTTGGAAATTAAGTAGTTGTATGGGTATGCCTTTTTTGGCAACTTCAAGGTATAGGGGCATATACCCTGCCATGACTTGGAGCGCAGGGGTGCTGACAGTGCGGCACGCTCTGGTTACTAGGTGGGAAGGAGCAGCAGTGCGTAGCACACGCTTCTTGATTAGACCGGGGTTCGAGCCCGTCACCACCAAATACGGAAGATGCGGAAAGGTCAGGGAATGACCACCGCATTTCCCGGAGCAATATGGCCTTAGTTGCTAATGCTCCTAAAAACCAAAACAACAACAACAACAGCTCTGGTTACTGATGGAAGCATAAATCGCTGTATGGAGTCCAGCTTGCCTTTGTGCAACTTTGGTACACCAGACTGCAGCACCTAACTGACAATCTGGACAAAAATCCGGGGGAGGAGATTGGTTCCTGTCTCCCCCCCATGCCACCCTATTCTTCCACCTGGTGAGGTATGAGCCTGCCTCATTGACTTTCTGGGGTCGCCTTCTCTATCGTCCTCATACCTCACCCCAGCCTTCCGTTTCCCCCATCTCGTAACAAGGACGTATAGAATTTCATATCGAAATTTTTAACACTACATTTTGGTTTGTAACGAATAGGTCTGGTGTACTGACCCATTCGTTATCATTACATTTTTTTTCATTTATTTATAGTTTGATCATTTCAGAAAAATGAAAGGTGTGCAAGGACAATGGGCGACAACTACACTTTTCTCGTATTTTAAATCAATATTTCTCTTTTATTAAGGCTGAATATATTTTTAATCTCTTGAAATTAGTTTAGTATTGTCTCAGTCTCATCTCACAAAAGATTAAAAATATAATCTTAAATAGGAATATGGAAATAATAATAATGACTTAAATAGCAACTGCGTAAGACAGAGTGTAGTTAGAAGTGTTTCTTAGCCATTGCGGGAAATGTCTCCGCATTTCCTGTTGTTCCTAAAAGCTGTATTTAGGGGGGGGGGTTAATAAAAACTTCTGTTTGATTTGTAAATTACAGTAAACTCGGAACGTTAAATTTTCAGTTAGCGTATTATTTAGTTTTACAACGTTAAACGTACTCTCCTCGAAAATAAAAGGTGTGGGAAAAAAATATGCTTTTTAGCCACTAAAGATTAAGCAAATAACCTTACCTTCAAATAAATAGCATTAAGTTTAAGAATGAGAAAGTTTTTTTTAAATAACACGCAATTACTATTTCGATTTTAGTACTGAAACAAGTATTTTAAGGCAGTTTTGATATTTAAATATTACTCCATTAATGGAGCATTTTGTCTTTTCTAGGAACCCGCATTCAAAGCTACTTCAGATGGGGAAGATGATGCAGAAGACGAAGATGCCGAATACTTAACGAGAAAAGTGTAAGCTCCCCTTTGGATTTGACAGTTTTTCCCTTAATAAATTAAAGATTTATTTATAATTTATAAAATAATGAATGAATTTATCCACTCCTTCTTTACACCTTTGTAGCTCCTCCTTTAAAGTTTTAAATTTTTTGCTGTTTCGGAAAGAATAGTTAATTCTTATTTCAAAGTAAGGATTAAAAATAACTATTCATTATTTTGTCACTGCTAACCTTTGATCCTATAGTTATTCTTAAGATTCGTTTCGTATCTTTTAATAAATTAAATTATTTACTTTCAGTTATTTCAACCCTCTGACTTACCATACTTCACCTTCCCGGCAATCTTCCCAAGTTCCAATGAGACCAATATCAGGGGACTATTCGGGATATTTCAATCCCTTTCATACAGGTCAGCCGTCAGCAGCTGAACTACTGTCTAGCCTTGCCTCGATGGATATGGGAGGCGCACGAGGTATACCACGCAATCTTCAGGGATTGCCCGCTCAAGATTTCTTACCAGAACGTCGTCACTCGGCACTGGGTGCTGAAGGAGAAATGTTCCAACGGGAAAACATCGAGATGGAGAGGATGTGTAAGGTAGTCGCGGTTGTCAGATTCAATAATTTGTTTAAGAAAATTTCGTGACTTAATAAATCTATTCGTAGTCATACTGGACATATCGGGAGTCGAAATAAAGCCATAAAAATGGGATTCGGGATAAAAGAAAAACAAAGGGAAAAATCTATGAGTAAATACGGTATTAAAATTTCTTTTTTCCAGAAAAACTCTTAAAACAGGTGTTTTCTATAGAAAACACTTCTTTGAAGAGGAATGCCAGCATCAGCGAAATCTTTAAATAAATTTAAAAAATAATAATAATTTCTTGTTGGAAGCTGCAGATTACACAGTATCTATTATATATTAAATAAATCGTATATTGTGCTAAAAACCAGGAATCCATTTTGATATTAACCACAATCAACTCGCTGACATCATAAAACAGAATTTTTTAATTTCTTGAAGAGACCACTAGAGTGCGCTGTTTTATTTTGCTCCCGATGAAATGTATAAACAGAAACCTATATCTGATTTTTAAAAAAAAAAAAGTGTGTATAAGTAAAATTATTTTAATAAATATCGTTGACCGTCTATCAAATAAACTAATTTCTTAAAAAAATTTAATAATAATTCAAATAATAAATTATAATCAGTTTGAGATTAAATTAAATTTAAATTATAACTTTTGGACTGAAAGTGTTTTAGAATAACACGACACTTCATTTCATATTTTCAGATTATAACTTAATTTTGTTCAGAGAAACGTCCATTTCGACACTTAATATTAATTAATTTTCCATTATTCATAAACACGAGACTATTTACCGGGAAATAATATTTTTATGTAATTTGCAGGGACCCGTGAGGCCTATGTCTGACATATACGTGTATTCATCCTCATCTGGATCCAGCCCTTCACCATCGCAAGCGGTTGTGGAAACTTCAGTGTGGTAGCAGAAGAACAGGCATTAAATTGTTCGTGTGTATGTATGTATGTAATGTATGTATGTAACATAATGCCTTCGATATTTTGCTGTGGGACATTTGGAAGTGTAAAAGAAGGGGCAAAAACTGAGCAGTACCAACCAAGGCATCATTCGCAGTTTACCTTCATCTAATTGTTCAATATAATCCATCATCACATTGTAAATGATATAATGAGTGGAAAAAAGGAAGAGTGATGTTCTCCAATATCCTATTGGTATATAAAAGTAGCTTTCTGCACACAGTCGCCAGTTCTTGGAGTTATTTAACTCAATAACCATTCCATTGAATGTATATAATGGATCACAAATGGGAGTTAACCTATATTCTTCGGTGATTATTAGCATCGCCTACTGTTCGTGATGAGCTAGTAGCAAGACCAAACATCAAACCTCATTTCTTTAAGTAGACCAACAACTTATTTGTGTGAGATCATTCCAATATCCATAAAAAGGCAGAAATAATTAACTTTAGAAGTATTTAGGTGTACCAGACTTCTTGATTATAATCATCAGGTTCTGCAAGCTGCTGGACTGCGTGGAAGACATCCGGAAATTAAAAGAACTGTTTCCCAAAGTTTATACTTAAGTTTGTATTTGTTTCGGCTGATAGGTATTCAACAGTTTGAGGCGATATTATTAAAAAATAGGAGATGTTAGCACAATACATATACATACGCCCTTAAATTTACAGGGCATGTACATTGTACCTGTTAAAAATCAGCAGGGTCAACGATGAATATATACATTCACTGGCCAAAAAATTAGAAACCTTTATTCAATATTTAGTAGGAACACCTTTTGCCCGAAATACAACCCGTACATGTTGTGGCATGGATTCCATGTCTGATAGAGTCTGGCTCCAAATTTGACCATTCCTCCATCAGGTTATTTGCCAGCTGCCATACTATGGTCGATAAAGAACGGCAAAGTCGAACTGCCCCTTCCAACATATCCCACAGATTATCAGTTGGATTCAGATCTGAAGAATTAGATGGTATAGACAGATGGTGGAAATATTTCTCGAACCATTCAGATACAATTTTTGTACGGTGGATAGTTGAGTTTATTCAAAGAACCCATCGCAATGCTGGTAAAAATGAAGCACTGCGGGCGGATGTTAGCCCGACACGACAGAAAGATATTCATTGGAGGAAACACGACCAAAGGTATGAGCGGATCCAGTTCGTACCACGAGAACATACCTCATACTATGATATTACTTCCAGCGCGATCATACCTTGTGCCAACTTACATTTACATACCGTACATTAGTTATCTGTTGACGCTAATTGAAAAGGTTTCTAATTTTTTGTCAAGTGAGTGTAATTTAAGTATATTAAACTACACATTTCTGTATTCATCAGAGAGCCTCAAAATAACCCAGTTTAATACGAACCTTTCTGAAGTTATTTAGTTTATAACTGAATCTCATGTGGCAGGTGAACTAATGATTGAGAGACAGCAACTTCCATTATGTGTCCTAAGTTTATTGAATACCCCATGGATTTTTGTGTAAACAGCAACCATAAATACTAAATGGCTCTAATTACTTTTATCAAGCAAATGTCCATCAGAGTGAAAGCGAAACAAATAGTTAATATTAAAACTTTCTTGTTTAGAAAGGTCTGGCAGGTGGAAGAATTTATTAAAAGGTCTTCTTCCTCACTACAATAAAAGTTAAGTTGTTTTTTTTTTTAAGGGAAAATTGGGTTTAACTAAACTGGCAAACTATTTTAACATAATTACTCAACAGCTGGACGTAGGGAACAATTTTAACATTTGGAGTTTAGCAGAGCATTTGACAGTCTCTCATGAGAGGTTACTGTATAAGCTGGAACATGCTGGGATTACTGGAAAGATTCTAAGATAGATTGCAGGATGGCTACAGGACAGGATTGTTGTTGTTATTGGGTTTCAGGAGCATCGGCGACTAAGGCCATATTGCTTCCTTTATACTGTCTGTAAATTGCGTGTGTTCCGAGGTAGATTTTCTGTTTGCTGGACGAAAAACTCAAGTTTCCGGGAGAAAAAACCATGCTACCCTCATCTGAGACCGACTAACTCAGCCACGTTGTGAAAAAGGCTCATAAAAACTCCTCCCGTTATCGACGGGACTCGAACTCAGGCCTTTTCCACCCGGTATGAGAAGGATGGTGATTCTACCAACTGTGCTACCCACGAGGGCATAGCGCAGGAAACTGAGAGTTGTGATCAATGGATATTCTTCAGATTGGTATGTCAGACGTGGAGTCCCCCAAGGATCAGATCTTGGACCACTGTTGCTTGTGATTTCCACAAAGTGCATCCACGAAGGCATAAATGGCGTGATGTGAAAATTTGCAGACGATGTTCAAGATTGGGAAAATGGTTAATGAGCAGTACAAAGCAGTGCTCCTTCAGGGTGACTTGAACAGACTTCTGTAATGGTTAGAAAAGTGGCAACTACGTTTTAATAAAGCAAAATGCAAGGTCTTACACTTGGGGATCAGCAGCCCCAAAATAACTTATACTTATACTTGGGGGATTGCATTAAAAACAGTAGAGGAAGAAAGGGGTCTGGGATTTAAAATACGAGCAGATATGAAGTTTTCAGAGCAGTGTAAATAGGCAGCCCATGGTGTCCTATCCATGATTTTCTCGAATATTATCCTGTAGAGGCATGGAGGGCATAGTCTCACTGTACAAGGCAATTATAAGACCACATTTGGAATACTGTGTTCAAGTATGGAGACCTCATCTGAAAATGGACATTGAGCTTCTTGAAAGCGTCCAAAGATGGGCAACTCGAATGGTGTGGTCGGCAGAAGAACGACCGTACGAGGAAAGACTCTGATTGTATGGACTACAACCAGGCATCTCAGAGGTGACTTGATTAAGGTTTATAGGACTCTGCGAGGTGTTTGTAAAATGAATGAAGGCGCAATTTTCACTGTTATAAAGAATTCCAGAACTTGAGGCCATAAATTCAAATTACAAGGGTTGAGGTTTAGATTAGATTGTTTCCCTTTTAGCCAGCGAGTCGTTGATGCTGGAACAGATTGCCATATTCTTCTACCATATGCCTAATAATAGAATTAACTATAAAAATCTTAAGCTTGCTACTTGGATAGGTGTATCCGAAATAATTTGGCATTCCAGAATATAGCAATAAGCAATTCAACATCTTAACATTAAGTTATTCTCAAACCAAAAACAACATTACAGGATCTTGCCTCAATATGTTTAAATATATTAACGGGCAGTAAGCACTGAGGTAATAAAAAAGTATGAAATCACTGAAGTGCCTTAGAAAATCTTCCAGCTTAGCAATACACTATTTAGATGCATACGTCACGAAAATTAAGTGAGAATTGCTTGATAGATGTCACATTTTCAATAATTAGTTCTTCCCCACCGACTGTTATTATTGTTTATGCTCAGAAAAGTCGCCCTCCCCCTCCCCTTTATCCTACAATGTAATGCAATTTGCTGTTTCGGGACCCTAAGTCCATCTGGAATATTAAAAAAAAATAATAAAACATTTGTATATAAAACATATCACATCAGATGTCAGAAAAAGTCTTGTTTCAAATTACCATAATATACTTAAATGCATGAACAGTATTACAAAAAAAAATAACCTCTCCTGATACCCAAAATGCAAAAAAATCAGTATCTATAAAACAGTTTTTAGGCTTAAAAAAAAAACGTACAATTTTCATTTTCATTCTAAGCTGCAATATCCGTATCTTGTAGAGACCTGAAAATTATTCATCAGTAATATTAATTAAAGCGCACAAGTTAGTATTTTGTTACCACCATTAATTATTTTGTTAAATAACATGACTGTAATTGAGCAGATGAATTATAAGGAATTACCAGCAATTCTATCATTCAAGGGATTTAAAAAATATACAAGGGACATCTAATATTGCTCTTAGAGAACTTGCTTGAGAAAAGTCGCTCTTACTGTCTATACAGAGTAAATTTCTGGGAAGGCAAAAATATACTTTTTGGAAATCAAGGTATAAACGACACTTTGCGCCGACCCTAAACCAGTTAACAGTGCTCCAAAGCGTTTCTGTTACATTCAAACTTTAATGGTCTCAAAATAATGTACAAGTCACATTATGGTGAATTAAATTATTTTGAAAACATTGAAGATTTACCAGTAAAGATTTTAAAATCCGTTATCTGTCTTATAATAAAGTTGAGCGACCTTGGAGCTAAGCTAGAGGGGGAGGTTGGGATCTCCCTCTCCAGCGATCGCTGATGGCTTTGTTTAAACGTTCTTCTGTCTTTCTTCTAACATTCATTATACTTATTGAAAGGAAAAAGCCTCTAGCGAGGAACACTCCCCCGCCGTGGGACACACAATGACCCATATTAACACTTTGTCTATTTGAAGCACACGTGGAGAAGCGATTAGTTATTTTGGGGGAAATATTTGGTGCGTGAAAATTGTGAGCCGTGTGTAGCACATATTTTCCATCAGATGGCGTTTTTTTTTGTTTTTTTTTTTAAATATATATAGAGTAGAACAAAATTAAGTCATAGTCAAAGGTAGGATGAATGAGCGGGCAAGGTTTGGGTAAATCTCTGCTGATTTATTCCGTCGTTTGAAGAAAATTGCAAGCAGAATCTCCCTCCCAAGTATATCCAACTCAAATTTAAACTCAGTCTGGTAATTTTTTTAACAGATAAACATTCTAAATCTTGCTTAAATAGCGCAATTAGATCCTTCCTCACACATGCTTGAATTTAATTCGGATCATCCTACTGGACTGGTACAACAACTTTAAGAAATGTGGATGGAACCAAAAACTAGAGTTCCAGTTTTTCTACATAAATATAAACGCCTTGCTTTCAAACTTTAAATCAACTATACGTGTATGTAGTAACTGTTTAAATACTTTTTTACGCATATACAACTTATGATAAACTACTATGAAATTTATACAGGCTAAATGCCTTTATGCACGAAGAAAAACTGGTTAACCATCTTTGGTCAGTAGAGGGAACCTTGGACTGGAGAAAACATTGCAATGAATTTTTTTTTTTTTTTGTTTTATTCCATTTATAATAAATGTCACAGCCACCTAAAATTCACTGATATAACAATTACCACTATATATTACGTGAAAACAATACTTCAGTTCCTTGTTAACCAAGCCAATAGTTTTTGTGTTCGTTATAGTACAAAACATTTGTGAGCCACGCTAAGAATAAAAGTTGTTTTATTTTATACTTAGTGCCGATTGCAACAACAGTTTATGAGAAGAAATTAAAATCTTCCATCACTAAAACTAGCTTAATTCATAATCAATTAATATTAGTTTAATTATTAACTGATTTATAATTGATTAAATTATTAAGATTATTTACTTGTACATTAGAAAAAACACTTAAGTGTGATATGTTAAAAGTATTTTTAAAATCTTGCTTAAATTACATTTATACGCACTAGATGGCGCCAATGCAACAGCATTGTCAACAAAGTGTAGTTTAGTACTGCAACTTTAAAAAAATATAATATTAAAAATAATTGTTTTTATTTATTGGGATCAATAGCTGCTGTTGAAATAATTATTAATTGGCATTTTAATATAACTGAAGCGGACAAATATTAATTTTAACAGCTAGGTAATGTGCTGCTATATATTAAGTTGATTCTATTTCAGATATCAGTTTTATATAGAAATATTTCATGAAATAGGTAGAAAAATAAAGTTCTGGAAGACTAAAACTTATTAATATCAGAATATAAATTTTACGCGAATGATACATTGGAAAAACAAATACAACTTTAGTAAGGCAGCATTCTAAATATAATCTAGTCACAATGAGATCTCAGTGCATGAAAGATATGAAATAAAATACTAATTCAAGATATTTTTTGACGAATAATTTCAATTAAAACAAATAAATCGTCATAATCCAATTAAGATGAGTTGTCTATTAGACAAAAAATATCAAACTTAAAACCTCTTTATGAGATACTATTTAATTTTTACGATTTTTGTATTGTATGAATACAATTTTATTATTCAATAAATAGTTAATAATTCATTTCCTGTCATCGATAATTTAAATTATTGAAAAAAAAAAACATGTTTTAATATAGCGACACTAGATGTCGCTAACAAACGGCCCAGAAAAAATGTGATGAATGTATGGTTATGAAACGGGCTGTTTGAAGTGAATGCATTGGCCATGGAGCCATTCGTTCCTCTGTATAATAAATTGTATTCTAGAATAATAAAAATGTCATTATGAAATAGTTTAATATTTTGATGAGTTTTTAAATTCTTTTTTAAGCATCAAAGGACATGACATATCTACCACTTTATTATTAAATCAGAAAAATGAAACGTTATGAACTGCCATACACAATGCATTTCAAATAATCATCTATCATAGATTAATATAAATTATACATGTATAAAAAGGTGAAATAATATTTAAATGAATTAAATTAATTTTAATCTGATACTAATAAAACCCGCCAGTCGCTTTCCGATTCTAATTGTGGTTAGATTACCTGAGATATGCATCTGGGCAACCAAGGTCATGCGCATTAGTGAATTGTGGATTACGTCTATTATACTGCTTTTTTCGGGATGAAAATCAGAGTTGTCGAAGACAAAGTTCACACAGGATGAAAAAGCAAAAAAAATAATCTAAAATTAAAAACAGATTTTGTATATTAAAAAAAAAACATATTTATGACGCGTCATAACGAGCTTATTCTTTGTTTCCGACATTAAATTGTAAAGGTATCGTCACTGCATCAGTGAGCCAAAGACAAAAACGCGTTGTTTTAATTTCACTCTCGCAATTACTAACGTATAGATAAGTATCGCCGGACATCGACCTATTCACGTGACGGCAAGCTAGATTATGTTATGAGAGTAAAGAAACAGGTTGCCGACTGTTTACCCTAAACCGGACATTAGGTATGACCTTGATTTGAGGTCAGCAATGTAAATCACACGAACTGTGACATTGGCTGCTCGCCGGACGCCTCTCTGCCGTTCACCCCACACATTCCAGAAACGCTTGTGGTCGTCGAAGGAGGGAGACGTGGTACGGCTCTCTGAAAAGTTGAATCAACGTGTAAAGTTTGGCGACGAGTAAAATTTGAGGTAAGAGACTTTCTTTTTCAATACAAATGTAGAACAACTTGTTTGTTCGTTTCGTTTTTGATGTTTGCCAGTTGTTTTATAAGCCGGAGGCACCCAAGGTCACGGACTAACTCACGTGGTCTGTTTCCACTAATGACATGAACGCAGCGTTTCAGACCGTCAAAAATTATTCTATAACAGTAAACTATAACCTTACTCATCTCGCAGTTACAGTTTTGCAATATATATAATTATTTAAAAAATAAGTCTATTTAATTAACAAAAAAGGGGTAGAAATTATTTTGGAAATTGATATATGCAGTAAGTCGGGCGCAAAATAATGAATCATTTTTGAGAAAAAAATCAGAAGCATGCAGGTCTGTTCTGAGTTGGAATTCTTTAAACATAAATTAAAAATTAGACACGATAACTAATGGGAAAAATAAACAATAGATCACGAGTCAACAAAATCGATATTTAGTAGAAACACTACAATATATTGATGCCTTATATCTGTGGATGCCTTGGTGTACATTCTAAAGAATTCAACCCTGTAGGTTGCTGGCCAGCAACGAATTTTAAAATTTTATGTGTCTTTGATACAAATATTTTCCATTCCTGCACTATACGAACAGCTGTAGATGCATGCTGATATCACACCTTAGGCTCGAATGACCTTGAGCTATTGCTCTTTTGTGTGTAAATGCTACAGCTATTCACTGGTGTAACGCATGCTCATTTTTGACTTCCTATGCGCCATTTTTACGCAGTATTATGAGAAATATTCGGTGATTGTCCAGTTCACAATAAATTAACCTTACAGTTTAATTGGCCTGTTTTTTGAGCATAGAAAGACAACCTTTATTATAATTTCCATGGCAGATATGACCACGACTCTGATCAAACATGGAATGTGCTGGTATTCTATTTTAATCAGAAAACTACGTCAGCATCAGTGCACTCAAAAGACAGATGCACAAATGGTAGATACATAGAGATAAGATGCCTAAAAGTTCGTTCTGTTTACTAAGACCACTTAAAAGTGCGTGGGAAGCAGTGACGTGAATTAGGGAGACTCCATTTTGAATTATCAATGGAGAGTTTTCATATCAGCCCTGCCCATTCGCGGATTTTAACCCACGCTGGGTAGGGCTTTCTTATATCGATGTACCGACACCAAAATACAGTTTTTTTCATTGCGAAAGTGATGAAAAACGGTTGATGTTTATTTTAGAGATTGTCGAAGGAGGGAATTTCCTGTGGAGGTGCGTCTAATGAGGCCAGAGATTAAGTGCGCCAAAGAATGACTTGCGTAACCAAGTTGAGTAGGAACAGTGCAGTCAGACCAGTCTGCTTCGGAACATAACTAACGCGTTTAACTTCATGACTAGACGATCTGCGAAACTCCCAAGTAGTCGTTGCACAATTGCAGTTTCTACGACCGCAATTACGTCGCTAGGTTTCAGTTGTGTATTTTTTAGAGGGAGAAAAATCAAGATGAAATCCAGACACATCCCATCTGAAGAAAGTATGTGCTGATCTGCTCTTAATCTAATTCATTCTAACCGGTAATTTCCACTTATTTAAATACATTAGATAGGATATACGTTTATTTAAATATAGTTAGATTTTAATGTCTAAAATTTTTCTGTGACTTATTTTAGCATTTATATATTTCCATACAATAACTATTAAAATTTAATTAATGAATTTTATTACAAAATACCATAAGATACCATTACTCAGCTTATATAACCAACTTACAATTATTTTCTCAACACATTATAAGATTTTGGTCTATTTAAATATCGTGGTTATTAACTAAGTAGGTTGGATTGACTGATCACAGATCTGTACATCTCTAAAAAAACGTATGAAGTGTTCCTAACATGTTTAGAAATCAAAGTGGTGAATGGAGGAACTGACATTTACTGTTAAAAAATAAAATTATAAAAAGCATTCGGTGCACGTATGTAATGGAAGCGGGCACCCAATTTGTTTGCTAACTTCGCTGCATTCTTAATGCTAATTATGAGAGTAAGAAGAAAGCTTGTCTTGACATATCGAGACTGTTCCCGAACAAGAACTTGACCCCATTTGTTCGTGGTTGGTGGCTGCATAAAAAACGTAGAAGGAGTTAATAGCCGTGTAGAGAGGAAATGCTAGAAGTAAAAACGTTGCGAAAGTGTCTCGAAGTAAGTTTGATATTTGGACTTCTAGAAGGACGCGTACTGTTTGCAGGGCAACACGACATTGGCAAGAAATGCAATTAGTGTGCGTGCGATATTTATAAACACGTAAACATTGGAATATGTTTCATATGGAAAGTTAATTTGTGTGCCAAGGTTGGTAAATAGCAATTGCGATAAAGCCATAGCAGTTATGGACACACCTCTCAATGCACACTGTCAAAATGAGAAAGAGAGAGATGCAGACAAGAAACAGAAAACGTTGTACATATTCGATCGCACGACAACTATTACGAAATTTAAGATCTAAAATGGTTCACGTGGTACTACAGTTCCGGTTCCGGCTTACAAAAATAAAAATTGGTGTTCAAATGAAATTACGTTTACTAACTAAAAAACGAAATTTAGATGAGAATATTTTAAAAATTAGAATATAATTTCGTTTTTCAAAATGTTTTATAAACTTTATTTATATTAATAGTATAACGGATAAATGATGTAAGGAAATGGCATATTCTGCGTCTTGATAAAAATAAAAATATATTATTTAAAAAAAATTATTTTGATGTTATTTATAATTAACACCTATAGTTGAGTAGACTCAACTGTCCTTGGGCAGGATTAGTGATGGGCATAATCGTGCGATTAGTAATCGAGAGATTGCAATAATCGAAACATTCATTTGTTAAAAATCATTATTAAATTCATCCAAAATCTGAATGATATTCAAAGTAAAGTTCAGCTGGTTTAGTTTAACATATACGAGGTTCCCGGACTGGTGCTGTTGCCATCATGTCTGATAAGTGAAAATAAACAGTATGTTGTACTTCAAACTCCCTCCAACAGATGGTGCTAGAGATGACAGGTTGCAAATAACAACCAGTTTCGTCAGTAGCGTTGACGTTACGTGTCACTATTTTTAATCTTGGTTGGACGTTAGTTTGATTCCATATCGTCACGTAGGTTAGTTTATTTTGCATTTAGTTAAGTATTTATAAAGTTAAAACTTAATATTCGGATAGTCCTTGTTATTGCCATTTAGCGGAAACTTCGTAACTTTCGTTTGGTAGCTTAAATTTAACTTCTCTAGTGATTAAAGTTTCGTGTATTCTAAGGTTGATCTTGTGGACAAACCTAGCTCAATTGACGATTCGTTTCTTTGCACCCGATGTAAGGAGTGTACCGATCTGAAATTAGAACTTTGTGTATTACGAGAAGAATTTGATCACTGAAGAAAGGAGTGCTTTCCCTAGAAATAAATGTAACTGGGATCTTTTCAGGGACTCGAGCATTTCGTGATCTGTCAAGTGATGCACTCCTGATTTGAGTTCCAGTTGTTGTAATTCTCATAAAATGAGAATTACAACAACAACAACTTATTATGGGTGATTTCAATCTGCCCCAGATCGATTGGAATAAGTGGGATGGAAACTCCACATGGGGAAAAATATTTTAAAATAAACTAGATTATTATTTGTACCAGAATGTTAGAGAAAGTTCTAGGGGTGAGAATATTCTTGACATCATCATTACTACCGAATCAGATGACATCACGGGGCTTAAAGTACAGTAATTTACAGGAAGTTATCATGCAATCGTCAATTGGAAGATGAAGAAAGATGTTGCAGTAGTTAAAGGAAGGACACGGATTTCAACTTCAGAAGAGGGGACTTTGAAAATTTAAGGTGAGATTGGAAAAGCGACCATATGAAGAAAGACTTTTGTGGGTCTCGCTGGCTACTGGGCACATTAGAAGTAAATCTGATTGAGATTTATAAGACCGAGAGGGGGTTAATAAAATGAGAATTCCAGAACTAGGGATCATAAATTCAAATTAGGGAAGAAGAGTTTGGCTAGATTATAGGTTTTCTTTTAGCCAGCGAGTCATTGATAGCTCGAACAAGTTACCCTCGCAGGTAGTTGAGGCTGACAGTTTGAATAAATTTAAAGGTCAACTGGATACAAGCCATGTGAGAAGGGAAGCATGTGATTTGTATTTTCTTATCTACTCGTTTTTCTCCCCGCCGGTGTAGTAAAAGCCTGTGGCTTCATTGCGCTATATGGCTATTACTATTTCGCAACAGAGCAAAGAACGAATATCAAGTTTTGCTTTAAACGGGGAAAAAGCGTAACTGGTAAGTCGTACTGGAGTTTATGAATTGCATAAGCGGTTCAAAGGTGGACGTGAGGGTGTTAGCGATGACCGAACAAGTGGGCACCCGTCTACGTCTCTAAATAAGTCAGAATTGCAAAAGTTCGGGGAAATTGTGGAAAGAGATCGTCGTTTGATCCTTAGAATGGTGGCTGATGAGTTGGATATGAATAAGAATTCGTCAAATTGTGCGTGAAGATTTAAGGAAAAGGAAGGTCTGTAAAATTTATGCCTCACAGTCTCACGGATAAGCAGAAGCAATGAAGAGTGTCATCGCACGAAGACTACATCCAGGCTTGTCAAGACAATCCTAATTTCCACGACTGTATTGTCACTGGAGATGAACGTTTCAATACGACCCAGGGATCAAGCGTCGCAGCATGCAATGGACTTCAAAATCATCACCAAGGCCAAAACAGTTTCGTTTACAGAAGTCCTGGATCAAGGTGATGCTGATTGCTTTCGTAAGGAATCTGTACCTGAAGGGGAGAAAGCCAATGCTGAATTCTACATACAGGTACTTCAAAGACTATTTAAGCGCATTTCCGGGTGAGGCTGCAATTTCTGGAGAAAGGCAGATGGTTCCTTTTTGCACGACAATGCTCCTGCCCATTCTGCATTTATGAAGGCCATTTCTAACGAAAGATGGCATTGTCTGCCCTACTCTCCCGATCTAGCACTAGTGGACTTCTTCCTCTTTCCCGAGGTGAAAATGCTCTCAAAGGAAAGATTTCAGGATGTTGAGGATATAACTGCCGAATTGAACATGAACACTTTGGACGCCTTAGCAGATTCTTTTCAGAAACGTTTAGAACAATATAATTAGTGTGTTCGACCAGTCGGAAATTCTTTAGAATAAAAATAAAACCATTTTTGAGCTCCTTCACTTTGTGTTCTTTTATTGTAGCAGTCCGGGAACTTTATTGCCACACGTCGTATATATTCTATTACTTGATGATAACAAACGTTTTGGAGTTTTATAATCCTTCACTTTTAACAAGCCGTCCAATTCTGAAATTTTAACTAAATGTTCAGTTCCTATAACTGTAAACCTATCGCCGTTTTATAAAAAAATAAAACCGTACGTAAATCCACTGTTTTTATCTCCTTTGGCATTTATCGAATTGACAAGATTTATCGAAAATCTTGCATATTTTGTTTTCTCATTATGATGAAAGGTAATGTTTGTTAGAAGTACCCGAAGTGTGAAATCTGAACACGTGCTGCAGGTTTGAAGCTGGAGCATCGGTGAGACATCCGGCATTTCTCCGAAGGCCAAATATCTTTCCTTTAATAAGGTGAAATAATAAACCTTTTTTTGGGCTGTTCGCGATTCTTCAACGATCATCCTAACAAGCAACATATCTAAGACACGTAAAACTTGTCTTTTACTCTTCTCAGAGAAATTTAAGACGGTTAACACGCACGAAAAGACTGTCAGTAATTCTCGAAGCGATCAAATAATAAAAAGTTAATCGAATAAAAGTATTACACACACACGTCTTATTTGCATTACAAAATCCGCATATACTGGGACTAAAAGCGATACAGAATGTTCGAAAATAACAAAATAAAATTGCCATTACACGTGCTGACGTTTCAAGGAGCTTAAAAAACTCTTCATCAGAGTGATTAGCAAGTACACAGCTGCTTTCGTTGTTTAATATATAGTCCAATTTGTTTCTTTTTAATAGTATTCGATACCTAATGCCACTAAAAAGCTACATAGGTTTATGGTTCTGTTGAAAATCTAATCGAACGCCAACCATCAGTCCTGCCTGTTACCATTTCGTTATTACCGTTTATACGAAACTTATGCAATGGTAATTGCGAGCAGCTCGATGTCATTTCATCAAATTTGACATCTCAACTGAAACACGGTACAGTTCATTGTATTTCAAAGATCGATCCTTTTAACCACTATTATTATCGGGATAGTCGCATCTGTTTACGACGAAAGATTCTGCCCATACGCGGATCAATAACAAAGTTAGAGACAAAGCCAAACCAAACTGATGGTGAAATCGCAAAGGCTGGACAGTCGATGAAATCTAGTGGTTCTTCTCAATGCTAATATTAACTTCATCGATTCGAGGTACAAGGCATCCCATGGCTCTGTGGGCCGCATGGAGCGATAACCAAATATGCATGCGGCTTCAATGACAACTGAATCCTCCCTCAGCTGTCGAAATCAACTACCAAACAGCTGGCCACACGCAACTGAATCGAGTGGCTGCACTAGCACTCCTAGCGGACAAAACTCGAAAAAATTCCAAATTCAAAGAAATTGATTGAATTAATTTTTATTTTTTGACTTCCACGAGGGCCCCCCCACCCTTGATTCTTACTGTCTGTGGGCCGCAGATGTAGTCTGCAGACATCAAACGGTTGATGGCTTAAAGGATCGCTGCTCAAATCCAAAGCTGTTTAGCTATCCGAAAATCGATATCTGGCTGAGTGTCATTTTCCAGGTGCGATACGCTTAACTACCCTCCGATGAGAATCGATTAGGAGCGGTTATCCCGCCGAATGAGCGGAGCCTTAAATAAATTGTCACGGGGGTTATCTACGACAATGTACGAGGTTCTTAAAGTTCATCGAATGACATTTCAAATTATTATTATTTGTGGCACGTGGTACTCTACAAAACGCGTGACTTATTAAAAAGCTCTCACTTTCTCCACTACTTTTTTATATTTTTAAAGTATATAGAATATATTATGGTGTTCTTGATACGCTTAAATTTATGATCCAATTACAGTTAGCTTGCTTAGTTACCATGAAAAGAGAAAGTATTAAAATAGTTTATAATTTAGTTTATAAAATAAAATACTTTTTAAGGAATATATTTAATAATATGAATACAGTAATAAGAAACGTAGTCCGTTTTTATTTTATTGCTTTTTTGTATGTGAATCAAAGGTGTCCGACTGTCACCTGACAGTAAAATTTAATAATGACAAAAGATGATTGATGTTTCTTTTCGAACAAAGAATCTGCTTACTTTTGTAAAGGAAATTTCTTTGAATAGCTAGAATAAAACTCTGTCTAAGAACAGATGTTTCTCCCCTTTTATCTAATTGAATACATGCCAACTGTCTTGTCTATTTTCTCTTAGCACTCGGAAATATGAGAATCTGCATTTTCAGTTCGCAAAATACTGTATTAACTTCAATCGAGAGAAATAAATAAAAATAAACTTAAAAAAATGCTGACCAGCCATTCACTATTCATTTTTATTCAAGATTAATTAAAAATTATTTTTCGTTTAATTTAATAATACTACAATAATCCAATTTCGCTTTTATTATTTATTATCTGTTTTGCTTCATTTTCACCCCAATCATGAACGCCATCTATCGACGAAATGCGCAATTCGAACTGAATTATACGTCCCATGGAAAGTATTACGATACAGTGGGTTTATGAACTCAAAGAATGTACCACATTGGTGACTGTTTTTGTTTCGTCGAACACGAATAGAATTCTTGAAAGAAGATGGCAAAGTAGTTGCACTTATAGAACACGAGGGAATTTTATTATTTGTGGAGCATCGATTGTGAAGGATGGTTGTATCTTACTGCAACTTTTCTTTGCCATAAGACTCCATCTAAGTTCTCCCCGAAGTAGTATTTCCAATTTTTCAGTATTTCACAAACAAATACTGTTTACTAAAATGTCATCTGAGTCAATACATTCGGACTGAAATTCGTGTTTATTTTCGTTAGCTATTTGGAGAGCACACATATCTTACTCCAATGTTGGATTAGAGCGGTGGTTCCAAATATTTTTCTTTCAGCAAAACCCTTGAGTAATAAGTTTCTAGCCGCGAAATCCTTTCGGTAGTTAATAAATTTTTAATACGTTCAGTCCATTAAAAAGTGCTTCTGTAAGCAATCTGAATTTCTGACATTTCCATCAATTTGTAGTTATGTGCATAGTAATATACTGAGTGGCCAAAATATTAAAAACCTTTTACAATTGACATCAACAGATAATTAAAACGTACGGTATACATATATAAGTTGTCATGAAGCCATATATCCGGACTGTCTCGTGTCCACCACTCAAATGGCTGGAGGGACCCAGTTCGTTGGCACGAACTGGGTCCGCTCATACAGTTTGGTCGTGTTACCTCCAATGAATATCTTTCTGTCGTATCGGACCAACTTCACCCTGCAATCCTTCATTTTTAACTGGATTGCTATGGATTATTTTAAGATGACAACGCAACTATCCACCATGGAAAAAATCTATCTGAATGGTTCGAGGAACATTCCCAAGCTTTCCCAACATGTACCAGTTCTCCAGATCTGAATCTGATTGAGAATGTCTGGGATATGTTGGAACGGGCATTTCTCTAATGATCACAACACAGCAGTGACGCTTATCCTGGTGGAAGAATGGCCAAATCTGGAGCTAGACTGCCTCTGACACCTAGTGGAATCCATGCTAAGACGTGTACAAGCTGTAATTTGGGCGAAAGGTGGCCCTACTAGATATTGAATAAAGGTTTTAAATTTTTGGCCAGTGAGTGTAGTAATAGTAATGAACAGCTCGATGCTTTTTTTTTTATAAAACCTTGTGGCATTGCCACCTGGTAATGAGCAAATTCTAGTTTCCAAGTTCTGAACTTTCTGCAAATTATTATAATCCTGGTTTTGTCCAGTAATTTAAAGCTCGGCCTTCGACATGTGTTTCCCATTATCACTCAGTCGCGCTGAGCGAATAGTTTTGAACACTATCAAGTCGGAAAACACCCACCGACCGATCAATTTCCGCCAGTAGACTTCCTTAGACCAAAGTGTAGTTGCAGATCGAGAAAGATGATGAAATTACAGGCCAAATGGGCGTGCTAACGACTTTGGCAGGTGGAGAGTGTGGTCTTGACAACGTTTGAGACGCGAGGCAAATGTAGCAGTAACCGATGCTTCCGGATGAGGTGTACGAACTGTAGATAGAGCGCGAATCATTACAAAAGGTAGAAAGACTGCATGAATTACACGTCAAGTCTAGCTTATTAAGATATTTACAGTAAACGCATCAAACATTACAAACTGAAGCAGAATTTTATGGAGTAAACGATCAATTCTCTGCGTTAGTTCAACGAAGTTATTTGCCTTCTCCAAATAAGCGGGTATTCTAGGCTAGGGTGTTATTATCACCGTCTTCGAGGACCGTTAATACGAATTATAAATATATTTATCATCCTTTGATGATATAGCCACTCAGTTAAAAAGTTTGTTTTGATAGTTAAAAGTCTGCTAAAAGTTTAGGAGTAGATATTGAGATTTGTTGGGGATTTTAATAATTTCCAATAATTTTGGGATCAGTAAGATTTATCAACGCTTTAACCTTGCCTTTCTAAGGGATTCCGACTTCTTCTTCTTCCAGTTACATAGTCCCCTGAGGAGCTGTTGTGGCCACCAACAAATTCCTCCAACTGCATCGATCATGTGCTATACGAGGGCATCGCAAAACAAAAGTTCACTGATCCCATCCTTCCACCTAGTTGCAAGTCTTCCTTTAACAGCAGCTTTTGGAATTGGTTTTGTGGTCTCTGTGGCATCATGATGTGGTGGTATGATCTGCTGTAGTCACCTTTTCTCTTCAAGAGTCATCATGCATCCTACGAGATGCTCTTGTCTTTTTAATAAGATCGTAAACTGTAGATTCAAATAAGAAGCAAATACCTTGCGCTAAAGTTGCTCTGAACAGTTTCTGCTGCACACCGATTGGAAGTTTCCACGAGGTATCATATGCGACAAACATGGCTTCTGTGATCTCCAAATTGTTTTGAGCAGTGTCGTTAATGCAACATTTAGAGGGAAAGATGCTAAAAGGAAGTTGCATTCGAAACAGAAAAGACGAAGCGAATGAATAACTTGTTCGTAACGATTGAGAGCTGTTCGTATAAGCAGAAAATAAAGCCAGTTGCTGTTGATAATCTCCAATACGAGGGGATTAATTCTTTCCGAAAACAGAATTAAATAAAAGGAGCAGCGGCTCCCAAATAAAGTCGGTACTTTTGTTCGCATAAGGAAGACGAAAACTGGTGACAAATGTGATGCTGATGGAACGAGAGAAGAATACAAAGTTTAATGCAAATAAGCGGTGAAAGATCGCCACAACAAGGGGGGGGGGTGGAGCGATGACACATGGGGATGCTGCCGTCTCCGTGGGAGATGTTGGCTCTGTTCCCACTTCATAAAAGGTTTCGTTTCCTTTCAAGAGGTCTTAACAGCGGTAGTACATATCATTAAATTCGCGATGACGGACGACCGGAAGCTGTAATGTGCGGAAGAAACATAAATCTCGTAAAATCGGGTGGAAGTTTTCTATTTTAAACAACGCAGAAAGTTTGCGGTGTTTAACTTTGCGAGTTCGGGTAATTAACACCTAGATGCACGACGTGCAATCCTTCCTAAATGAATGTCAATTCAAAGTTAGAGAAAACAGGCCGGGGAGTCTAATTCTGAACGACTTTGGTCGTGGTCGAGCCCTTGGCTCGACCACTACAAACGATATCGGGCAGGTGTACCTAATAAAGTGGCACTTTGGTATATGTAAATCTTAGAGATGGCTTTCAAATCGAAGTAATCTTAAGCTAGAATAAAAGGGTTGTAGGTTTGCAGCGGGCTGTCATGTAAGTTAGGCAGAGTACATCCTTTGTAATTGATGCAATGCAGACCGCGAATTTCACCGGGTCACTATCGTGATCGGACACGAGATTACGTCACTTGTGAATTTGGCCCCACCAGCGTCCGTGATCATCAAAAAGTGCGGTCGTGATGAGACAATCTCCTCAACCCACGACTTCACTTCTGATGAAAAATTAAAGGAAAATGTACCGAGCAATTAATTTATTTAATCGCTCAAATAGAGACGTAAAGGTTTCTAATTTTCTGCCAGCGAGTGTAGATTGTACTAAATATAAATACGCGTTACAAACTTACACGAGTAAAGTTCACATTAGAAATGAATAACCCTACATTTCACGCATAGCAGTTTGGTCATGCGCAGTGGAATACAAGGATTTCAGAAAAATGGCGTTTTCTGCCTGTTTGCGAACAGTTTTTCTCTTCACTGCTTTGTTCGGTACGAATTTTTATATTTGTATTAAAGCGCGATTCTTTTTACAAAACATCGTGCGCGTGAAAAAAAAATAAAAAATAAAAGGTGAGACGATAAAAAAAAAAAGTATTAGAAGCATTCGTGCGTGACAGGAAGCGGGTCGAATTTCTAAAACGTGATAGGCTGTACGCGTGAGGAAGAATTCACTCACGAGCTCACCTCTCTTGCACGGAGTGACCTGTGAGGCAGTTTACAAAGGTCTGTGGATCAACGCTGCGCTCGTGAGGAATACGTTTCCCCTTTGAAAGGGAAATAATACTTCGCACGTTTAAAACGGTACTGTATAAGAGAACGAAACAATCCCTACGGAGCACAGTACTGCGCATAATTTTGATGCGCATGCGTATTGCATTAGGAATGTAATAGCTCTAACATTTATTCGTTTAGCTGAATAAACAGGAATTTATCGAATAAGTTAAACGGCGAATTGTTTTTACAATTAGAGAGGCATTTAAATTTAGATTTTGGTTTTATTTTAAGTTTTATGTGTATCCAAAGCTGGTACTTCTAGGAAGCGATGAAGGAATATGATATTGAAGAGACCACGAAATTAAAGAAACCTTAGAGGTAAGGAGTCCAAAACAGAAGCCATAAATATACTACATGACGCAGAGAGAGAGAATTGCTTTCTTAAAGACTTGATAACGCATTTTCGATTTCCGTACAATAAGAAACTATGAGGATTAATTTTTCCAAAATGGCTGTTGTACAGAAAAGAAAGTTATTTTTTAAGCGAGCGCGCAACCATCAATTTCTAAAAGCCACCTACACGCGTTACCTATAAAGGAAAGGAATTGCAATTTAGAATGGATGAACAGCTCCTTATAGCTGATCATGATTCTTACTTGATCTATTCTTTTAAGAAGTTCTTTTACCAAAAAAGCTCTACCGCTTTGGCTACTCAAAACGTTTGGTTAAAAACTTACCAAACATTTTAAAAATGAACACAATAATTGACCCTATTTAGTAATCACGTGTCCTCGAATCACGGTTAAATGAAACGCGTGTACTACTATAGCCTCGCGTATGACTACTCGGCTACAACACTTATGTCTGAGCGAGTCATGGTTTGTTCAGGGTGGCCAAAGTGACTCACCTCAATTATACCCACCACGATGATCGAGGTCAGCAATTTATTTTCGGAAGAGCAAAATCGAACGGTCTGAAGGTTTCCTGTCCATGGTTTTACTTAATAAAATCACGGACGCCATCAGAGTCAGAGAAAAGGTGCATATCGGAAGTCAACAGACCTATCCTTTTTGCAATGGTGCTGTGAACGGCAGCAGTGGTCGAAGAATCCGGTTTAATGTTCTTTACCGCAGATGGATCTCTAATATTCTGAAATGGTAGTGTACCGGAATTAAATGAGCCACGGAAAAGTTCTGACAGGTGGCGCTGTTAGGCACTTCCTATTAATGAGAAAGGTGTTAATTTCATATGAGTTTAATTTGTATTTATAATAAATATTAATTAATTAATATTTCTTTTACTTTCTAACCTCATTCTTCCCTCGGTAACTCCCATTTTCACTTTTTTGGTTTCTTAATTTTTTGAGGATGTGTTGTAAATATTTTAAGATGTCACATTGCTCTTCTACTGCCTCTCGCAACTCCTCCCTTTAAGAGAAGAAAGCAGTCTACTTCCAAAATTCCGTCCTTAAACTCTGGAAACCTGTTTCGATTTTTCTCTTTCCTATTTGCATAAAACAGTAAAGTGGGAGTTACTTAAAAGTTTACAACGGTGTTTATATAACAACACGAGCAGAAACTGCGAACACTACAAAAGATTAACGAGGAATAACAAACAAAATGAACCGTCCAAAAAAAAAAATAATAATAATGTAAACTTCGTTGGTGGAACAGACTCATGAATTTTGATTGAGGAAACCGTGATGGAAAAGCAGACTTCCGAAGGGATGAGAGAAAACTCGATGTAAACTGAGATTCAACAGGGAATCAGCCCAAAGTACGTTATACGTATGGAGTAAAATAAACAAAATAATTTACATATTCTCAGAAGAATTTTCAGTCTTAGTTGAAGGGGAAAAATCAAACACTTTCTTCTTTGGTGCTGATGTTGGAATTTTCACCGAAAACCAACTTCCAAGATGCGAGAAATGAAATCCAATTACGATGCTACTTTTTATCTTACGATGTTAAGTTTCATTTGCATTATTTTGTTATTCTGAAAATAGAATCGAATCTAGGTCTTACCAAACGCGAGTCAAAGTTGTTATCATTCTTATAAATATGCACTGGGGATTTTCTCGATAATTCGTTCAAACATCCGAGTCGCATTCACCAGGCATACCAATGATCCATTCATTAACTTATAATGGGGTCGTCGTTTGTGTACATTAAATGGCATTGACAACTTGAAACTCCTAACCTCAACCGCGAAGCAGACTCCAAGGTGCCAAGGCCAGCTCGTATTAGATTCTTAATATGTACGCATTGTGTGGCGCTAATAATGTTTCTCCAAAGGTGATTAATATGACAAAAACAGGAAGTAAACAAGATGACTGAAAGGCTTGTTTTGCTGTAGCTTCTCGATACAATATTTATTGAAAATCAATTCTGTTTATCTTCGAAGTGTGCTAATAGTTTAGTATAAATATACTAGTTTAGAAAGGTAAAGTTGCGGCCCAAACGATAAAATTTGTGTATTTTCAAACGATATCTAGAAGCTGAAAAGCACGGACCAAACGATATCTATAAACTAAACGTCAACAGATAATTAAAAGTACCATCTGCAAATCTAATTTGCCACGATGTGATTACAAGTTCTTTGATATCACATAAATACTATACGCTCGCCTGGTGCTTCTTCGTGGATTCGGTCATGGGAAAGACAGGTGATCTTTTTGATTTTCAGAAAGTTGTTATTGTTAAAGAATATAAAAATAATAATAATAAAACTTAAAAAAACTAAAACATAATAGCATTGTAATTTAGTTTTTCATTTTGAGAGCAGTGGTTTTCAAGAATTCATTCCCACGCCATTTTATGTCGTGGAAATGGATTTCATTTATTGAAATTTTGATGTTTGATGTCTTAAACCTCTTCGTGAAACGGAACGCTATCCTCGGGGATGTTATTTCAATTGTACTTAAGTTTATAATCACAAATCTCAGAGATCTCTTTCTGTTCGATTTTGTGAAATCAATAAAACAGCTAACTGAAAGTCACGTGATGAGAGGTTTAATTAGGCCTTTACATTTCATTTCTAGTCCCATTGTATCCCATTGTAACCAAACGAAATCAAAGGCGTGCCACAGAAAATTGGTGCGCGTGCCACAAATGGCACGCGTGCAGCGGGTCCACAACCCCTGATCTATAAGAAACGCATTCTATGCTAATCAACAACTGGCTTGGTATACAAATAGTCCGGGCACGCAACAGTCTATTCGGCGTCGAAACAACAGGGCGCCCTGGGAGTTGGGGGGAGGATCTTCCCCCTTGCAATGATTCATGCACTATAATTTAGTGATTCATACATTCTGAATTGGCAATTACGAGGAATAAGCCAGTATTATTTTAATGAAGGAATTCAGCGGTTCAGATCTATTTCGTAACGTAAACGTCGCTAGGAGGCGCTTCTTCGTGTTCATTTTAGCATTTCCACAATGTTCCACTAATATATATACGTATATATATATATATATATATATTTTTTTTTAATATTATAAGAGGGCACAAAAATCAAAGTTTTATAAAGAAGCTTAAACGTTTCTTTGTATTTTGCAAGAAGCTACCATCAGTAATTGTTTTCTTAAATCACGAATATGAAAAACTTTTATCATATACGTAAAAGAAAAGTGGTCCTAAGGCAGATCCATGAGTATCTGTTTGCAATGGCAGAGACTCCTCACAATTTTCACCGCTGTTCTACCATACAGAAAACTTTTCACCCAGTTGAGTACACACCCAACAAGACCGAAACCATTAATTTTATTTTTAAGACCATCTAGCCTAACTGAACCTTAGCATATGTTAGTAATATTACCTAATATACACTATCCTCTCGAAAAGTATTCGCCAACGTTGAATAAAATGGATTTTTATTAATAAAATTAATAAAGAACAGGATGATACACCATAGTAAAACTAATATCATATGGTATATGAAAAACCAACCGAAATATTCAGATCATTTGCTTTTTTTTTCTTTTTTTTTTGAGACCTGTATCTGAAAGTGGGGATATGCAAACTCTAAAAAAATCGCACTAAATATCATCAAGGTCACTGTCTCGCGATAACCAGTGACTTCCACCGTAAGGCGAGTGCACCTGCCCAGTTTACAAAATTGCACGAGACGCGGCGCCGATTGGCGTCCGTATGCGAGTGCACAGACTGCACACAGTAGCCAAATGCAGTCTCAGCTCGGTGATAACATTGATGCACGTTCTGAAGATACGAGTGTCAAGACAGCGGCTATGGACAAGTGAGGTAAGGAATGCTTTTTTTTTTAACAGATAAATTTTCCAGTTAAGAAAGCCACGCTGTCCTTATTAACCTTAGATAAGTTTCTAATAAATAATCAGGGGCAGAGAATTCTTTGGTGGGATTCTTGTTACTAAAGTTTCTAGATTGTGCGGGCATTATTCACAATACGGACGACATACCCAAGAATCTTAAAATTAATGTAGTTGACATCTGTCATCATTTTTTAGGATAATATTATTATCCTAAAATAATCTGATAATATTAAAATAAACTATTTTGATACAGAATATGTTTTTCGATATCAGCGCCTTGTCAACAAGATTGGATACTATGCTAATGAAACAAAGGTTAAAAATTAAATTCGATTTAAGATGTTATTTATCTGAATAATTTCACTATCCAATCTAGGGTGATCAAAATAATGTCTGTGATAATCGGTGGCAGGTAATGGCACTTCTGACACGTGCAAGTGAACTGCTACTGAAATATATCGGAAGATCCGTATTTTATGAGGTGAAAGTACTATTAGTTTCGGGAAGTGAACAAACTGGGTGTAAAATGAATATCCCCGATTTCCCCCACCCGTGTACGTTCCACATCAATAGTGACATTCTCATCTGTGCACCTGTAGACGGAATTAAAAATCGACCCACTAATTTGTTGGAGACAAAAGCAATTTACGACACAAACAGAAAACATTGCCAATAGATGCACCTGCAAAGTGATATAAAACCAAAACTTAATGTCATTTAAAGCAGATGTGCATCAAGGTCTCTGATACAAAATAACCCCTATGAAACAGTCTTAAATTCTTTGATTTTCAACAGCATCCACCTTGAAATACAATGATTCGATTTGTTTGATCCATATTGGAACATACGATCCAAACCTTTCATTGACAACGTTTATAATTTCACTTCCACCACTTTTATTCGTGTATCAGTCAATGAAAATCGTCTGTCTCAGAGATCTTGCTTTAATCCTGAAAAAAAAAAAAAAAAAAATGTGCCAAATCTAACCAATAAGGAGGAGGTAGTATAATTATGCCTTCCCTCCATAGAAAAAAAAAAATGTACATTATCAGGATGAAAGAAGTTGTATGTTGTTTTTTAACGTGAATTTTCGTCTGAAATTTTCCAGTATAATGAGACTAGTTAAAAATTTTATGGATTGCGTTACACATTCTTTCTATTCCTCAAGCGACTACAAAACCTGATTACACATTACGATAGATCGCATTGCATTTCTACTCATATAGGCGCAGCTCAACACGTCTGAACTTCATCGACAATAGGTGGCGCTGTACCACGTGATAGACGTACACGTGTGTTTTTTTTTTTTTTTTTTTGCTATGCCAACATTTTTATAGTTTAAAATAATCGCTTCTGTTTACAAATACTACTTTTTTTTTATTAGCCAAGGAAACATAAATAATTACAATGTATAGGTGTGTTTTAAGCTTTATCTGCTTTTCAACTAGTTCTAAAAGAGTATTTTATAGCTGTAAAGATAATCTGCCACAATTTCCACAGATTTAGTAATTCAAAAATCAGACTTCTGTATTACAATTTGCCTTACTATCGCAACATCAGCTGGCTGTAAGGTAAACCTCTCATATTTCCAGCTGTGATACAAAACACGTTTCTTAGTAGGTCATCGAGGTATAAATATCATTCTGAAACCTGTGAGAACAGCTGAATCCGAGTTTTTCAAGTACTGAAAAATAAGCAGCTTCCACAAGCTGCTCGTATGAGATAAACTGATCTCATAGAGCAGTGTAGTAGTGTTCCAGTAGCATTACCACTAGTTTCAGCAAACTTGATTTGGTCTGTTGAATATTCCAGTTATCTTAATAGTAGGCAAAATCAGTGTTCCTTGTTTCTATGAGGTTAACTAATCTCCATGAGATTAATTAACCTTCCAGCTACGATAATCTTTAATCTACGATATTCTTTAAGTGAAGAATTAAACACAATACACACAACTTTGGACACACACAAAACTCTGTTAAAAATTCTCATCTTTGGACAGTGGTCCGAATCTTTGCCGCTCTGAAGATGAGAATTTGATTATGTCTTGAAACGTTAATGTCCATTTCTTACATCGACCTCTTCAGGGTATTTAATTCCATCGATCATAGTTCATTGACAGCTAAATTGAGTAATTATGACATCCGGAACCACCCTCTGTTAAGTTGGCTTAAAGGTTATTCTAGGGTTCGTTGTTGGCAAATTACTTGGAATGGCGAACCTTCTCGATTATCGTTGTCAACTGGCGAACGATCCACTATTCTTTAAATTGACGTTAGTTTTTATTCCTCTCCCCACAGGAGTGATTTCTTCATTAAGTTGATTTAAAAGAAATACTTACGAAACTAGTATTGAACTCAAACTTCTTATTAACATTTTTCGCTTAATTTTTCATTATCGCTACAGAAAATAAAACATTCTCATAACGAAATTTAAGAAGACAATATTTATACATCTGGCATTCTGACAACAGTTTAGCAATATGGAAAGAGAAGGGAAGAGAAACAAAGAAAGAAAAATAACGCCATCAACATACCTCCAAATGATATCGTGTTATTCTTGGCATTTCCGGAATTTCAGTATCCAACATGAAGACCCCATCCGGTTTCAAGTCTTCAGTGACGTCATCCTATCAGAATTTTCGATTGTAGCAAGTATGGAGATAATGTATGTTGGTAAGATCCTAAAATCTAGTTGAAAGTGATGCACTCATCTGTAACATTTTCGGAAAAATAATTAATTTTTGATTACTACACTTTTTTTTTTTACAAAACATGTTTATAACCACTCATTTTAAAATGTAAAAAAATAAATAACAGATACGCAAATAATTTAATTTCATAATATTAATACTAAAATTAAGTATGCGTATAAAGAGAGCAAATTTTGATCTAAAACTTTAGTGCATGCGCACATGCGTATAAAGAGAGCAAATTAAATTTTAGCGCATGCGCACACAAGAAATCATAGATTGGCAGCTTCGAAGAACATATCAGTACTTACTTGACAAAGTTGATCTCTGATATTTTACAATTAAATGTCAAAATTAATCAAATTTTGCTAAATTATTATGGACGGTTTTAAGAGGTATACGTACTATACAAGGCTGCTGCATACAGAACACCAATTCATATTACCTGTTATATTATATTTCATACTAGCAGGAGCCAATTGCTAGCAGAGTTTTTCTCTAGCTGTCCTAAAAACATATGGTCAGTGTTTTGTCGTTTTTATTGCTTGTTATTTTCTCGAAAAGTTTTGGACAATTAAAAAGTACACTAAAAACTCACTTTTCACTTTAAATACTCGATCAAACTTTCGTTATTAGTGTTTCGTTTTCTTGCAGATGCTTCTACAATACAGTACCTCTTCAGTATCCAACAAATATCAACCGTGATGTTGACATTTCAACAAAAAAAAAAAATAATAAATAAATAAAATAAATAAACTCGAAGTTGATAACGATAAAATGATGACTTCTGAACGTATTAAACGTAAAGAATGGCAGAGTGTATGAGCTCGCGTGCGCAACATGGGGACATATAGTGAGCGAGGAGTGCAAAGGCATCCTAACGATCAGTTATTTATTTTAAGGTAGGCAATTTCGCAGTTGCTAGCAGAGTTTTATTAATTTACTTTATTTATTATTATTATTTATTTTTTTTTTTTTCCGGAACAAAGGATAAGATTGTGCGAACGTGCAGATTCTTAATCAGAAAAAAATGCCTTATCAACTTAGACAATGTTTGACAGTTAGCATCTTCCTGTGGCTCCATCCATGAAGTGAACGTTGAACTATTCTCCTTTGCACTACAAAACTGGCCCGTTTTGTATAATAAAACTATTCGTAATTTTAAAATTTTAACAATTTTGTGCACACCTAGGAAGAAATAGTTTCAATTTGAGACCACGTCCAGCCCGATCGGTTAAGCCTATCGATCACACTGACTGTCGAAAGAAAACGCCTTCCTTATTAAATATATAGATCAATAGTTGGTATAACGCATGGAAGCGAAGGTATTGCTGCTTTTTAATGTGATACATTTTAAAAATGGCGGTAATTTTATAATTACACTGAATGAATAGTTTTAATTAATTAGCACTGGTAAGATGTCTTCTACTGGGAAGTTTCATACGTATTCATTATCTGTTTTTAACGAGTGTTTTTGCATATAGTAAAAGTTTCCTATTAATACACCGGCTATTAAATCTTACATAATAACTAGTACAAGTTAAAATTAAAATAATAATAATTATTAGTAAATAATTTAATATTAGAAAAGGTGTTAAAAATAAATTTTAAATAAAAAGAAACATTTTCTAGTACATTTTTAGCAAGGTGACATTAAACATTCATTTTCTGCAAGGGTAAGAAAATAATTTATGCTCTTGAAACGCCAGAATGTGATTCAGGGTTCCCAAGTTTCCCCACATAACTAAAAAGAGCGTTTTATTTATCATCACGTACTTTATCTTTCGTTGTTTCTTTTTTTTTTTTTTTTTTAAAGACGTTTGTTTTTCGCGAAGGAGTTCCAGACTTCGACCCGTGTTGTGTTTGTGCTGGAGAAATTCAAACGTACCTGCGGAGGTAATCCATTATATTTGTCCACTGCACTTTCACTTTATAACCTTAATGCTAATAAGTTCCGTTAACCGGAAGAGGATATGACGTTAGTGTTTTAAGAGAGCTATTTTAATGGAGCAAGCTTTAAGTACTTCATTTGGCATACGGCGTTGGAAAAATCTCACAAAGACATTATGAGGGTCTTTAATAAGACAACTTCCGCAAGAAAGTCTCCAAACGCTTTCATGTCAACTTTGAAGGATTTCCTGGCGTCTCTTGTAACACAAAAGTTTTGTTTTCACCCACAAAGTAATTCTTTTTCGTAAAACCTTTTTTTTTTTTTTTATTTCCCCTTTGCGTGACCAAACAGAAAATATTCTCACAAGATTAAACATATCAGCAGTTTCAGCTTAAAGCACTCTAAAGAAAAGGGTGTACATAGTTTCAAAACGTACATTGTCAGGCTTAAAATTGAGACCTTCGAAAAGGTGTGTAAATAAATTTGTATTTAGTAATTAGAAAAATTGAATAAAAATTACATTAAATATAAAAAGAAACTTTAATGTTTTACTGTTCAAATCTTAGTTTATCCCTTAGAGTAAAATAAAAGGGATAAACTAAGAATTATTAAGAAAATCAGAAGCATTAGACTTTTAAAACTTTGAATGAAAATGAGAAAGATAACCTTAGGTGGCGCTGGTATTGCATTTTGAGTTACTGTTTTACTGTTGCTGTTTTCTGCAGTAACAGAATTTTAGTTTGGCTTTTAAATAATCTTTGCACTTAAGTGTTTTTCGGTATTCTCTTTCATTATTTACAAGAATTCGAAAGATAATCGGCTTTTAGCAACAGGTGTGTTTAAAACTATCTAAATCGCTAAGTTTGATTATTTTAAAGCTTACTGCATTGCAACATAAGACAACGTTGATACTGTAATTCAAATATGTCAAGAAATTAAGTTTATTTGCAACAAAAACTTGTCGCCGCAGAGCTTGTAAAAATTCTCGTAATTTTCCCCTTCCTTCAAAATCCATAAGAATAACATAAGAATTATGTCACACTAACATAGATCACGTGATAGGTTAAGTTGAGAAATTGCTTAAATATTCAAATTCTTAAGCATTCAACTGCGACAACATTTGAATAAACAACTTAGCCCATCACGTGATGTAACAGTGTGGCTTAATTGATTGTTTCTCATATAAATTCATGTATATCGGGCAGTGCTTTTGCTAATTCCTTAATTGGTTCAGATAATTAAATAATAACTTTAAAAAAGAAGAGTTATAACTAAATTAAATAATTATAGCAATTAAACTCTTAAATTCATTTGTAAAAATTTTAGAAAGTAATTTGAAGAACAGCGGTGCATTTTAAATTTGTTCTCATGTCTCAACAACGTCATTTCCTTGTTGGTGCGCTAGTATTAATTAATTTATTGACCTTTTTGACACACAAATTTCTGTGGAACTACGTGTCGACTATGGTAGGATATATTCACACACAAAGACATATACAGTACTGTATTACGCTTTCTTCACTTGATCATATTTAAAGATCGGCTACTTGAATGGATAAAAAGTCGTATTCATCTTCGCACTTAATAATAGTTAATGGCATATTAGTACTGAGCATTCTACTTTAAAGTTATATATTTAATTAACATTTTCCACGAAAATGAATTGCGCTAAAGGCATTTTTGGATTTAAAGTACCATTATCGAGCTGTACCACCTCGAACTTTAGTGACGTCATTTCCGTTATCGGAAATTCTCGTGTAAACTTATGCAGAGATTGCGCAGAACAGTTGACGCAGATTAACACTAAATTCAGCACCTAACTGCTTTAAATCCAAAAATTCCTCTAGATCCTTTTTTGTATTTTTATTAAATATCCTACACGAAATACTGACCTTATATCTTGTATTAGATTACTTCAGATTGTCATAATGTGATTAGGATAATATCTATTTTGTACAATTTTATTTTATTTTATTTTATTAATAGCAAGATACACGATAGGTAACCATTAACAGTGTATCTGAGATCAGATCAATAAACATAATAACAATAATATGAAATCCAACAGGACGATAAACATTGATATAGATTCAAACAATAAAAGCATATGTACAAAAGAGGATTGTATTAAGTTAAGTTACCGGTAAAACAAGTAATAATTAATCCGTTAGAGAATAGAAAAATAATATAACAAATAATAAGCTACAATAATTAGATGTGAGCTAGTCACTTTGCAGTTTAAGAGAAGAGGCAAACTTGTGGATGGAGTTCATCAGTGATTGGGAGTTGTCAAAGAAGTCAATGAGAGAGTCATTTGCTGATTCTGTTCAGTGGACTGAACTTCATAAAGTCCGTGTTGGCAGAGTCAAGGCGAAACGGTGTAAGGTTCCTGACTTGTCTACAGGGAGCATTGAAGTTTATTTTACTCAGGATATCAGATGCTTCATAAATTCCAGTGATTACTTTGGCTAGAAGGGCGATGTCAGCAGTAACTCTTCTAGTGCACAGAGGCCTCAGATGAAAGTAATCACACAGCGATTCATAATACACTGAGTGATAGAATAGAGGATTGCGGTACGTAAGGTAACGGACAAAGTTTTTTTTGGACTGCTTCAATTTTGTTAGTTAAAGTCTTTGTGTGAGGATTCCAGATGGGTGAACTGAATTCAAGGATTGGCAGAACAATAGTTTTATAAAGGATAACCGCATATCTGTAGTTTTTGAACTTGTATGTGTTCCGTTTGATGAATCCCAGTGTTTTGAATGCTTTGCTGGTGATTTTAAGGACATGGGCATCGAATTTAGCACTGCTGGAAAAGAGAATCCCCAAGTCGTTAACTTGGTCACACCTTTCGATGATCACAGAGTTAACAGTGTACTCCGTATTCATTAGTTGTGGAGATCTGCAAGATGAGAAAGAGATTACTTTGCACTTCGAGGGGTTAGCAGACAAGCCATTCAGAGATAGCCACAGAGAGAATTTATTGAGAGCACATTGAAGCTGTTGAGCATCGGTAATCTCCTTCACTGCTGAGTAGATCTTAAGATCATCTGCATAGAGAGCAACTTGAACATTGGAGGTGTAGATGAAAGAAGGAAGATCATTTACGAAAACAATGAAGAGAAGAGGACTTAAGGGAGAGCCTTGTGGTACTCCGCTTAGTGGTATAAAACAGTCTGAGTTCACTTGATCGATGATAACGCTCAAGGAACGATGCGTAATATAGCTGCGTAGCCATGAGAGCAAAGGGTCACGTATACCATATAGCTTAAGTTTTTCCAGAAGTTGTTCGTGCGGGACTTTATCAAATGCCTTAGATATGTCAGTGTAGACTGCATCAACTTGTAGGTGGTTATCAAGAGCTTCCGAGGTGTATTGCCAGAAAGGAAGTAAATTTGTGACTACTGACTTGCCACTGCAGAAACCATGTTGATTGTGATCGATGAAAGGCCTGAAGAATTCGAAGAGATGTTTGTGCACTGCTGTGTCGAAGAGTTTAGCCAGGCTGTTTTGCAAGGTTATGGGTCTGTAATCAGATACGTCATTTTTATCACCTTTTTTGAAAATAGGAACTATATTGACCTGCTTAAAGTGCTTAGGATACTTCCCCAGCCTGAGAGACAAGTTGAAGATCCGCAGTATGAGGGGTTTTAATGTAGTGACAGTCATTTTCCAAAATAAGCCTGGAATGTCATGTGGGCCTCTAGTATAGTCATTTCTCATGCTTTTTAATGCCGAATTTAAATCTTCATCAGTGATAAAGAGGTTAATGAGGATATCATCTTTAACAGGTGTGAAATCAGGAAATGAGGCAGGTCTCAATGTATCATTTGTTTGAATTCTAGAAAAGTGTTTGGCAAACTCTTGAGCAATACTGAATTCGTCAGATAAGAGAATTCCATCTGCGTTATGGAGTTGTAACTTTCTACTGGTTATATTCCTATGCTTCATGAAATTCCAGAATGGTTTGATATCTCTGTGAGTAAGCAGACTATCCTGAACTGACTCTGTATACATGTTGTAAGAGTTTAATATGAGCGTTTTCACTTCTTTGCGGAGTTGGCTGAATATTTCGTAATATTGGCTGTCACCTGATTGCTTAGAATTCGAAGAACCAATTCGAAGAAACAAAATACATTAAATGTGTAGTGCGTTATTATTGTGGGAATCACTGAAAATATGGATCGGGTTGGGTTAATTCCTCCTGTTGAGGACGTGAAGTTTCGAACTAGAATCTTCTATACCACCAAGGAGGCTGCTAAAAGAAAGAGCACGTTTAAATTATCAATTGATGTTTAACATTTCAAAGCTGTTAATTTCATACTTTGGTGAATTTGGAAGTCTCTCTACCGAGTGAAAACATCCGCACCCCATCTTTCGTTAAATATCCACTGAAGTTTTCATAACTTAAAGTTCATACTTCCTTGGCATTTAAGTGACTGTCAAAGTGAGTAATTTTTACCGTGAAATGTTATTTTCGGCTTGAGCCACAGACCCTCTCGGTTACAGTAATGATAGAATAGCGATATGAGCCCTCTTAAAAATAGATTATTAAGTAAAGGAACACCGCCCAGTCATCTTAGGTTCCATTTTCGTCTTTATGGTGTTTGCGAAAATACATAACAGAGGAAGGTGGTGAAACGTTTCAAATATCACCGACCACAAAATTACTTAAGAAACAGAAAAATTTACGAAACGTTTCTTTCTTTCTTTCTTAATTTTATTTTAGGATAATAAAAGAGTTTACAAAGGTGAGGAAGTAACACGTGTTTACGTTCGAAGAACAGACATATATTAAAGTTCTATGCATTATTTAATTTTTTATAAGTACTGTTATAAAACCGAAATAAAAGTACTTATCAAAAATTGCTTTTACCTTAGTTTCAAAATTGATAAACAAAAGTAACTTTAGTTTTTTATTCTCGAAGCTAAATTGAAAATTGCTGCAAATATTAAAGCCAAATTACGTACAGTTGTTTCCACTCCTGTATAAAAGTAAATAACACTTCTCAAAGAATCCTTCAAGGTCAGCAAAATTCTCTTGTTGACAGCATTAGAATTTATGATAGGGGAATGAAAAACCAGCGGAGAAATAACAACTCTGTTCATTTGCCAAAAGGAACAGTATCAGTTAAGAGTTCACGACAGATATGCTTCAAATCGATACTGGATCATGTCCATTGAATAGCATTGTAGAATATTCAATATTGGCCTAATAGAATTGATTTATTAACAGGTTACAAAAAAAAGTTTACGTGCATTTTCAGGGGCGAGTTCGAGGGAAGGCTCTATGGACTGCAAATAGTGAACTGGTGCTACCGGAAACTAGAAATCGTTTTCATTTTGATTCTGCCACAAGCATGGAAAAGTAACATCAGTACACATTAAAAAAAAAAAAAAAAAAAAAAAAGTGCCTTTCTGCACCCTTAGGGTAACGCTGAAGATTTTATTGAATGTATTTGGCTCAGAAGTTAATACTGTATTAATAATAGTAACTTCTAATAATGTAATGTGTAATAAAATGCGATTTTTATTTTGTAGCATAATTCAGTAGCAGATAAATTGGTTTAATAAAATCTTTTTTCCCCTAGACAAACATTCTAAGAGTTAACACATCCAGAAATCCTCCTCTATGCTGAACGTGTTGATTCACTGCTTGAACTGAGCATGCGCATTCGTAGTTTTACAGGTTACCAACTGATAGCGACACCATGCGAAGAATAAAGGATGTTACTCGTAAATTGCATGTCTCTAGCACTCTTTTGCTCGAAGTTATTCGCATTTTCATAGATTCCTCTTTAAAATGATCACCCTGTATTTAAAAAATTCTCCAACATCTCACTACATACTACAGAAACCTTTATGGAAGTCTCTTTCATTATTCTGTTTTTTTTTTTTTTTTCGCTACTTCCTATGAAACCTAAACATCAAATACTAAATTTAATTTCCTTTTATATTATCCATTAAATTTGAAGTTATGCGCTATCTTCCTCGCTGTTGCAACGCTGGATATAGTAAGATAAAGTAAGGCGATAACCCCAGACGGCAAAGCGACACCGAATGGCAGTATTCTAACCTCTCTAGGCCTTTAGACGACGCCTACGAACCTGTGGGATTTCAAGCGAAATGCTCCTTCCTCTTCTTTTCGCTAGTGTCGTCGCGCTTTGTCCCACGGGTCTCCAGCTACAATTCTCTGCCTTGTATTACTTCCGAAGTAAAGTTCCCCCAGTATCTGTTTTCCTAGGTTACATAAGATCTACCCTTTGTCTTAATCTTCTGGGATTGCATTCCGCAGAAGAAGCGCTTCACGCGAATACAAAACACAACCGCATCATTGAAGATAAAAAAAGTTTATAAAACTGTATAGGATTTATATATCTGTGTTTATAAAACTGTATGTACTAAAGGTTTAATTGACCTCTTTATATAATCCGCAAATTGGGTCAAACACCACTCCATTATAAAAATACGTAAGTGTTAAAAGATTTGGAAGGCAGTCAAAATCTCTTTGAGAGTGCGCGCTCCGAATTGCAAATATTTTCCAATCCATGAATTTCATCTCCATGGCTGCCTGCCTGCAGACTGACCTATTTCTTTTTGGGATAATGCTGATCGATGCAAACGGGCCGTTTCTTAGCAGACAATTTTCACAACTTACAGTAACGCGCAAAAAAATCTCACCAATACAAGAAATTAAAGAAAAAAAGTCTTTTCCAAGCACTTAGCAACTGGTTACTACGTAACACAACGTTATCAAAGTCTTATGAAAAACACCGGGGGTTTTGTCTATCCGTCCATCGAGTTTCAGTTTTTTTGTTGCCATAACAACCGGTCACTACGGTAACCACGGGCCTTCTCCATTACTGTCGATGCGTATGTGGGATAAGCTGTGTTTTTATATTCTTTTGCTGTATATAAAAAGAGGTAAACAAAGCCCTTCTGTCTTTCCAAATATCGGTACGGTTATACATTATAAACGACGTTATATTTATGGGAAGAAATGACTGCTGGGAGGTGTGACACGAATGTTTTGCTCTAAGCCAAGGGATGTTTCGTTATATGCTATGGTTGTTAGGGAAACTAGGTAATTTCATCAACCAGCTCGCGTGTTTTCACTGATCATGGTTATAATAATTAATGAGGTAAAATGAAAGTACGTTGTAGGTCAAAGAAAATACAGCGGTGTATAATGGGGTGTTTCTTATTCTTTAAGAGACTGAAAACATCTTCAGTCATGCGTGTTATGTATACACACCTAAGAACAATCAGTTCAGCTTAGAAACAAAAAAGGAATCGATGTATGAATTCCATCTTAAGTTATCTTAATTAATACTTTTAATTTTCTTTTCCCTATTAATGTAATGACCTATATAGAACTTTTTTTTTTTTTAGTTCTAATAGGTTATTTATATTTTGAAACTCAACAAGGCACTAATGAGTTAGCAAACAGCCTGAGAAAATGAAAGTTCGGAAAGCTAGGGTGTCCCAATGACGTTTAATACAATATACCGCACGCTATCTTATCATCTAAGATACTGCTCCGATATATTATTCTTTTGTAATAGCAGCAGTTGAAGATAAAACTGTGTGGTAGAATTGAAAGGTTGTGGCGGTGATTGCGAAACTTCTCTACTAGAACTAAAAGTGGCTTACGATATCCCAATTTATTTATAACGATTGCGACAACGTCTTGTAACACTAAGATCAAGAAAAGTATAAGGAATTTCATGAAACGGGTTTTGCAGGTGCCAATTGCGGATTAATAGATACCGAGGACGTTGAAATGGTGGATTAAGTATCAAGAAATACTAAAAGTACGAGTTAAACATCTGCGCATGCGTACAGAGTCCTCTGTACGCATGCGCAGAATCCCTATAACCGGCCTATTCAACCTTTGCTCTGTAAGTTGTTTCAGTGAGGCCGCGATATGGTCTTGGGGGAGGGGATAGTGATTATAGCCAATTTATTCGCGAGGAATACAAACGGATACACATATGGTGATCGTGTAGGCGCTTCCTTCTTTGCTAGACTGTAACACAAGGTGGGTCTACATCTGTTAGCTCCAGTTTTGTTTATTAACCTATATACCATTCCTTATATGTTAAAAATCGCACGAGATTCATTTATTGAGGTGTTGGACCTTGTCACTGCTGACGTCAGGAATAGAAATAGAAGTTAACTGCAGGTGTTGATATAATAATTCACAAATGCTATCGTTATAAACCACAGGTCGCTCTCATTGTTGCTTATAACAAAGTTCTATCTACGAAAATATAAAAAAAGTGTGCTTTTGTTTACTTTATTTTGTTGTGTAAACAACATACATTTTCGAAGTGACTTTCCAGAATTGTTGAATGATGTGCTTTGTAGTGCATTCCGCGTACGTTCTAATTGTTTCAAGGAGGGAATTTCGCACACTCCGAATATATATTATGCAAATAAGAATTTCGGTTAAGAAGTTACTTAAGTGTTCTTTATGGTAAAAGACCTTTAGGCACAAGATTTTCCATAAGGAATCTTTATGCTCAAGCGCCACTAGGTCCTTTCAGAAAACTCCAACAATGTATTTTATCTGTAAGCCACCTGTGTTCTACTATCGGTTTGCAGGATGAAAAACCAAAATTGTAATTTACCAGACATCGCGGTTTTACATTCCAAAAAATCCACTAAAATAATTCAATATAAAAAGAAATTTAAAATGTTTATTCACACATGTCTAAACCTATTGAAAAAGCCAGAACGAACCCAGAGTAGTACAAAAGAAAAGCTGAACTCTGGTTATAACATTGGTCATATCTGTTACTCTCACGACGGCTATAAAACACAACCGAATGACACTACACTTTCAAGTACAATGTGGAAAGGTCGAGACAGATAAATTCAGTGTTAGTAAAATTTATCCTCTCTAAAAAATAGTTAATGGGCCTGTCTGAAAATTTGCATATCTGTACAATGTGAACTTGGACAGCATTTCTATTTATAGAGACAAATATATACAAAAAGCATCTCTCGATATTAAATGAAGCAAATATAACTGATCAGGAAGAATAGGAAAGATAAATGTTAGCTTTCCGATTAAAAATGAATTATACATTCTGTTATGTTTATAAATGACATTTTTTTGGACGAGATTGTTTGTTATATTATAAAATGGGGGTACATAGTGTGGATGACTACTGCTTAACCAGGAAGAATTATCAAAATTCTGGTTAAATAAACGGTACTTCAAATATTTACAACGTTGTTTCCCAAAATCGAGAAACAAAGTGGTAAAAACAATGGCGTTTTCTACAAATCTATTGCCAATTCTTAAAAGTCCAATACTTAAATTATATAAGTAACTGCCACGCAAGGCATAAGGTTTTTAAAGACATGGTGAAAATAATGATCTTTCTCCAAAGGAAGTATTTGGCTTCGGTCCATTTAGGTTAATCATAGTTTAGTTATTAGCTTTCACCACCAGCGCTCTACATTAAGAATTTATTACACGTTCTAACGATGTTAGAAATATTTAAGTGGAATTTGAAGAAAAAAAAGTGTATAATACCCAACAAAACATTAGAAAACACTTAATTCTTACAATTACAGAATCACAGAAGGAAAGAGTACAGGAGAAAGATGAGTTCAGTTCCAGCAGGCCAGTTTGTCCGGACATGTTAGTCGATGACGTAAGAAGGTGACGTCATCATCCAGCGTGTGGGTTAGTGTCTTTTGTTTTTATTTAATATTTGAATAGTGGTTTGTTTGATGTCGAATCTGTTTTACTAAAGAGGCAACTGCCATATATTAAATCGCAAAGAGCAGTCACGTGGCAGATTCGTTACTGATAACATCCTAAGTCTTACAACCGCACTGGAAATTCGGCAGCGTTTTCTTTGTAGCCAGAATTGATGTCTTTAAGAAACAAAGAAAGAATCTTTATTAAATTTCTATTTTATTTTATAGAGATATTGGATACAGTGTAGGAATTCGAGTAGATCATCTTTCTTTATTTAATATTTGCTCATACTTCGCACAACTGTTCTTTGTACGCATTCTTAGCTCAAAAAAGAATAAATAAATAAATAAAGAAAGAATCTGCAGGTAAGCGAATGTGTAATTTAAACCCATAGATCTGAGGGACTTTTTCCTTTGCCAATTTCGAATATGAACAACGAAGTGGCCACTAGAGGGCGCTTATTTAACTTCTTAATATAAAGGATATTAAAAAGCCATAAATAATGATTTTCTTCTTCCTTTTGAGTTTAAATTTTTTTCTAAAAAAACAAAAGGAAATGGCGGGCAGCTAAATCTGAAGAATACTCAGAATGGGCAAAATCAGCCATGTTGTTTTTGGCCAAAAACAAAAATCGTTGCATAGATAGGGCCGATGTGAATGAATTTAAAAAAATCGTCATTTATAAAGAAATATATTTAAAAAAAATGTATTTTCCATCTGTTTGGTACGTCTTATAGTCTGACAAATACGGTGTTTAACGTAATCAGCACAAACGTAAAAGAGAGTTTTTATACATCATTACAATTCAGGAGGATTGGCGCCTTCTGTTGTACCAGTCGCTTCAAGTCTTTTGATATCTAACAGGGGAAAAATCATTTTGGAGGCAACCTAGGCACAACTGTTGTAATGTAAAAGATCAGGATATTAATTATAGTACAACCGTGGGACGGACGAGAACCTTGTAGATATTCGCCGAGTGGTCAATGCCCTGGCACAGTAATATACTTGTTGGGGTCTACCGTGGTTCGAATCCACGTGACCACAAAAAGGTCTTTTCAAATGACTAGTTTTAAAGTCTTCTGATCTGTGTGGCGTCGTTTAATTATGAAAGGGTTGTAACAGTAGTTCTCAGTAAGGTGGGAGAGCGGTCGCACGACTGTTTCTCCCACCCTGCTGAGAAAAAAAACCCATCAAACGCATTTTAATTAAACACACATCGTAAATATGGAACAGCCAACAAAATCGGGATTCGAACATCCCCTTTTATAAACGTTACATAAAACGAAAAGTAATTTTTTTCAAGGAAATTTATTTTAACACGTGTACCGTAATGGAAAATTCAAAATATTTTTAACAACGCGGTATACATCGTATCGAAAACCCCCAAACAAATTCCAGTGAAGTTTTCTTCATTCTCTGACCTTCGGGTTAATAATAAGAATCACGAACGAAAAGGAAAAGGTGGTTATTATGAATACGGAAACAGCAGCAGACGCTCTTCCAATTTACAAACACGATGAGAAAAACAGACGCGAATCCTTTAGCGTATTGGCAAGCAATCTCCTAAGCTTCCGGACCCTGCGCTCTCTGCGCGCCGAACGAAGCTGCCAGGAGCAGTCCCTCCGAGTCTGCTACGGCATTGTGACGTCAGCGAACACGAGAGGGCCGCGTTCAAAAGCGGGCGCCGCTTCATGTAGTCATGGAGAGCGAAACCATGCAGAAGTTACTCCCGTTTGGTGGTCACAAGTCTCGCATTTCGCACTACGACGATGGATAGAGGTGATGTTTATCTTCCGTGGCCACTGTGTAGTAAATCAGTGTGGAGACTGCATGTAGTGTGGGAACTGTTTTGAAGGACCAGCTACTGGGGGGTAAGTGTAAGCTTGATCATCTCCACGCGCACATTTCTAGGTATTTAGTCCGCCGGTTTCCGTAACGGAAGGTTGATATCTCCGAGCCTTTACGTCGGTAAATATTTCTCCACTACTTAAAGATAAACAATCCCTTTCGCATCATTTTCCACTAAAGCTGAACTCTCCTCTCTGTTCGCGTATTAGTTCCGATATTCGCCAGCACCACCTGTCTGTTTTTTTTTTTTGTTTTTCTTAGAAAATTTTAATGGTTATACCGTTTAAGTTTTCTTACCTCAGATGCCACCATCTCGGCTTCAAATTGAGCAGTGGATTAAAGCCCAGATCATTTCAAAGTAATCGCAGTATTGTTGGTTCTCGGAGTGTGTACCTCATCCGAACTGTAAACAGTATCAAAGTGTTTATTATTTGTGTTTGTTTGATTGCGAACGTCGAACACTAGTAGTAAACAATTAGGAATACAATGAAGCTTGTGTATTCCATTAAGAATAGAGTGAAATTCTTTAATTGTACAAGAATCGATTGTTTTTAGTACAGATCGAGTTCAAGAAACAGTCTATTTAAAAAAAAAACTAGCAAAGAGCAGAATATCAACGTAAATCTGTTATGCCATTAAAGTATTTTTATTGTGGATTTTATTTGACAAAGGTATTTAGTTTTTTATTTTGTACTTAGAATGTCTGAAGACCGCCTGTTTTTGAATTTAACAAAGCTAAACAATGCATATAAAAATGGTTTGACTAGAGCTCGAGCTAAACAATGCATATAAAATTGACAACAGCGCGCGCTAAACAATGCATATAAAATTGACAACAGCGCGCGCTAAACAATGCATATAAAAATTGTTTGACTATAGCGCGCGCTAAACAATGCATATAAAAATTGTTTGACTACAGCGCGCGCTAAACAATGCATATAAAAATTGTTTGACTACAGCGCGCGCGCTAAACAATGCATATAAAAACGGTTTGACTACAGCGCGCGCTAAACAATGCATATAAAAATGGTTTGACTGTATTACGCTAAACAACGAGCAAAAGTAGAGAATCAGTTGCAATAATGAGATAATTCTACAGTAACTTTCCATTAAGATAATTTAGTTTTTAACGGTCGTAATTCCAATATTTATCTAAGATTGCCAGTTTTGAAATTATCTGAATGTTTAAAGAAAGAGATAATGAGACGTACTTTTATAATAGGGCATTTTTTTTCTTTATTTTTTAACAATCGAGTAATGATGAAACTCGTGTGAAACCAATTTGTAATTTAATTTAACCTATTTAAATCTAGACTGCCTCGGCCACATTAGTTATGATATTTTGGGCGGTCTTTTAACTCTAATATCATACTAGGGTTGTTATATAAATCTGGCACGAAATTGAGCATATTTTATGGAGTTTCCAGGGCGAAAATCGAAATCTCCCATAACCGCGCATTTTATTTTTCCCTTTTTTAACCGAAAAAAAAAGCATCTTCAAACATAACTGCACAAATTAATAAAATATTCGATTTTTATATAAGCAATCGTAATTATAGATACGTCCCATCGTGCACCACGCATATAAAGAATATGCTATTAGATATAAACAATGGACACAGGACTAAAGGGGCGAAATTTCCAAAAAAACCTCAATTTACAGATAAATGCGCATTAATGCTATCTTGAAACTTTCAGCTATAACAATAACATATTTTCAGCTGCTGTCTACCGTCAACCGCTCCTTCAATAAACACAAATATAAATCAAAACTGTCACGTGATGTCGGATCATTGAAACAGAAGTTTGTTGGAAACAATTTTGTTTATTACATACAATATCGGCGGTGGTTACAAAAACATTTGACAGACTGCACAAAACAGCGATTAGGAGTTTATCGGACGAATTTTGCAAACAGGATCTAGCGACAGACGTTGAAGGGGATAGACGATTGTCCCCCAATCGATGACAAATAGATAGACAGACAGACGTTCATAGGGTATCCCCCACTAGCACCAGAAACATTTCTAGTGACGTTTAGTGATCGAATTGAAAGCAATTTAACCATTAAGCTTTCCCGTACTACTGGCCTATTATATGACCCGATTGATTTTACCTCCGAGTGCCTTGCAGTATGTAATTATGATTCATAAATAATACATAACAGTATATTTTTTAAAAAAGTAGCCGAATAGCATTATGCAAGTAATTCTTATTTACAAATAACCGTCATATTTTGTCTCAGAATGTTCTTGGCATCTGACGCTGATGTTCTAGATGTAGTTTTAACAAGGTTATGAATAAAGGAAGAGGAAGAATACCTGTTGTTTCATAGGAAACCGCACGCATTTCATCGATTTAACTTTGTGCTTAACATAACCAATCGTCTCACCTGCAAGGCTGCCTTAGTTTGCAGGCGCCACTGTAGAGGAGTGGCCAAATCAAAGTATAGAGTTTCACACACCGCTTGTATCCACCTGATACAAAAAAAAAAAAAAAATAATAATAATAAAAATAAAAAGTAGAAAAATAAATAAATTATAATTATTGCGTATATATAATGCTAAAACATTTACTTTCTAATCCACTTCATGAAATAATTAAATTGCCGTATTTACTCGCGAAGTTTTCCTAACGTGTGATTTTGCTAATCGGGTGACAAGTGGCAAATTCTTTGTAACGTCACGAAAAACAGTTTATTCAAGCAGAGTCGGAGCAGAGATTCCTAAGAAGAGAATCTTCGGTAACTAAGGTAACACTTGGATAGAAATTATAATTATAGTAAGAAAATAACTTGTCCTTTTGTATAGATTACTTAAGGCAAATTTCTTCACCTATCTTTAGGTCTCTTCTTATATATCTAGGACAGCCATCAGGCAGAAGGAATTTACAGCTACATTGTTATGGCAGTTGATAAAACAGTTGATATAACCAACCCTTAAATGCTGGAAAATTGTTTATTTTAATTTCCTGCAATACCTCTTGTCATCGCGTGCACGCACACGATTCTATTTTCGTCTGCGGAACATCAAATGGTTGCTTTAAACCGCCTTTGCGCAACTTTTCCGTTCTCTTTTACGAACGGCTGCTTAAACGACCCGAAGATCTATTGACCAAAAAAAGTTTTCAAATCAGGTAAAGATTCTGATATCCGATCACACACACACACCCATTCACATCGACCCCTCCGGTTATAACCGGCGGGTATGCCAACATTGTGCACAATCACGGCCTCAATGAACTTTACACTTCGCTACCGCTAGTTTTATCTACCCCTCACAAAAAAAAAGTATCGCTCGATGGAAGCAGAACTTGTTAAACTGTTAGTGGCAGTACCCGACTTCGCTCAATAGGCAAAAAAAAACATTTTTTACTCTTTTCCACTTTACGACGTTTTTATTTGATATGAAATATGCGTCCTTCGTTCACCCTCCACGCGGACAGAAATTTACGTAAACACTTTAAAATTTCAAACTTTATCCACTCGTATGTCATCATCATTCTATTTCAGTCAGTTTGGCAGACTTCGGTAAACTTTGCACATTGATTTTTCGATTACTGCAGCAGAAGTCGCTACAGATGTAAACATTCCAACAGTGGGTGCTGCTCAAGGGCAGACGCTGATCAGGAAACATTGATCTTCTTTACCACACAATTTTATCGATGTCCAGCTGTTTGTAATTAATACGACACCACCGACCCAATCTCTTACCTCTTCCTTAAACCCGATAAAAAGGGCGTTGTTGAAATTTGCAAAAAAAATCTTTGGAGTTTGAAGTTACTACAAAAGTCCATCAGAATTCGGAAAATGTCATCCGATTGTCGAAAAATCCATTAATACGTTGAGCGTAGCATTTAGGCCAATTCACTGAAAGATTTAAAGTACACCTGATGGTAGTTTCAGACATTTTATTTGGTTAGTTTGGGCCACAGTCATCTGGCAGTTTCAAACCATATGTTATTTGGTAATTTAAAGCCATAAGGTCGTCTGATTAGCTTTAGGCCACATTATCCTTCGTTAATTTGGGCCAGAGTAATGGTTTAGGCTATATTTTTGATTAATTTAGACCACAGCATCGTGTGGCATTTTTAGACTACATTTTTGTTAATTTAGGCCGCAGTTGTCTAGTACTTTCAAGCCAAATTTTATTTGGTAATTTTACGCTACAACAGTGTTATAGCTTTAGGCAACATTTTGTTAAGTTAGACCACAGTGTGATATGGTGGTTTTAGGCTACATTTTATTTGATTAATTCATGCCACAGTCATCTGGCAGTTTCAAACCATATTTTATTTGGTAATTTAAAGCCACAGTGTCAATCGGATAGCTTTAGGCTACATTTTCTTTGGTTAATTTGGGCCAAAGTATCATATGATGGTTTATGCTCTATTTTTGATTAATTTAGGCAACAGAGTCATGTGGCATTTTTAGACTACATTTTTGTTAATTTAGACCGCAGTTCAATTTTGTTTGGTTAAGTTAGACCAGTGTCATGTGGCGGTTTTAGGCTACAATTTATTTGATTAATTTAAGCGACGGTCATCTGGCAGTTTCAAACTATATTTTATTTGGTAATTAAAAACTACAGTGCCATCTGATAGCTTTAAGCCACATTTTTTTTTTTTTTTTATTAATTTAGGCCACAATGTCATGTGGCAGTTTAGGCTATATTTTTTTTTATCAATTTAGAGTGCAGTTTAGTACTTTCAAGCCAAATTTTATCTGGCAATTTTAGGCCATCACATTTTGTAGATTAGGTTAGACCACACAGCGTCTGGTGGTCTTAGGCTCCATTTTATTCGATTAATTTAGGCCACAATAATTGGCAGTTTCCAGCCATGTTTTTTTTTTGGGTAAATTTAGGCCACGGTGTCATTGTACAGTTTTAAGCCAGTGTCATGCAGCAGTTTTAGGCCACATTTTGATTAAGCCATCATCTGGTAGTTTTAGGCCACATTTTGATTAAGCCATCATCTGGTAGTTTTAGGCCACATTTTGATTAAGCCATCATCTGGTAGTTTTAGGCCACATTTTGATTATTTTAGGCCACATCATCTGGTAGTTTTAGGCCACATTTTGATTAATTTAAGCCACATCATCTGGTAGTTTTAGGCCACATTTTGATTAATTTAAGCCACATCATCTGGTAGTTTTAGGCCACATTTTGATTAATTTAAGCCACATCATCTGGTAGTTTTAGGCCACTTTTTTGCGGTTAATTTAAAACAGTTCCACATGGAAGTTTTAGGCCACATTACATTTGGTTTATTTAGGCCACAGTTGTTACTTTTCAGGCACAATGTTGTGAGTGATACATGTACTGACTGTTACTGATTTCTCTGTTTATACGGAGACGAAATTGTCTGAAGCAAGAAACTCGTTTTCCTTTGCAAATCCATTTCTATTTGTGACCATCGCCTTTGCCAGTTCTTGTTTTAAGGGGTAAATATTTTGCCCATCCATCATAACCGCCCGGTTTTGAATACAAACCCGGTTATGAATATAAACGATGCGCAATAACACGGCTTTCTCCGAATATACGAAGTAATTTAAATGCATTGCCAAACAGATTTGCATTTTTAGCGCACTCATTGGGAATCAACGAATGTGGAGTTTAGTCCATTTTTCAAAAGTTTTGTTTAGGAAATTTTCATAATGTACACAGATTCATTAAGACGCTTTCTTTACAGTTAGAAAATGTATTAAAGATGGATAAAAAGATCGTAGAGCTCAGATGTGAGTACAGTATTTAAATAACCAACTATTTAATGATGCAAATAGCCACGAATTATTGTATTCTGGAAAGTTGTTTTCAGCCTCTTTTTGGATACGAAAACTGCATCAGCTGAACTACTCAGATTCACCGTTTGCTTCTTTGAGAGTGTGATTACTGTTTCCAGTTGGAGGCAGTCAAGAGTTCAAGTAGTTCTTCGCTTAATTTCATTAAGTTCGGGAAATATAAATTCTCTTTGCCTACAAATGTAGATTTTTCATTAACCGACGACACCTGGCCAGTGGTGGAGAAAAAGAAAACATCCACAAGGCCAACTGCGAGAAACAGATCAAACGAGGTTTGTCCCTTTCTAATCTGATCCAGTTACCGCACGCTCACCGGGTGTAAAGAACAGTTCGTCTTAATTATTGATTAACGCAGAACTCAATGTTGGGAACAAATGATTCTGAGTAAAAAGAAATGCAGTTGTTTCGCTCTTGGCAGCTAAGTAGTAAATGGTTGTCAGATCTTTAAGAGCTTTGACTTGATGAACTTTCTGGACGTAGTTGGCGATGCTTTAACGACAGACAGCACGCACCACATTTTATTTCACTTTTTGCGCAATCATCCATTATATTTTTGGTAGGTTTGCATTCGTTTCTTCATCCATTATTTTTCTCATTCCTTCTGCATGGTTGAATACATTTCATAATCGAAGGTTCTGATTATTAATAATCAAATTACGTTCATATCTATTTCTTGGGATGAAAAACCAGATTTGGGCAAATTATGTTCATATCTTGGGATGAAAAACCAGATTTAGGCAAATTGTATTCATATCTTGGGATGAAAAACCAGATTTCTCTGGGTAAAACAAGCAACGTCGATTACAAGCGACTAACGTTAAGGTGTGACAACCTAAATAAAAGTACCTTCTTTTGAAACGGGATCCGAACCTAGGATATTCGGATCCCCTTTATAGTTCGCGTGGAAATCTCTACCCTTTTACGATCTGCGATGCAAAATTTTGTGGTTCTCCTGGTAATGTTCAGTTATCTGCGTTGCCTGGCATTTCTTGTTCTACTAATTCTCTTAAGGGATGGATTTCCGGCCTTCTCTGTTAATTAGATTTAACCAGGAAGTAATTAGGTTAATACCCAGCAATATAAACACACGTGTTAATTAATGCCATAGTCTAAGAAACTTCTGCTCGCGCTATTTATATAGAAATGGGTGTAAACCCCTTAATTAGTGCGCTTAGCATGCAGCAGTAATTAAAGAAATGTATACAAGCATTTTTAAAATCATTAAATCAACGGAATATCGATTACTATTTGGCATCTGATGAGATGGCAATAACTATCGAAACAACTGCCAGGATAACCACACCCTTTCACAAAAGGCTATGTACCCGTTATAAAGGAAAGGTTATTTAATACCGCAGAATGTTTATTTGATATCATCCGGTACATCAAGGCTCGTCAAGGATTGGTGGGTTTAAAAGATTCGTTTAAAATATTTTAATGATTGAAAAATCCATTTTATATACATCTCCCATCTGGACATCGAAACCATGGAAAAGCATTACTCATAACATCGTAAATGGCGAATTACATTTGCCTGCATTTATTTATAGGACAGTTGCAAATACAAGGGCTACCGGCGCATCTCGTGCGTCTGATGTACATCATTCGCCAATAGCTTATGAATTATGCAATAATCCATCGTATTTGTTGTAGAACTTGTTCTAATGAATAGTTTATAAGCGATTTATAATGCCGTTGTTTATCTAAGGTTTAAAATAAAATCATTTTTTCCCCTGGGGTATTTCGTATTATTTAAAATCGAAAGCGAATCTTGTAGGATAAAGCTAGAAGTAAAACCAAACTTGTACTTAAAGGAAATATTCTTAAGACGTTTTATATTAACTTCGACGGTCTCTCTGTCAGTAATTATTTTTTTATAGTCTTCTTTCTAGATGGTGGAGAGCCATCTACCAATCATCTGAACCGAATAAAAACTGTCAAATTAATTGCAAAAATTGGAAAGCGGACTATAAGATGGAAGGTTTTTGGAGGACCATGGTCAGGCATCATCGAAAGCTTAGAAATGTCCAGTTAAACTGCTTGAAGTTTACTGGTATTTGTATGGAAGACATCCACAGAAGAGTGGCACTGGGTGAGCTATCGCTAGATAGACACTGGTGGAATTCATACTGGCATCGTTAATCAGATGAAAGGTACCAAGACAGTGTAAGAGAAATAATGGGAGGATAATTGGAAGAGATCTGTCATCTCTTTTAGGAATTATACCAGCAATCCGAACACACGCTTGATGATAATCGAGCCGATTTTATTAACATATTTGTAATTGAGGATTAGCCAAGAATCCACCACATTGACCTTGAAACCAAAGAGTCAAAGCAGTGGAGAAATGCCAGTTTCTTCCTTGGAAGATTAAAAACAAAATCAGCTGCAAAGGTCAGTCTTCTGATACAATGGTGGGCTGTCACTGGAGAGAATTATTCTAACCAAATAAGAGAGCTTCTTAAAAACATAAAGATTAAATTAGAGAATCAGCACAATAAGAAGTTTAAAATTACTATTCGACTAAAAAAAATAGCTTACTTATTCTGAAAATATACTATTAACACCATTGAAAAGAGATGGGTTTTTTGGAGTTTATTCTCGGTGATAATACGTTGACACCTGAGAAGTACTCGAAGAATATTTTCTTTAAATATCTCATAATGGAACGTCGGTGGTTATTTTTATAGCATCGCCGATAGATATTTTTTATGTCAGCCATAAAAATAGTCTGCCATCATTAATAGCCTTCTAAACTCGAGAAGATGCGATATTTCGAGTAAAGGGAATTAAATATCGCGGACAAATCTATTTCTTAGCTACAGTGATTTAAGAATCTTCTTCTTTAAGAGTATTTTCTTTATAGGTCATTAAAGACGTTTTTTTATCTTCAGAAAACAAATCGCTGTTTAAGCACATCGGTTTGAAGCGCACTAAGACATCATTGAATGTATGTAGATGGAGTGAGCAGTCTTTAACACAGAACATAAGAAATAAATAGAAACAAATCGCTTTAAAATAGAAGTCAGGTTGTAGTATCCCAGTGCACCATTTTTCGAGCGTGTGAGGGTTTTTAATAGAGCAATCGACACTTTCTTGATGTATCTTGAGCTCTCTAAGATTCTACAGGGATAGCTCATATATCAGTATATAATTTCGGCCCTAAAAAGGACTTTTGTGATCACCCTGAAAGTCGCGATCCACATTATCGTATACATTGATTGGAGTGGTTCCAGTGAGTCTGCGACTCAACTGAAATCGAGCTAAAATTAAGGCATGGTAATGTAGATTTGACCACGCAAATTCGTTGAACCTGATCAATTATGGCGACCATTATTAGCGTCCGGTAAATGTACCGCCTCAAGAAAAGTGAAGTCGTGTCGCAGTATTGTCATCCGTTGGCGACTCTGTACTTTCATTTCTTTAGGCTAAAACACCGCTGCTATTTTGGGCGGAAAATTGATTTTTCCAAAAGTGGGTCAAGTTTGCTGTCACGCTACTCGGGGTTGTTTTCCACCAGCCTTGTTGGAAAGATACTTCTTTTTTCTTCCTTTTTTTTTTTCCACCCCACTTTCTAGCAGCGCATTATCAATTTCGCCTTCAACTCCACGTACGATGCTATGCGTGCCGAAGAATTCACGATGTTCTAAGCGGAATATTAATCCCACTTTCTAGAACAAATTTCTTACTTTTGTTGCTCAGTACTGAGTTAGTAGTCGTGTTGTATCATTGTTGCGACATTATATGATCGAACGGCAGCGATACCTCTTTCTCAGTTATAGTTGGATTAACTATTTTATTTTTAAGGGAAGTGGGTGGGGGGATTAGTGCTTAACTGTCGCTTGGGGTACTTTTCTAAGAGCCTTATCTGTGTAGCATACCGATAATGTGGCTATCTATTTTAGTGTTCACGTGCCTGTTGCTGTAAGGCTCCCCTGAGGGCATATTAAAACTAAATGGATGTGCGTCGTATGACAGAAATTTAACATTAATTTCGCCAATAAGTACAGGACTGGAGTAGAGATATAAAACAGTTAAAATATAAGCTTTCCAACCTATTTAAACCAAACTTCAGCCATTCAAAAGAGCAAACCTGAGTTGGGAAGCATCCATTGAATGTTCAATGACAAATTTGTCATCCGTAGCCTTGAAGGAAGTGGACAAATGGGAGCATCAATCTCTGAGGGACGACCACAAAGTTTATCCTTTACTAACCAACCGAAGACTATCTATAACATCCTGATTATTAATCTCCCAAAACTGGGCCATCTTGTGATAAAATCTAATTACGAAAATTAATTTACGATAACGCACTTCTGGTAAATTTCAAGCCAAATTTCATTTGAATAGTTAGGAGAACCAACACGACCCAGATGGGAAACTGGGTTACTTAAGCTACTACTTATCAACTGCAGTTAAGGAAATAAAGACCGTGGTGTGTATTCCGAAGAGATGGAGTTTTTATTTTCATCTCATAAATAAGAGTACACGCTCTGCTGAATTGTTTGCGTGTACAATTTCCAGCATTTAGGATTTTTCGTTGGTGGTGTTGAGACATCATCATTCTGTGAATTTGAAATTCCGATCGTAGTTGTTCACTTTGAGTACTTGCAGAAATTTCTGGAAATTTGTTTCTATCTGTCTCATATTGGGTTCATCTGGCAAGAACGGATTCAATGAGTACCTTATAGTCCTTTGTTATTATGGTGGAACTGTAGTTTGGTCTCTCTGCCTCTTTCGATGATTGTAAATGGTTGTTTAATGAGAAAAATGTCCTCCTCTACAGTTTATCCTTTCACTAAAGTGCTGCCTTCGTGTGTAACTTCACTGCACAGCGTACAAGTCATGGTGAAATATATAATGCCAGGGGAAGGCAACAAATTAATTTATTACAGATACAAAGAAGGCTTTCTGTTTTTTAAATTAACATTTATTTTTAAATTAATAAAATAAAATAAAGAGGAAGGCAACAAATTAATTTGCTAAAGACACTTTCAAATTACATTTATTTTTAAATTAATGAAAACCATAAACCCCGAGTCCACTAAATTTAGAAATTTAGTCATTTGTGTGAGAAATAGGTGTACGGGATTTTTCTTATAGAAAAAATAAACTTTTGAAGCAGACAAAAAATTTAAAAACTATTAAACAACTTTATTTCACTATCAACTTTATGGAATACTAAACTTTTCTTTTTCGTTTTCAGGGTCGAAAGGCCGAAGATGAAATCGCCTCTTAGAGATCGTAGGCATGGCATGTGGACAATCGTGTTTTTCCTGTTCCTGATGTACTTCATGAACTGCCTCTTATTCCTCAACCACTACAGCATCAGCGAAGCCAACTACCCGATAATAAACGCCACGTGGAGAAGAGTCCTCGCTTATAACGTCTCACTTTTGCTCAACGACTCCGATTTTACAACTCTCGTGGATATTCAGAACTTCCGGTTTCATATTAATAACAGGAAGTGCGATGGAAGCAACGCCCCTTTTATAGCCATCTTTGTACACAGCGCGCCATCTAACTTTCATAAACGAAAGGCTATCAGACAAACTTGGGGCAACGAAGCTAATTTTGCACACAACTTTCTTCGAGTGGTTTTTCTGGTGGGGGAAACGTCCAACGAGACCGTAAAAACAATGCTGGCCAAAGAAAACGACCATTATCGGGACATTGTCCAAGGAAACTTTGTGGACAGCTACAGAAACCTTACTTACAAACATGTGATGGGACTGAAGTGGATTACTTATTTTTGTCGGCACGCCAAATTCGTATTTAAGACTGACGACGACATCTTTGTGGACATCTACCAACTGTCCGCGTATTTGAGAGAATATTTCGGCCAAAAGGCACCGATCAACCTGATGATGTGTTGGCTTATTAGGAGTCCCCACGTTCAGAGAAGCACAAGAAGCAAATGGAGAGTCAGTTTCAAGGAATATTCGGGGCGTTACTACCCTACTTACTGTTCCGGGTGGGGGATCATCATGTCCCCCGATGTTGTGTTTAATCTGTACCTTTTATCTTCCCAAGTACCTTATTTTTGGGTCGATGACGTTCATATAACTGGAATTCTAGCCAGAAGGATCGGTATTAACCACTTGGACTTCGTGCAAAAGTTTGGGATTAAAGAAGAAAATATTGAGAAGTGGTTGAAGAGCTCCAAAATGGTTAGGCCCGAAGTATTTGGACATCCCGATTCGGATGTGCATACTATTTATTATTTATGGAATAAAACTATCAGCTATTATAAATGGGCATCTTCGAAGAGTTAGTGATATCTCGTAGCTTTAAATATACCTCTTTTTTCCCCCCCACTGTACTGCTCCAAATAACTGTGATAATTTAAGGAAATTGTGATCTACTCAGGGAGTTGCGAGTGAACAGAATCTCTCCTTATTAACTAGTGAAAAATGGTTTTAATAGTTGAGACAAAAAGTGGAAGACTCGCTTCTAGTTACGCTAATTAATAAGAATATCAATTTTCAAAATTTCCCTCGAAACTCCCGTTTGAAATCAAAGAGATGTCCACTATTAAAACCACCCGTCTTGTAGGTCACCTGTCTTCGGAACTCTCGTGGAAGGATGATCTACAGTTTGTGATTGTTCTACAGATAATTCGGGACCCGAACTGTGAAAACCGATTGACGATTCTCTTGATGGATGTAACTGAACCATCCGTTTTTTTTGTGATACCTGCCAATATACATGTTGCTCAATGGAAACTTTGCCTACTTTTTTTTGTATACACCGTGTAATTAATGATTCTAAATACGTTCACTAGAACACTGACAGGGGTGATGTCCGAAAGTGAGTATTTCCGAATAGATGCAATGGGACATTATTTCTGAGGATGCGAGTGTAATTAAAGATGTGTATATGACTGACTGAAAATGCAAAGAAATATTAAAATATGTACAAAGTCTAAATTTAATTTAATGTTTTTCAGTTGTCGTCTTAACTATGCCTTAAATCGAAAAGATGCTGTTCGTATGTTCCTTTTACATTTTTTATGTACTCGCTCGTTTGCATTCCAAAGCTGATGGAGAAAACTGATACGCAATTAGCACATCAAATCACTCTTACAAAAATAAAATGTGCCAAAACTTTAAAGGTGTTGATTTTTTCGTGTTTTTATCTATACGAAGTGCATAAATTTAGGATATAACGCTTAAAACACGTAAAATGTTGTATTAGGATGTGAACTAAGGGTATTATTTCACTATTACGTATTTAGGTATTTTAAGAAGGTTTATGATAAGAATTTTACCGCAATGCCCGCCTCCTTGTTGGTAAATTAACCATAGAATGCATCCAGGCATTTAAAGTACAGAAAACGCCATGCCAACAATAAAGCCCTGATCTTGCACTTTCTAATTTTCACATATTTAGTCTACTTAACAGTTGGAATGAGCAGACCGAAAAAGTGAATGAGTTTTGGGCAGATCAATGCGGACTAAACCGAACGATATCCATGGTGATGTACTGTGTACGGGAAATGCACGCGGAACAAACTTAATCTGTGTCAAACGAAGCGAAATAAATATCAGTAAGACAAGTTTATTGATTCACGTGGCCACCACCCAAGATGTGGGAAAAGTAGTCCGTGGTAAGGCCAAAGTCGTCCTCTTATATTATGCTAAAATATCATTTTTCAAAGTGTCTTAGAGATTATTACACAAAAATCTCAGACTAACATTTTAAACCAAATACCCTCAATGTTGTAAGTACGAATATCTGTTACAACCGATAAACAAAAGTATTTCTCCTTAACTTTCCTAACTCAAGGCATCTTTGTCATTTGCTCTCCTTACACAATATCGTATTTTTAGAGAATGGTGGATAAGCAGAAACTGGAGCTTGAAAAGGAATGATAAATGGAACCGATTAGCAAACGCCATTTTTATTGCGCAATCCACCTCCACACTGTTGCTATGATACTAGCAGCAGCGGTGTCATCCACTGGAATCAGTGCAGAAGGAAATAATTTCTTCTTTCTTTCCTTATTTTATGCACCCACAATGCTAGTGAACTTCGGAACGGTCTTTAATGGAAAGAGCATCGGCGAAGCGGTATTCGGCATTTCGCAAGTGAGGTTGCACAATAGCGTGCGTCATGAATTCCGAGAACGCGGCTTATGTCTTGATATGCGAAAGGAAGAGTGACGTAAGAAGAAACAGCAATTACGCGCTATCGTCTTTAAACAAAACGCAACTCAGTCTGGGTGACTCCTTCTTCACAACTACGCAAAAATTAACATTTCAATCTCATTTGTAAACATATTCAAATAAAAATGTTGTTTATTTATATATGAATAAGCATCTTTTAGTGCACAACAATTACGTTTTTCAGGGCACAACAATGACATAAATTATGCACAACAATTACGTTTTTCAGGGCACAACAATGACATAAATTATGCACAACAATTACGTTTTTCAGGGTATTTCAGGGTACAACAATGACGTTTTTCAGGGCACAACAATGACATACAATTATGCACAACAATGACATAATTATGCACAACAACGAAGCATACTTTGAGGGAGCAGATACTAGAACTACTATCTCGAAATAAAAAAGCTGTTTGGATAAAACTGGATTTAGTAAATATTAGCTACAAACTAAGTAGCCAACACTTTAATAAATTCTACTTAAATTTCATTACTCAAATGTGTTTATAGAAATTACTTACATTAAATAATAACTGCAACGGCGATGTGTTCATTTTTGCACACGCCCCTGTGTATAAATTAACAGTCATTATATGTGCGGTTGTGTTTTATGTACACCCACTGTTTAATGAAGTATGCGGTTTAGTAATGAATAAAACCGCCATAAAATATTGTAGCAAAAATAGTTTTTACAACCGACATGCAGACATTTCTCTATAAAATGAAAAGTTCTAAAAGAAATAAGAATTTTAGGCTACGTTTTCTGCGTACACCAAGCTCATTACAATTATAAGACAGTAATTAATTAATTTTCAGTAGAGTAAAATTAGAAAAATTTTCTCGTTCTAAACGGTAGTTTAGTACCTTCCAAATTTTTCTCATCTGCGCGGCCACGTCTGGTTCTATTCATTTCTTAGTTAAACCTAAAGACATCAAACCTCAAGCATTTAATTTTTCTTCTACCACTGCCACTACACTCCACTCAATGCCTCCTGTGGTCTTTCGTCAAAAGGAGATCAGAAGAATTTTTACGAAACTTGATGGTATTTTTCCACTTGTTCTCAAAACCTGCGCTCCTGAATTTACTCTTGTTCTTTGTCGGTTTTTTACATTTCCTTATTCCACTCGTGATTTTCCTTCTGCTTGGAAGTTTGCTCATATCCAGCCAGTTCCTAAAAAGGGTGACAAATCCCTCCCATCCAATTATCGTCCCATTGCAATTACTTCTACTCTTTCTAAAGTAATGGAGAAATCAATTAACCGCCAACTCTTAAACTACCTAGAAACCTTCCATCTGATCAACGATCACCAGTATGGATTCAGTCAGTGCTATTCTGGCTTATGTTACCCATTTATGGACTAATTCAATGGAAAGGTTTGATGAAACTGAAGTAATTGCTTGACATTTTCAATGGCTTTGATCATGTTTGACACAAAGGTCTTCTAGATAAGCTTCCATTCTATGGTCTGCCAACTGTTTTTGTAATTGGGTATCCAGTTTTCTTACTGCTCACTGTGGTGATGGTAGATGACTTTGTCGTCTAACGTTTATAATAATGCTGGTGTTCCCCAAGGTTCAATTTTTTCTCCCACTCTTTTTCCTCTTGTATATTAATGACCTTCTTCCATTGACCAGAAATCCTATCCATAGTTTTGCTGATGATAGCACATTGCATTCTACCTTCCAGTTTGAGAAACCTTGTCGTGCTCAATCAGCTTCAACTTCTCCACCATCCGCTACCAATTCCTTAAATGCCGATCTTCAGGTAATTCTCCAGTGTGGCAAAGACAACTTAGTTGATTTCAATCCTTCTAAAACTCAGTCTTGTCTTATATCTCGCAAAAAGGATTCTTCTGCTCCTATGCTTATCTTTAGTGACACTCCAATTTCTAGGCAAAAGGATATATCTCTTTTGGGGATTACCCTGACTTCTAATCTCTCTTGGCACAAGCACATTACAAATATTGCTTCCTCTGCATCTAAAAAACTTGATTTTCTCTTTCGCTCTCGGCGTTACTTTTCTTCCAAACAGCTGCTCACTCTGTACAAATCGCAAATCTGTCCTACCATGGAATATTGTTCCAAATCTCAGGTTGTGCCCCTAAAATCTCTCTCTGTGAGGTGTCTAGACTCCTTTCAAAAGAGAACAGTGTGGTTAATTAATGATCCGTCTGTCTCATAGACGTTCTGTTTCTGCTCCACGCCTTTTCTACAGATACTTCCATGAAGTATCTGTAGAGGATGAAGTATTTCTCTCTCCTAATATGAGAAGAGAGGTCTTATAAGTGACACGATGGTATGCAGGGTATGTGAGAGGTGTAGAATCGGTGATTATCGACCGAATTCACAGCGACAAGCTGAAGGCAGCCTCATAAAGCCCTTAACAGACAATCTGATTAAAATCACGGTATCTTCAGTGCTGAACAGGGGTTAACCACATTAACAGGCCCTCGCGTTAAGCACAGCGAAGACCACTGTTTTCCCCCACATTATGAAGCTTTTCGCAGAAGGCAACCAAGATTATGGGGCGTCAGTTTATGCTGTCTGTAAATTATGTGTATTCTATAGTGGGTCTGCCTGCTTTGCAGAATGAGAAACTTGACTTTCGTCGCACGAAACTGAGTGTAACCTTTGCAGGCACTTTCACAGGCGTCATACAAACTGCAAATTGCACTACCAACACGTCAACAGTGATTGGAGGATGAAGTTAAATCAACTGACTGACTCATAATCCTCTATTATCATATTAGAATCGACGGATCAGTTTTTAGTGGCCTGAATAGCAGCTGTGGTTGATGGGGGAGGTAGGATGATGAATCCTTTCGCACTGTTTTACCCTCTACGGATGCATATTGGTGCATCATAACCTGCGAATGGCTCCTGTACTGTAAACCCTACGATGTCATCTGATTCGTGAGTAATGAGGTCAAGAAAGAAGCATCACCCTTATGCCTCTTTCCAGGTAACTTGCAACACTTTGGATGAAAAAAACAAACAAACTAGAATCTCAGCGTTGGCCACCAGGATCATTTATTAGGCTCTTTAAAATCTAAAACAAGAACACAAACTATTCAGAGAGGATTGATAGCTAACAGGCACGGTGCTCCGTTAACTCTTGCTGTTCCTCATCTTCTCCTACCTCTAATATTAGTATCCAGTCATCAAAAAGTGCAGATGGGCCTCACCAGTCGCTTAATGTCTACTAACAGAACTGTAGGAGTCTAGATAATAAAATCGATAAAATTAGAACCTCGCTTTGCTCTCTGGCGTTCGATATCTGCATTCTTACTGAAATAGTGTTCTACAATCTGGAAGGGATCTTTTGTCAGCTGACGGTTCATAAGAAAATTATTCTCACTGCAGCTATTTATCTTCCGCTCCCGGTTGATTTACGTTCAGTAGAGAGCGCCTTCCACAATCGTTTTGTGAGCTTGAAACGTATCTTGTATCTTCACCAGTCTGATGAAGTTTACATTTTTGAAGCCTTCAATATTCAACACTCTCTAACCCCCACCCGCTTCGAAATAGTCAATTTTATTGAATCCCTAAAGGCAGCGCAACGAACCCAGTAGAAAATTACCATCCGACCTGTCTTATGAGCTCAGTGGCAAAAATTATGGGCCCAAAATCATTCACAGCCCTCTGATGCGCTGTTTTCAGCACTTCATGTGCAACGGTCAACGTGCTTTTATCAGAGATCTATTTAAAGTAACTGTCCTGGACGTTAAATTGTAAGATAATATTTTCTCTGGATCAAGTTATCTTCTACATCTCCTATGTCATCTTAACTTTCATGTACGGGGGGCAGCTAAGAGACAGATTTCCTTCCACATCTGTAGATAAAGATTACAGATACACGAGAACCCTTTCTTTAAAAGAACAATGGCAAAGTGGAGGTAATTAGTATTTTAGATAGCCTGTATTACCTGAATTACATCAAGGAAAATCATGATGATGATGTATTCGTATTATTCGCAGAGGTTTATGATGAAGACAGAAATTTAAGTTTTATTCGCCAGATAATTATGATCAAACGATTCGTGAGAACGATCTAACAATATTAAACTGAAAAGATGAGGGAAATTTTGTTTATTGTGGACCGCAAAATAACAGTGAACTTCGAAAAAATGCAGTATCACTTTTGCGTTTGTCATTCATAAACAGAGTACGATGTTTTGCTAAAAATCTGTATATTATTTTGGAACTCGTGTACACCAATTTAAAAAGAACACATAAATACAAAATGCCTTCTTAATGGATAAGAATAATGAACTGGATACTACGGCTTTGCTGTTATTTTAATATAATTAATCTAACATGACATACCTAACCTAAAAGTTGCATTTCATTTGGTTCATAAGCTCAACGTATACGTTTAGAATTTATAATATTGGACAAAAAGCGTGTCATATTGTGCCACCAGACAACTAACTCATCTGCCCCTCCCTCTAATATGTCCATAAATTCCTAAAAAGCCCTTGTATTTAGTTAAACATTCGATTTGAGGATCTAGCCTGCATATTTCAAAATATAAATATTCAGAAAGTAGCGTATTATACGCATAATACTCGTTGGAACCCATAAAAACAAAAGAAATTTCCTGATACAACTGGTAACCTACTTTCACAAGCCATTTCTTCATAAAGAAAGCTGCAAATGCGCTAAATCCACACGCATGATCCAATTTCCTTTTTGAAACCGAGTAAACGTAGGCTTCCTGGCACACTTCTGGCGTATTGCAGTGAAGCGACATCACAGTTGTCGACAGATGCCATTGTTTTGTCTCTGAATAATTTCAAAAAGAAATTTCACTTAATCTGAACCTAATCAGCAATTTTATGTCGGTCTAATAAACTATTCTCCTCTTTATTTATCCGAAGAGGGTAAAATATCGATCAGTTTTTAGGGATCCTTTGGAGAGGGACTGGAATAAGGAACAATATATAAGCACGTCTTGGATTATTGAGAATATATTTTTTTTCTTTCTTTTTTGAGTGACACTACCAAGTAGAGTTTCCTCTAGTATTCTTGGGAGGAGAATGGCTTTTCTTAATTTTTTTATCAAGCGTTAATTTGTCAGCGCAGAAGAGACATACAAGCATCGGAGCAGAGAGAAGGCTTTGTGCATTATACAACCCAAGTGGTATTTCTCTGAAGGGTGGATTATCTCAATTCAGCTCTGTACACGTGTTAGTTCCGTTAATAACAAGAGGTCACGCAATTTCTAGATACCCAAATGAAAGATTAAACTACTTGGAATATTAAAAATATTGCCCACTTGACCTTTTGATGACATCGACCTTTTCGCTAACGGCTATGCCCTATTCAAACACGAAGATATTTTTATCTGAGCAAATAAACATCACAGTGTTCTCTTTCGAATCTCGGATAAACAGACACGCGAAGAGATGCCCCAAAATAGCGATTTCAATCACCAATGCAAAATAAAGAAAAAAATTGTGACAATTCTCTATTAGGATGCGTGTGTTAAACAGAGTGGAATTATTTTTGCATTTTATTTTTTACTGGGAATGGCTTCCGTGACCAATTCTCTGACGTATTATATTCATGATATTCTTAGAAATCTTAGAAAATCTACACGCAGTGATCACTAAGTTACTGCGCATGCCAGAAAGACCCTTTTTTGAATTCAAATTTCCTTCTATAATTGAGCGCTATATGGTTCTGTACTTATACAGAACCACTCCTAGTCTTAGAGGTTTTCTGTAAGCCGGCCCCAACTCATAATGCACGAGTTTGCATATCGATTGAACATATAAATAATAATCCTCAGCATTTCTACTGAATATTTATAGAGCGGAACAAAAACTTAAAGGCGTGCCTAAAAGAATTCTATACTGTGTGCTGCATCCGATATATCAGTGCTTCTCTCCCTTTTAAGAGCACTGATTCGCAGCATGGTACAGTAGAGCACAACGCACCTGGAGTACACCCTCCCTCTATTCTCCTGTTCGGCTCCATTGTGATTTATTCCTTTTTTTTAAATCTGAAAAGCACAACTTAAAAAGAAAGTTCCAACAGCAGAAACATTATTGATAACATTGATCTGCGTAGAGTCTGATGTTTCCAAACTTTTATGTTATTTCTGGGCTGACATTTCGTACTAATTTTAGATTGGGGTCGTGTATTCTTGACAACCCTTCGCGCACCATCCACATTGGTGCACAGGTCTTCTACCCGTTATAAATGAGGACTTTCCCTACTAGGTCACTTGCATATAGATTTCGATGTTTTTCTTTATAAAAGTCATTGGACATGACTTAGAGTGATTAAGTTCCAGCCTGACTGACGCCAATTTTCTACTTGTGTTTTCTGATTGGAAAACATTAATTACAGCACTTCATTGGAGTTAGATGATGATATGTAGCGATTTGTGTTATCCGCATAAGAGAACAATCCACTGGAGATTCAAAGAACAGTTCAAGAGCAAGGCAAAGAGGATGCCCACCCCTTGCGGTACTTCTATGGTAAGAAAGCATCTGTACTGGAAGTTTGTTGAGAAACCAGCAGGCGTCTAGGTTTAAAAATTGCCTTTATAATTGTAACGTATTATCAATGTATATGTTTGAGGTTGAAGAGGACAGCATCCAGTTGTGCTAGAGAGCTCAGGTCTCTGTATTTTTGGCAGTTGTCAAGTAAGTTGTTACTAGTACACCTTCAACTGTGTTGCGGAGGAAGAGTGAGGTGGCCTGTGGATGAAGCAATGTTCTGTTAATGCTCGTTGAATGGCCTTCTCAAAGAGTTTTAGGAATCTACAACTGACGGTGATGGACCTGAATTCCTTTAGCTCCTTGCGATGCTTACATTTAGACATTGGAAGCAAAACGTAGGTGCTCCAATATCGCTCGACCATAGGGTACAATCCGTTCGGTCCAGCCACTGACTTTAGAGAGCACTTCTTTCTGATCTTGATCAGTTGTTCTCTGGATGTGGTGAAATCACTGAATGTTAGTTTGCTTGTGAGCTCATCTACTGGAAAAATAGGTTGATTACGCTTAGTGTTGGGCTGCCAAAGGCCAACCTTGCCCAATCCATCCTCTTCCATTACAGAATGCTTCTGACCAAATGTATATACCCTTTTAGAGAGACCTCCTGCTTGGTGTATAAGGCGGGTTTCACATTAGCATTAAACCAAAAGATGTTCTCGATGTGATCCGAACTTCTTTTTGATGCTGAATCCAGCGCTATTTGGCCGAGTTCATCAGTCAAGGCGATGTGGTAACACCACTAATTCACAGGTGATCAGTAAGTGGTGGAACTAAAGGTAGAAGTGATGTGTATGGTGTCCATATTGTAATACAATAGATCTAAGATGTCCTTGCTCCCAGTTGGGTCATCAAATAATTGTATGGGCTTACCAGAAAGGAATCTGGAGGTCCATAAGAGTGTTTAGTAAATATCCATAGATCAATTGGTTATTATTATCACCAGTGACTTGATCCCGGGTCAAAACAGGATTATCTGCTGTTGTCCGGTTTTCCGGTTGGCTCCTGGTTTATCTCCTGTGATATTATCAGTAGATCAGTCCTAGGACTACAAATGATGGGTTCCTAACTAAAGTTTCCCAGTGGGGTGGGGGACGGTTCTGACGACTGCTGCGTCTCATCTTATGATTATGGTTAGTCTTAAAATAAATTACTACACCAAAGTGCAGAATGATCGATCAGTGTTGTCAGGTCCGGAGTCACGATACATATGAACCGGTCACGTGAGAAGGCGTAGCTTTTCCGCTGTTTTACGGACACACGCAACCGTGCAAACTGTTTCTTGATTAGGTTTCAGCCAACAAAATAATTTAAAAATCGACTTGGCCGCTATCAAGAAAGCTGAAATGGCTTGTTTTCGCTGTAACTAAAAACAGTTAGCAAATATCTCTTATATTTGACCTCCTTTTAGAAAGGAAAAAAGAACTAGTACTCTTTTATTATTTCCACCACATCTGTTTTCGATAACACTTTAGACAGTTCCACTAATGATGTATAAAGCCCAGAATTGATCTTCGATGTCTGAAAACCCACTTGCATTTGGCTTGTAGAGGCGATACAGTTCGTTTCTTTAATCTAAATAGAAACAAAATAGGAATCCATCCTCAATAGACTCAATTTATTCATCACAAAAGAAGAATCACACTCTAACGGGCGCGTGGTGTGTTTGTACACTGCCCATTTGCTTGTGAGATTTATAAGGCCATAACTTCTTCAGATGCCAAGAGTGCTTCTCCATCAAGATTGAAGAAAATAACGGGTTTATTGAGACTAATTCCAGATGATACGTGTCTATTATATTTCGCAAGTTTCAAGTACTAATAAATTTTCTAAATTTTGGACGATGCAGCCAACGCAGAACGTGGGTTTATTATTTATAAGAGGCAATGTCGATGTCAAAACCATTGCAGAGATTGAAGCAACGTTCGTTTCAATGATAGCATCACGCACGATCGAGAATGGACTCGATGCGCATATTTAGGTGCATGCACGAGTCGATTAGCGCGAGTAATGGCTCCCACGTTAATCTGTAACTTTGTACGTGATACTGCGAGAATGGGCCAGCATTTCTGTGGCACGAATTCGACACTTCGTTGAGTCCACAATGTTCTCAAGGGACCTGCGCACTATTAGGTAGGTGTACCTAATAAAGTGTCCACTAAGTGTATATGGTATCTCTCGCTTTTAAAAAGTTCTCACCAAAGGTTGGATGCGAGCTGTCTGTCGGCTTAAAATCTTCTTAAGAGAGAAAAATTACTAGAAATAAGGACGTTCTCTAATGGTTAATTTAAAAGGGATTTCTATTTAATTGATAATTTAAAAGAAGGAAACATGTTGCTTTTGAGAAGGGTTCTGTATTTAATACAAAGAACAGTTTTAAACTTTTATGTGGATTAAACTATCGCAGGTCTGGTTGTTGATTTTGGCCGCGTTTTCTTGTTAAATGTAGATTTATTCAGTCTTTATGTTAAGGTAGCGGAGGGATTATTCTTTCCTTTTGTGTAATTAGTTTTAGAATTCTTCTGCAGGAATAAAGTCAAAAGCAAAAATTCCTCATTTTCCATTCACGAGAAAATCTGAGTTATTTGGCGACTGTTTGTATTCTGAAAAGAAAGAAAGGGGGAAAAAAACCCTTTGATTTCAGAGTTGTGCTCAGCCAACTTCCAGGAGAAGACAATTGATTTTTTTCTTTTCAAAGAGAAGCAGTCACTTCTCAAGAATTCGAGAAATTCAATTGGTTCCTTTTGGTTTTTCTTGATAGATGCAGAATCTAATTTGTGCTAAAAGAACTGCGCCTTGAAGATTGCTATTTCGATGTTCTTTATGCTTCCTAGAAAGGAAGTATATTAGAAATCCCTCAAAGGCGGCAGGGGGGGTCACGCTGGAGACAGGGTTCGGTTCGAATTAACAATTAAGACTGAGGGAGAATTTTTTTAAATTTCATTTTAACACAAATAATGATTTTATTATTATTTGGAGTATATAAAGGCGTATAAAAAGGTCAAATTTCTATCTTTATCAAAATATATCCTCGTATACGGATACCTCTCACACGAAATGCTAATTTTTGGACTTTTTCTGAGCATATCCAAAAATTTTATCCCAAAGTAGAATTAGTAGATTGGAATGTTCAGTAGATGGCGCCACTAACCAGATATTCTAGTCTCTCACATCGTGATCAGCGCATCTTCATTAAAAAAGATTTCTATCATGAAACCACGAACGAGGCAACTAACTACCCTACATATACACGTTAAGCAGACCGCTACAAATACATATGTACAATTTAAATGTACATTCATTAGTTTTATGTAGTATTCAACTCGGCGTTTAAAAATAGCTCTGGGATTAAATTCAACTCTGGGATTAAAAATAGCTAAAAGCTTGAAAGAGAGCTTTAATATTCCCAACGAGGAAACTAACTCGATGGTTTGGACTTGTATTTTGTTGGTGGAGGAGTCTAGTAGGCTGTAGTGAGCCCTTCAGGAAAATGGGCTGTGTCTTCTGGGTGGAAACTCTTAGCCTGTGGAGGGCCGCCCAATCCTGCAGAATTTGAAGTGCTTGGTTTCCTCTAGCCTCCAGAGAATCTGTGGTGTCATCCTCAATGGAGATGGTGACATCGTTGGCTAAGGCTTGTTTAGCTATCGGATCCCGGTTTAGTCCAAGGAGCTCATCCAAGACAGTGTTCCACAGAAAAGGGCCAAACCCTCTATGGACAGACCCTTTGGCTCTTTGGTAAGTTAAAGAGGTAATTTTACTTTTTGATAAATAGTTTTGGATGTATAAATCTATTGGGGTATTCGCTTGCCCGCCAGAGCATGTCGAAGGCTCCAGCGAAATTATTGCTATTAGTAATATTTATAGGTTGAAGTTGAGGCTGCGGAGATGATCTTTTGTAGTGCTCCGTCTGTGCAAATCTCCGGTCGAAATCCAAACTAGAGGTCAGACTGAGACGGCTTCGGTGTAGTGAGCTTGGAACCGTACTAGGAGTAGACGTTCAAACGATTTACTGAGCATGGACAGGACGGCTGTGAGTCGATATGACTCTCGTTGGTGGAACGGTTCAGACGGATTCTTTAAGATAAGCTTTACATTGGCGTTTTCCCATTCTTCTGGGGATCTTTGGGACAATTACTTCTTGAAGAAGTCGAGTAGGAAATGGATGTTGATTTGGGCGGCCTTTTTAAGGACCTCAATGAGGTCTGGTCCAGGACATTTTGGCGAGGGCCTGCTACAGTTCGTCGGCAGTAAATTGGTCTTCCACGGCATTGTTGAAGTAAGTGTCAAAAATGGAGGAGGATCAACATCTTCGTATTCTTTAAGTCCTATCATCACCCTGAACTGGCGAATTACTGCCACCGATTACCTTGATATTCTGAGTGAGCAGGTTCATCCCATGGTGCAAACATTGTTTCCCACACGCGAGGACATATTTCAAGATAATGTTCCAATACGCACAGCCGGATCTTGGTTTGAGGAGATGAAACTGAGGATAAGCATCTCCCATGGTCTGCACAATCACCAGGAGCAGATCATCAACTTCATCACTCAAGGATATTGAGACGTTCCTCCACAAATGGTTCAATATTTCTCTTAAGAAGTTAATGATTTATCTAAATTTATTACAGCTGGGATACAAGTTGTTTTAAAAGGGTGGTCCAACGTCATATTAGTGCATACCTGTAACTCTTAGCAAAGGTGTTTCCATTATTTTTTCCAGCCCTGTATGTTCATACTAGAAAAGTTTCAACATCTGGCCATAGATCGACAGATATAAAGTACGATTGGTGTGACATATCCGTGGGAGTAAATAACGAGCTTGGCAGCCATAGTTTATGCATCATTTTCTCTTATCAGATAAGAGATTCTTTTTATCTCTTATCCGGGAGAGGTGTACGCCATTTAAAGACAAACAATATAAAATTGTTTCAACTTTATTTTCACAATCGATCCTGGCCACTTTAGAGTCGCTCAGAACCCTTCATTTCTGCATCAAACAAAAGATATCATTTTGGCAGAGCCGACTCTGTAAAACCTCGGTGAATTCCTTGGAAGAATTCGGTGTATGGCTAAGAAAGACAGAAAAAGTAAACTTTCAACATGCCGTGCTGTAAATGATGAATTTACTTTAACTTCTGTATGGTGCATTAACTTCTGGAATTTTCCGCTTGCAAACCGCGTTATATTTTTAATGAAAGAAATTAGTAGTAAGCTAGTACGTTGGAGTAAGCTTCCCCCAACCCTCAACCAATCCAAGCTCCTGGAAAAACAGGTTACATTCATAACAATTTCAAGACAATATTCTCCTATCGTAAAATCATACTTAAGTTTATTATACCATTATTACCACTTCGTAAAGATAGAATACATTAAAGACAGACGACCCCCTCCCCCTCTTAAGTGAATCCACCAGTGACAGCGAAAAAACCGACTACTGATTGTAAAAAAGAACGTAGTTTCTATTTAACCATTAACAAAAGTTTCTTTCTGCTTTTAAAAATCGGCTTTATGCAGAAAGGATATTATTTTATCACTTGGGAAGGCCATGGGAACTCTTATATATCTTGTGGCACACCGGACAGCTGTTATTAATGCGCTGCTATTAAACTTCGAAGCGAAACAACCGACTAAAATTGATGCTTGTATTTTATCCACGTTGCCCATGTCTTTCCAATAACTTCACACTTGGGGACTTACAACAGGACCAATTTATAGCTTTTTGAAGTACTTTATATTGATGTGCAGAGGAAAATATGTATCTTACATTTATAACTTCATTACGGTTTTAAAAAACCCTTATTTTTTTCCTCAAAGCCTTTCCTCTGAAAGATATTTAATATCCCTCTTTTCGCTTATTTTAATTAAATGATTATCCCTGCAACTATTAAAAAACAGGATTTTTCTGGTGATTTCAGACATGAATTAAACAATAATTTGTAGGTTATGAAGGCGCCAACCAGCAGAAATATAAAATAGAGGCTGTGCGGAATAATCTCCCTGGACACCACAGGTTTATAAATTCTGTGGACTACACTGGCTCTGCTTCTTCCTTTCAATTTTCCTTCTTTTAAGAGTCCACTCGATTAAATTCTGATAGTTATACTGGGGCGCAAGTGCTGCCATCTTCTGGCCAATCGTTTATTTATTTGAGTTTGGATATATTATTGGCTTTGACTTCAATGTGGACGCTTCCATCTTTTGGGAGTATTTTAAAAATCTCTAGAGGTCTAGGTATGATAAAACTTCGGTTTTAGAATATTTTTTTAAATAAAAAGCTTGGTTAAATTTAATAACAAAAAATATACAAAGTTTTTCTCAATATTTTCGATCCGTCCCTTGAAGAAGGCCTAAGGAGACCCGAGAAGACCCTTCTTCAACTTAGAGTAAATGCCCTCCTTTACTCTAAGTTGAGGTATTTCCATTTCAAGAAGCGATTAGAGAATATCCGGATTAGTCTTAAAGTAGGATTAACAGAGGCAGAGCGAATAAACCCGCTTTTATATCGAAGTATACGATCTTTGTTAGGGAACACCACAGATAAACAAAGATTTTAATCAAATGGAAAAGATTTACTGATGGAATATTAGTGTTTCTATTTCTGGATGGGGTGGGATGTAAACAAATGATTAGAAATTTTGGATTGGAATAAGGAACAAGCCACGGATATCGCAATAGTACAAGCTGCGTAGATCGACGTGGGATTTTATTCAAGGATTCTCTTTCCGCTGATGTTTTTTTTTCTATTTCTGCTGAAAAGAGCCTGACCAGATGGCCAAGTGGGATCTTAGCAAGTACGTGGCTGGTTGCTTGTTGTAACGTGATGGTCTTAAGATGGTAATGCTGCCATTAAGACAAAAAAAAAAAAAAAAAAAAAAATACAGAAGGGTGTAGACGGGTCCAAGTGGCTTTAAGGGGTTGGCGTTATCAGCCACTCTCCGCTGTTCTACGAGGCGACTTAGCCAAAGTCCAAAGAACAGTCTGCATGTTTTCCAATTGCCGTTAACTGTTCGTCTTCATTTTTACAAAGGTATTTTTAAACTATTTTAAGAAAATGAATCCTCTGTATCAGGGCTTCACTCAGATGCTTTAAATTGTCCGAGAAGCTCAGAAAATTCAGTGTACACAAGTTAATGTTAAAAACTGACAAGTATGCTTTCCTACTAATACCCACTAATTTCGTTAAGCATGCTCTTAATTATTATTATTTAATATTAATTAGGGGGGGAGGAAGTTTGTTCCAGCAATTACCCACCCGCTGGCTAAAGGCAAATTTCCGCACATCTAATCTGCATCTGTCCTTTCTTAATTTGAATTTATGCCCCCTTAGGTTCGTAATCTGAATAAGTGGAAGGATCCCATCAGAATTCAGCGTGCTCAACCTCAATCAGATCACTCGCAGGTGCCTAGTCTCCAGATGATGCAATTTGCAGAACTTAAGCCTTGCTTGGTAAGAGGATCCCTTCATTCCCCTCATCAACCCTTTGTTCCACTCGCCAATCTCTTTGCCCTTCTCTGTACACACTGAAGCAAATCTACATCCTTCCTAAAATGAGGCCTCCAGACTTGTATACAGTACTCAAGGCGGGGTCTGACCATTGCCTTATACAATGGGATAATCACCTCCATATCTAGAAAAAATCCATTATGTAACTGACAAGACACCATGGGCTGCTCTGGCAGCCTGCCTGTATTGCTCTGCACGGCTCAAGCCCACTAAGTGGACAAAAATCATGAGATACCTACCTAGTAACTGGTACGCTCACCTTTCATCCGGATAAGGGCAGTCACACGACAAGGCATTGAGTCCATTAGTTCACGAAAGCGTTCCACAAGTATTTCCATCGATGCTTGCTGGGCCGAGGAACTCCTATACGGCTCTAATCCGCCAAAAAGGAAAAGGACATCTTGGGAGCATCTGGTGGCATCGACTGAGAATACTTGGGGAATTGTATATAAAATTGCCACCAATAAACTCCCTAGGGGGAGAGGTTCTGACAACCACTCTCACACCACAAGGCACAATAACAACTACCTTGGGAGCAGTCAATTAATAATATATTGAATACCATTTTCCAGCTACCAATCTCTAACCTCACACGAATACAAGCCCAGCTGTGTGCCTCCAATGAGTGCTACACCACGCAGGAAACCGAAGAGCCCTTCACCCTGGAGGAACTTCATCGAGTAGTATTGAAACTCAAGGACAGGAAATGCCCAGGTCCTGACCTTCTGGAGCCCGAGATTGTCAGAAGAGTAGCAGACCACAAACCATACTTACTGCTGAACCTTTTCGACCACTGTCTGGCAAAACGATCCTTTCCACTTGCTTGGAAGACAGCTAATCTTCGACTTCTTCTCAAGAATCCGAATAAACCGCCACAACAGCCAACATCATACAGACCAATCGCCCTCCTAACTGTTCTCAGCAAACTCCTTGAGAGACTAATCTTCTTCAGAATTCAAAAGTATTATACAAACACAAACCTACAAGCCGACAGCCAGTATGAATTCCGTCGGGGGGTAGGGCTCGACAGTACACACACTAAATAATCTGATAATATCTGCTCAATCCACACCTGAAAAATACTTCCTTGTAATTGCAGTTGACTTTTCCGGGGTGTTGGACTCACTTGGGTGGCCGAGCGTCCTTGGCAGGCTCAGGCAAGCACAGATTCCTCAAAATCTCTAGTCCTGCATTAAAACCTATCTATGTGACAGATCTGTCAGTGTAAAAACTCCCTACTCGCTTACATAAACCTCTATTGGCCTTTTATATTCTAGCGTTAACCCCTTTATTTATTTATTTTATTATTATTATTTTTTTTTTCAGATAGGCCCTTGCCACTGAAAGTTTTGGAAACTAGGTGGCAAGGCCTGCCAGAGTACAAAATAAAATCTACTGGGTACCTGACCTGCCTCCCCCGGGGACAAGTGCTGTAACGGTGGGTCCAACGGCTAAATGGTCAGAAGAACAACGGTACACAACACTACACATCCGTCCACTCCCCACACAGTTTTTAAATCTCTGACCTTCACAGAGTTCTGTGCTACACAAACAGAGTACACAACGCGGAAATGGGGGAACCCCTGGTGCGGTCAGACAACTAACACACTTTGCACTTGTCCATAATTCCGTCGCCTTCCTGGGTGGAGGATCCAAAGCTCGAATTCCAGAGCACTCCAAAGATGTTCCACAGGATTCACGTCCGGTGAACGGGGAGGCTATTCCATGGTGGTAAAATCTGTGTGACTGTATATTGAGTGTAATTAATAAATGAATGAAAAATGAAAATACCCTGAGTGTAGTACCATTCAGTTGGTACGTTTCTCTGGGGTTACTTCTACCCATATGCAGTACTTTTCATTTGTCAATGTTAAACTTCAGTTGCCACTTCTTAGCCCATCTGTCCAAATTATCTAGATCCTGTTGCAGTAGCACACTGCTATTACTGTCATTAACAACCCTGCCAACCTTTGTATCATCTGCAAACTTCGACATTAAGCCTGATATACCTTCATCAATATCATTGATAAATATACAAAACAACAGTGGACCCAACACCTAACCCTGTGGGACTCCACTAATAACATTAGTCCAAGAAGAGCAGCACCCATTGATTACCACCCTCTGTCTTCTCCCACTCAACCATCCTTTTATCCATTGTAGCAACTTACCCTTAATACCATTCTGCTCCAATTTGTACAATAGTCTTCCATGCGCAACAGTGTCAAAAGCTTTCCTGAAATCCAAGTATATGATATCAAAATTATTTTTTGCATCCAGTTCCTTTGTGACCACATCATAATATCCAATCAAATTTGTCAAACAAGACTTCCCCTTAACAAACCCATGCTGTGTCTGAATTATTGCTGCAGCCGTGTCTAGATGATCCTGAAATGCATCTTTAACCAGTGACTCCATTATTTTACCCAGAACAGAAGTTAAACTAACTGGTCTGTAATTACTCGTGTCACCCTTCGATCCCCCCTTTGTGAATTGGGGATACATTTGCATCTCCAGTCCATGGAGACCTCTCCTGAGTCCAAGGATGCTCTCATAATTATGGTTAAGTATTTGCTTACTTCCTTCCTTTGCTGCCTCCTTTAATATAACTGGATAGATCCCATCCACCCCAGGTGCCTTTCTTGTGTTTATCTTCAACATTTTCTCCTCCACTTTGCTTTCAGTTATTACAAGATTCTCTAGCTTACTGCTAGAGTTGAACACACCTCTGGCAGTAAGTGCTGAAGTCGGGTTTACTTAAAGAAAATTCAGTTTTACACGTAAAAAGAAAATTCCTTTATTCCTTAGAAAACTGGTTTAATTAGAATGAGTTTCAGAATTAGGCTGCACATCCATCAGCACAAATGATGGATGAATCATGAGCGATGAATGTGGTACATAAAAACCTCTTTCGCTCCACCTTCTGGTGATACCTGCCAACAATCACACGATTTATAATACCCCCCCCCTTCCCCTGTTAAACGGAATATCGTTCGTCGAGTGCATTGATCACAGTGCACGCGTTTGCAAATATTAACCGAATCGCATATATCATTTACGTACCATTCATCACTGATGCATTGTTTCGAGCAATTTGTTACATCAGATAACTTCCACTATCGGGAATCCATTGTATGGAAATTGAAGAGTGCATAAGAGAACTGTTTCAGTCTCACATCTGTCGGTAAAGAACTGTGTTAGAATCAATTATTACACGCATACGATCAATACTAGTCATCTGAGCCCATATTTCGCAGCTACAAAACAAAATTAGGCTTAAAACATTAATTAATCAGGCTTTTGATTTATTATAACTGAATCTGTCCCGAAATATATAGCGCGCTTCAAATTATAAGTGATGCAGAAACTTTTTCTATAACGTGTAGTTAGAAGCGCGCCTTAAAGTACAAAGGAACGAAGAGTCTGCAATCAATTCTGGACTTACTTGGAAATGTTTCTGCTGCACGAAGTACTCCACGAATGCATCTAAAACCCAAGGGGGACATTTCTTAAATTTTTCATAGAGAACGCAAAGTTATATCGCTGCAGAGTGCTATAAAATGTAGCAGCAGACGATTGCGTCGATCTGCTGAAAACAAACAAAATTGTTTGACTGTGGCAATAATGAGATTTCTGTCAATTGCAGTTGCTGCGAAACAATTGTTTTAGTAATTGTTCGAAACTGTATTTTCGTCTGCTGCTGGATGCAATTTAAAATATCTGAAAAAAAAAAATAATAAAATTTCACTTTCAGATTAAATTATTTATTCTCTGTAGTATATTAAAACGGAAGAAAGGGATTAAATGGCGTAAAAATGTATTTACAGAATGTGCGAGTATGTTTACAATTAACGTCCATTCTAATTATTCTGATTAATTAGTGTAACTAGTACTTTAAAGCTCAGAAATATGTCCAACAATTTTTTGTGCGGCCAGTTTACTGTCAGAAAAAAAAACAACTTCATCTTTTATTCATTTATTTATTTATTTATTTTTCGAAAATTAAAAAAAAAAAATTACGATTTTGTTGCTTGCAAATTCGGCCTTGTAACAAAAACTTAGATAGTGTTTTGTCACAACTCGGTTACTTATAATCAAATATTTATTATGGTATCTTTGTAATTCTAAAGAAATATTGTAAGAACTAAAAATAAATATAAATTTAAGAATCTTTCTTTGTAAAAAGTTTGAGTTAACATAAATTTACAAAGATATCTAATTAAATTTCTTCATTAAAATAGGGAAATGAACCTGTTAATGATAACAGTGCTACTGGAGCGATCATGAAGTGGATATTAGATAAGTTTAAAAATATAAAACCAGCATTGTAGTCTTCCTTTAGAACTTTTTTTTTTCTAAACTATGTATTACGAATAAAATCTCCAGAACTCAGATACAGTTCTGGAGATTTTATTGCGCATATCTCCAGAACTCAGATATGCGAAAAATGATACTACTAGTGCAATACCAAGGAAACTCGCGGTAAAGGAAAAGCTCATTTTGGTGTGAGAAATACAATGATTGTTTTAAGTAGGTGATTTAAACTCTTTTGGCCATAAGCAAATAAAGGACTAGAAAGTCCTCGGATACTTCAGAAATGTTTCAACTAGTCTGCTCTTAAGAGTCTTTATACCTGCTCTTAGTTCGTTGACCTCCTCGCTTTCTGTCTCAACAGTTTAAGAAAGCAAAGATGTCTACAGATAATTATAAGCCTACGTTAACTTTGAATATTCCTTTAATGAAGTGTTTACAATAAAGTGGAATGCTTCTATTTATATATTTCGTTATTATATATTTCATTACGCCTGTATTTACGAAGCTTCCAATGACTATCACGTGATTTACTGAAATCACAGGTACGAATTCTGAGGTCATAATAAATTTTGATATAGACGAACTGAAAAGATACAGAAACAAAATATTAATATTCTTCTCTCAAAACTTTTCAAGTAAACAAAATTTAATTCTCGCTCGATGTTCAAAAAGTAGAGCTCGCACATGTAACTTCAGCCAGCTCCACAAAGTGCCTTAGTGCGCATGCCCGAAACCTTCTCACTCAATAGATGTTTTGAAAGTTCCGATTTTTTTTTTTTTTTTAACACTGCTAGACTTAAACTATTCATTGAACAGAAACATAAAAATATGTGACCGTACAGAAAACACAACCGATCTCAAACCAGATAGAAAAAGTCAACCAACCAGACAAAAAAAAAAAAAAAAAAAAAAAAAGAGCCGACCGGGCTAGCCGGGTGGGTAAAGCGCCTGCCTGGCAACCCAAAGGTCGCGGGTTCGAATCCCGCCACGGGCTTGGATCAAAGTACTGCAAAAACCTTGGGACGTGCACTGCGGCCACAGAAGCCGATGCGCCAACAACTACAAAAAAAAAAAAAAAAAGAAGTAGAATCCATGCCTAAATGCACACATGTGGACACGCAAGTCCACACACGCACATACTTGCGAATATATTTACGTATGCACTACATATACATTTACGTATGTGTATGCGCAGGCGTATGTTATTTCATATATGGACACGGCACGCGCAGGCCAAAATCATACCCATACGTAAATGGACATGCGCACGCACATACGAATGTCCATTCTAGCCTGCGCATGCGTAAATGGGCATGCCCACGCCTAATTAGAAACACGGCCATATACGGCGTATACGCATGGCAAAACTCAAACTCACGACAAACCTAAACGTAAATGGACATACGCAGGCCAGAATAGACATATCCGTTTAAGTGCATGCGCGTGCGCATACCAATTTTCTTATGCCAATCTATTCTGGCATGCGCACGCGCATACGAAAATTGACATCTATTCTGCCCTGCGCGTGCGCCTACGTAAATTGGCACGTGCACACGAAAATTGGTATGCGCATGCGCATATCTATTCTGGCCTGCGCACGCGCATACGTAAATTCACATGCTTATGCGTATGTCTATTCTGGCCCGCGCGTGTGCATACGTAAATTGATATGCAGACGCGCATACGAAAATTAGCATGCACATGCGCATATCTATTCTGGTCTGCGCACGCGCATACGAAAATTGACATGCTCATGCGCATGGGAATATTCATATACGTTATAACTGCACTAACTACACCAACCGTTATTAAAAATAAAATAAATAGTGTAGTGTTAAAATAATAATGATGTAAATAAATAAAATGATATATTGCACCGGATAAAACCGATAAAAAGGTAATGAAAATATAAAAATGTCTGTAGAATAAATTATGAAATTTTAAACTGCAATGAATGAATTCATTGCAGTTTAATAAAATTGCTAAAACAGGATAATAAAATCGCTAAAACCCCGTAGCTTTTAGAAGCATCCGCCTCCTTTTTAAACAGTGAGGTTTATCGTAAGGCACCTCCTTAAATATCAGCAGGTTCACGGTTCTCAGCACGTGTTTCTACAGGGCAGTTATCAGTACCTCTAAAACATAGCCAGCTTCTAATCACTCATCAAAACTATCAATTAAAAAAAAAAATTAAAATTTCTGTTTATACTCCGGCACGACAACCAAGTCAGTAGAGTTTACAATAAATCGTCAATACAAATATTTATCGTGTTTAGTAGTCAAGGGCTTGAACCTCGGTCACTCAAGGAACGCGTGCTATGCACTCTCGCTCCTGACCACTCGGCTACGTCAGGCCTTAACATAGGTGCCTGGTCACTACAGGAGTACCACAGAGAGGGATCCTTTCCTCCTTACTGTTCGCATACGTATGCAAATTACGCATAAGAAAATTGACATGCGCAAGTCCATTCTGGCCTGCGCGTGCGCATGGTTAAATGAAAGCGTATACGTAAATGGAAATGCGTACGTCTAAACAGACATGCACATGGGCATATACATCCATGTCACGTGAGTGGATATACATCCACTCACGCGCATACGTAAATACCACGGTAAAATGGTCCATTTACGTATGCGCGTGCGCATCGCACGCGCATACGAAAATGGACGTGTGCATGCGCAGGAGAACTATTTCAACGTGACTGGCAATGCGCTACAAATTTTACAAGCACTTCTGAAACATAGACAGCTTCTAATCACTCATCAAAACTATCAGTATATGTGCCTGATCACTAGAGGAGTACCACAGGGAGGGATCCTTTCCCCCTTACTGTTCGCTGCAGCCTTGAACCCTTCCTTGCATCACAACAGGAATTTCTGTCTTATGCGGACGACATTAAATTCTACATATCATCATCTACTCTAATCAACCAGCTACCATAAACTGGCGAATCAAAAAATACAACTAGAAATGTATCTAGATTCAATCAGTCTGGAATTTAATCACTCTAAATCAGCCCAAATGACCTTTACAAAGAAAAGGTCATCTCGCATAAGGACTTAAGCTTTACGTGGGATGAGGGCCTCACATTTCAACAGCATCTAAGCGTCACCAAAACGAAGACCTATGCAGCAATGTGGCTGCTACGCCAAGAGCTCGCAGGAATTCATGATCTTCAGCTAATCATCCGATATGTCCATCGTTGCTTTTATCCCATTCCATTATATTTCTCCATCATCTGGTCCTCAGCGCCGAAAACCCACTTCATCAAATTTCTCGGGTTAGAGAACTGGATCCTTAAATGGCTTAACAGAATTACAGGGAGACAGAATACCATGTCTAGATCGGTACTCTACTCGAATTTAGACGTGATGCCTTGGAAACATCAGATTGCTGCCAAAAACATTCTAACACTTATTAAACTCATAACCGGACGCGTAGTTCCCCCCCCCCCCCGCATGGACGACATCGTTAGGACTCCAAGGACAGCAGGACGCTGCCAGAGGGACCCTCGGCTTCCTCTTCAAACAGGGCTAGACATTCTGGGTCGCCTAAGTGCTATGTTCCCCGGAAACACTATCCAGCTGATCTACTCCCACTAAAAAAGCTGTACCTACATTTGTTTACTGTTAAATCGGCTACTGAAATTTGTAAATATTTCATATTTATGGCTGTTATTTATGTAAGTTGACCGATTGTTAAAACTGATTTATATTTATCATATTTAATGTAAACTTATTTGTTTATATGGAATGTAAATAATTAATTGTATTACGGATTGCCCTCCTGGCTCAATCGCTGTGTAAGTCGTACAGACCATATTTATAAGGTCAATAAACTGATTACCAATTTATTATTGTTCTTAACTGTGACGCTAAAGCGAACCATTATAAGAAAAAGCTAATAAAGAAAGAAGCTTTTCTTTTTCTAATTTTAAATAAATGCTTTCATTGGTTCGTAATGAATCTTCTGCCATATATAGCCGTGGCACCTTTAATTGACTGCCGGTAATTTATTACAAGGCCGTCTACACAATACGTCTTTCTGATAACTGCATCTTTTATTTCGCTTATTAGAGAAAGTTATTAATATTTTCAGTAAGTGGGCAAAGTCTAATAAATTTTAAACCAATATAAACAATACTCGTGTCACTATATTTCTACTTACATATATCATATATAATTTTACGAATTATTATATAAAAAATATTATTATAGTTTTTAATTATAAAGTTATAAAGACTTTTCACGGAAGTGGATGCAGCGGGATCTCTCCTCTGAAAATTTGAGATTATTATTGTTATTATTATCATCTGTTTATTAACCTTAGGTTCACCCCCTGAATAGCCAGTGGGCTAGGAGGGTGTACAAATATATATTTTTTAAATACAGCGTACAATTTTATACAAATTTTTGATATTTAAAACAATGAAATTGTTTAGAAAATTACATTCACTTAATAGCAGTAACTTTAAAATAAAATTGATATTAAATTAATATTACAAATACAGGTTGTCCTACATATTTTTTCTGTCATTACAATTTGCTTTGGTTTATATTTTTGCATTAAATTATTTACATTTCTCATATAAATAGAGCTCGCATTTTATAGTAATTCTCGTGATTTGGTCAAGATTTCATCGATAATTTCGCTTCTGTATGTTCTATTTTCTCCAAACTTATTTGGATCTATGGAGAAGGTGTTGAAATGTTGAATCGTGTTTGCACGGGAACATTCCTTTCAGGGAGTCCAGGATAGTGAGCTTCATCCTAAGGGGACGTTGCCCGCTCTGGTGGTTTCTATTACTTGCTTTGGGAAGTGAGATAATATTCTCTATCGATGGGGCATCGAACTGACGGCTTAGCAGCTTAGAGAGTGTGGACAGATTTTTTTTGAGAACAGTGAGCTTCCAGGGGGTCATGCCTAGATTGACTAGAAGAATAGATTTGGAGATAGTGAACGAGTTCCCTCCAAAACGGTTCAGCCACCGCAGAATCCATTATTCCATCGCCAAGAATCTGTTACGCGGTGAGGCAGGTGCTGAGGACCAGATTTCAGATGCATATAAAAGAGTGAGACACCGATCAATGTATTGACAAAGCAGACTGATGTTGTGGCAGCCCACGAGCTCCTGGCGGATAGCCCAGAATGCAGCATAGGTCTTCTTCTTTGTCTTCAGGAAGTGATCTTTGAAATTTAAATCTTCATCCCACGTTAACCCTAGGTCAGTATGCGATGATACTTTTGGAATCGTCTCGCCATTAACTTCAACTCGGATGTCATTCGTGAACTTCCTCTTCGTAATTGTCATGTGGGCTGACTTAGCATTATTTAGTTGGATTTGATTTGGGGTTTATTGGCGCATTAGCAACTAAGGCTATAATGCGCCATATTTAGTTGGAGTCCAGCTAGCTGTAAATAATCTATTAATTGTTGAATTTGATTGGAGGTTTGATTATTAATTTCTTGAATCTGTATGGGATCTTTTGAAATAATAAAAAAATTTAAATCATCGGCGAAGGAGCAGAAATTTGGATGTGCAGCAAGGAATGGTTCAAGAAGAATTGCAAAGAGGGTGGTCGACATCAACCCACCCTGAGGCACCCCCTCGTTGCATAAATAGTTTTTTGGCGAGATCCATTTTCTATAATTAGCTCTTTCCGGTGTAGTAAAGACTCCAAAATGCTGACTATTTGGTTTGATGCCTTGAAATATTCTTTTAGGATGTATAAAAGGGTAGGGATTGACACGGTATCATAAGCAGATTTAATATAAAAAAAAAAGAATGTTCAGTTGAGCTCTGTCATTCAGGGCCTTTTGTGCTCTGAAGAGAGTATCGAGGAGATTGAGGTCGTGGACCTGTGGTGTAGGACTGTGTTGGAGGTAAGGTGGTCGGTGAGAAAAACAGTGCTGGATAATTACTGGATGCATTAGTTTTTCAAAAACCTTTACTAAAGTACATCCTATGCTATGGCAATTGGACAGAAGTCTTTAGCAGTTTTGGGGTTTCCAATTTTAGGGAGATCCAAAGTCCGCTCTGTTGCTACAGGTGGGCCACATGGCTCTTTCGCAGAGACCTTTACAAAAGCAGTTTGATGGATAAGTTGCTCGCAGGATGTACACAGCTTTTGTGCTGTGAAGCAGATGCTCTTTTTGCACCCTTTATCGTATTAATGTTGTCGTGGTGAAGTAGGGCTATAATGGTCAACATTAATTCATTAAAACTGCTGGTCTGCTTTAAAGAGTAGAAAAACCCATTTCTTTTGGTATTCTTATCTCGGCTTATCAAGTTTAATGGAATCTTTAATTCTTTCACTCTATTTTTGGAAATATTCATCAGCGTTTTCAGTTAATCCATCTTTTCCCAGCACGGAATATTAGGTTAATAACTGGCCACATTAAGATGCTACGAATCTTTATCATTAAACGTAATAAAGGTTCCTCATATCCACTCTAATCGAAATATTGAATGCACACATTCCTGACCTTATAACCTCGCATATTAACAAGCGAACGAAATTAAAGGAACTTCTTGTGGAACCAACTTAATGCATTTCACCTGAATTACCCCTTAACGACACTGAAATTAGTTTGAATAATTACTAATTAAAGGATCTCCCAGACAGAAAATAGCGCTGTAGCATGCAATTGAACCATCACAGGTGCTCCTCCTACAGGTACATTTTGCTCAGACTAATAAAGAAATTGCCAATCAAGGTTCTGATTATTTATCTTAATAAAATGTTAGAAATCTTTAAAGTAATCACGAATAATTAAATTAAAATTGAAGTTTTTTAATATTTTAGTTACAAAATGAAATTTTATTACAACACCTTTTCATTTTTTCAGAGATGGACGATTATAAGAATAATCTGCGAAAAGTGTAATTTTCTTGTTTATTGTTGCCATAACAGAAAATCTTAGAGAACATCAGGGGGAAAGGAGATTTTTTTCATTCTCATCCTTTAAATAAGATTCCTGTTTCACCAAACTTATCCATTGAATTTGTCCGTAGATGGGTAACGCAAGCTAGAATATCACAAGTGGATGGATGGACACAGACGAAATCCATACTGGCAATCATTGATCAGATGGAAGGTTCCTAGATAGGAGCTGGCGATTAACAACTCCGATTCTTTTCACACCTCTCTGAATTATCGAGGAGATTCTCCTGGACTTAGTACCAAACATTCTACGAATTGGCAGCAACAGCAGCCTTCATATTGTACGTTTATTTTCCCCCTCGATATGGCAATCAATAAGCTAAGAACAAGGATAGTCACTTCTTTGCATGCTGTCCTCGTATAAATCCTCTGAAGTTACCGCTTCTAGCGAAAGCGGCGTTCGCATTTTATAGAGAAAATATTTATCCTATTCTTTATTGGGGTCCTTTTCGCCTTTAGCGATGTGAAGCTATTTACCATACACTAAGCAAGATAGATGTTCACCTACTTACGTACGTATCTTTCTTAAGTACTTATATTTTTCTTCAATTTCTGACAAGATTAGAATTTCTTTCAAGAATGGTAGCAGAAAAGATAATACCCGCTTTTAACCAATATGGTTCCCTTCTGTCAGTCTTTCTTTCTTTTTTTCCAGGCTTTTTAAAATGTGGATATCGTCAAGTGTTTTTGCAGGCTGAAAATTGTTGATGGTTTTTCAAGGTTTTACTGATGTTAAGAGGTGTTTTGTCACAACAATCTTTAAGTTTGGCCTATTTCAAGCTCGATATTAGAATCTACGTGCTTCCTTTCCGAGGTGTTTATCTCATACTCAAGGTTCCTTCAACTGCGACCAAAGTAATGATCTTACAGATTTTGTTGCAAAAGTTAGAGGTTTGAACATTATGAAAAATGATTTTTTCGGACGAAGTGGGTTACAAGTGACGGCAGTGATCAAGTAATGTCTCTTACGAAAGCTCAGTGAGAGATTGTTTCTGCGGCGAAGCGCATGGAAAACACTCCAAGATTACGGGTGGTTATGTGGAATTGAAGGATTATTCTATTTTAAGGTTTTTCACTTCGTGGCTTTCTCCGTTGTCTCTTCTGGAAAAGAGGATTTTCATTCAGAAAACAGACATTTCAATATAACCGCGAAAGTTGAGACGGGTCCTTTTTTAGTTCGGAGTTTAATAGGAAGTACGATCGCCCGATCGCACTTTAAGAAGGTTGAGTTGTTCGAGTTCATCTTTAAAAACATCCCAGACATCCTTCAGTTGGATTCAAGTCTAACTACTATAAAGGACATCCTCGCTTTGAAGGAACTTCTGTACCAACTGAATCCGGTAGATGAAAGAAATGCATTCAAGTCCTACTGGACCATTTCTGAAAAGCCTCAACCAGAGTTCAAGAAGACCTCTTTGCTATAGTTTTAATTAGGTAAGGCGTTTCCCACAAAGATGTGGAGATCGGTTCATCTTGATGCCTTTCCGTGATAGAAGGATTGGAACGTGTTTCTCGCTTTTCTTTAGGAACAACACTTTAAGAATCGATTTCAAGACCGGACATTGATTCGTTGTGAAGAAAACATTGAACGTTCCTGTGGGTGGGCATTTCCGGTGTGTGTCATGATTTCATCATTTGTGTAGTTCTAAGGTTGGGCTAGTGGACAAGCCTAAGTCAACTGACGATTTTTTTCTTTGCGCCCAATGTAAGGAGTGTACCGATCGCAAATTAGAACTTGGTGCATTACCATAAGTATTTGAGTTATTGAAGAAGCGAGTGCTTGCCTAAGAAACAAATGTACTGGGAGTTCGTCAGGGACTCAAGTATCTCATGATAACATTTATTTCATGATAACTGATAACATTTTTTGTAAGGAAGATAGGTGGTCCAGAACCAGGGTGTGTTTGCCACGAGCAACAATTGATGTCATCAACAGATTGTCAGATTTGAAGGGAGGTAAAGTGATCACCCTCTGCATGCCTGTTCCAGCAGATCTATATTATTCTAAAATGAGGCATCTAGACCTATATGCAGTACTCAAGATAGGGATTCACCATTGTTTTATACAATTGGATAATTATCTCCTTATCCCTTCTATCAAAATTTCTGTATATCATTGATGAAACCCACACAGTTGGTATGTTAATCTGGGATTATCCTACCTATATGCCGAATGCTGCATCATGTTTTAAACTTAAACTGTAATTTCTCAGCCAATCTGAATAAATTTTATACATCTTTTGTAGTAGCATACCTTGGTTACTCAGTTATTCATTATTATTAATAAATATAGAAAAGCATCTTTGTACAGCAATCTTTTATATGAAGCAGTACCAAAAGCTTTCCTGAAACCTAAGTATATCAAAATAATTTTTTTGCATCCTCCTTTTTGACCACATCATAGTATTCAATCAAATTGGTTAGACAAGTTTTCAATTGGTTAGACAAAAATTTGAAGGAAATAAATATCAACAAATCACATCAGAAGAAAGATTTTCCATTATAATTTTTAAAAATTCAGACGTTTTCCATTTTTATTTTGACCTTCCCACTTCCAGATGACTGCCTAAAAAGAAAAAAATTCTATTTAAATACGTATCATACATACCACGGCGCAGCTTACTGCGCATACTTCTTTCTGCGCATGCTTCTTTTCAGTCGATCTCTTTCTGATATCATTAACGTGCGCAATGTTAATAACAAAGCCAATGCTTTCCACGATATTATTTTTACAAGACTTATTTCTTCGCTACACGACATTTTCAATAACTATTCTCCTTTATTAATTATCCAACTGGAGATTACTTTTCTTTTTTATGACTTCGCTTATGGCCATACTTTTATTCAGAGTTCATAACCGCACAGCAGAACAAACGTATCTTTGAGCAGCATCATTGACAGTTTTAACTGCTTTTCAGCAGTAGGCAAGTTAAGAGAAGAGTGACATTTATCTAACGCTCCTAACTATTGCTATGGAAACTGTGACATCAAGCAGAGGAGCAAGGGATAGCATCTCGCTCTTACTGTAATCTTCTAGTGTAGAAATATGCGTATTGCGAGAACTAAATATATTAACAGTGCACGTCAAATTTTTCCTATAATAATCCTATAATCCTATGACAGATCCGATAATCCTATGACAGAAAAGTTGCATCTACTAAAGTTCCATTTACAACCAGGTTCACATCTTTCCTAGAGAAATGGATGAATAGACCATAACTGCTTTGCAAAATCATCAAATTCGCCACAAAAGTTTCACGTGGGGGGTTTTAGTACTTAGTTCTGCTTGCATGGACGGAAGCCAAGTAACCGATAAAGGCCCCGATTTTTTTGTTTTATTTTCTAGCCCTTGCGTGTTTGAGGTTTAGAGTTAGTGAAAAGCCACCATAAACCTTCCTTTATATTAAAAATAGAAACTTTTGCTGTAGAACTGTTTTTTTAAATAAATAGTAACGGCTTTCATATTCTGAAGGTGAGTTGCAAAATTCGTTACGTTTTTTTTTAGTCATTACGAAGAAATTACTAATTTCCATCCTACGGGTGTTCAGGATTGCAGCTTTCTGGAGTAAGTGTTCTCTGGGAGGCCTATTGCTGCTAGCTTCTTATGAAGGCTCTTTGGCACCATGCCGGTGGTTGACACGGTGATCAGGATGGTCATTACTTGTTCCATATGCCACATATCTTCGACTTCCTGTCTTAGGTTTGAGCACTTCCTGATCTTCCCCGCCCCCCGTATGTTTTCTGGAGGTTGCTGGTGTTGGGCATCGCCATGTCGATCAGGGAGATAGCCCTTTCCTCCTTGTCAATGAGGATTATGTCTGGTCTGTTTTGCGGAATTGTCTTGTCCATTATTCTGGCACGGTCCCAGTGTAGTCTGTGAGTAGAGGTCTCTAGTACAGGTGGAGGCTCATCTTTGTAATACGGCAAACTTTCTTTGATCAGTTCGTATTTTTGCACTAGCTTCTGATGTATTATCCTGGTGACCTGGTCGTGTCTGTGAGTGTACTCCGTCTGGGTGATCGACCTGCATCTTGCGGTGATGTGCTGTATTGTTTCTGGGACCAGGTGGCATCAACGACATGTGTCATCTGTTACTCTGGGGTTCTTGGATATGTATTTCCTGTAGTTCCTCGTGTTGATTGCGTGGTCTTGGATGGCGAGTATGAATCCTTCGGTCTCGGGGAAGAGCTTTCCGTTCGTGAGCCAAGCGTTGGAAGCCATCTTTCTATGTAGTCTTGGTGGAGGTCATTGTAGTGTCTTCTTCGCTCATCTTTCTATCTTTGTTCCTTCCGTCTGTGTAAGTGTGGTCTCCTTGTTGAGGTTGAATGTTGTGTGCCGTTTGTTTCTCTTTCTTATGGCTTGGTAGATTGGCTCTGTGTTTTCCTGAAAGTAATTCCGCGGGTTTTTAATGGCCTTAGTCTCTTGTTCATTGAGGTCAGTCAATTCTCTTCCTCTTTTATGGGCTATGATCAGTATCTCGATGACCGATTTCGAGTGGTGTTGGCTGCTCTTGGTCATCATTATCCTGTCGATCTCATAATCTCCTCCAGCTCGGTGTTGGTCCAATCTATGATCCTGAAGGAGTACGTTAGTACTGGGACTGCGTAAGTGTTAATGGCCTTGACCATGTTTCCCTCTATTTAGCTTTGATTTTAGCAGGTTTCTCAATCAGGCGGACCATGATCTCCTTGTATTCGCGGATGATGCAGGTGGGCCTGCATCATCCGCGAATATTTGTAAATTTCTCCCTCTGTCATGGTTTCAATCTCTTCGCTGGTCTTCAGCCGATAGTTTCGTCCGACTTCATATCCTTGATGCAATCCATGGGTCTTGCATTTCTCTAGAACAAATTGCTTCCACGTGTCAGCGTTGAACTCTTCGATGATTCCGAGTAGCTGTTGGAGTCGATTCTTGGTTGTGGCATAGAGTTTGATATCATCCATGTACATTAGGTTAGAGAGAGTGTACAGATTCTTCCTCCCTTCGTTTAGGGCATATCCGTACTTGCTGTTATTGAGAATGGTGGACTGTGGGTTGAGTGCAAGGCAGAACCATAGTGGGCTCGGGCGATTTTTTCCCCTGGAAGATTTTTCTGATGGGTATCGGTCATGGTTGTTTCTAGGAAGTATGTCAGAGTCGGGTTGATTGACTCTGTAGATCTTCAGTATCTTTATCAGCCAGCTATGGGGCTCGGAGTCGAAAGCCTTGCAGTAGCGTGTAGATCGTATACGGATTGCGGTCTTCTTGTAGGCTTGCTCCATAACTGCAGCGTCAATGGTCAATTGCTCCTTGCATCCTTTGTTCATCCGTCATGATGTTCTGGCTCTCCGAGTGGGCTGATATCCTAGTTATGCAGCTGGTCAGGATCTTTACATTGTTGGGAGACAGGTGATGGTCTGTACGTTGCTAGGTTTGTGGTGTCTTTGTCTTTAGCCTTCAGGTAGGTGATTCCTTGAGTCTGAGGCTCTGGGATTACGGTCAGGGTGCCTTATTATCTTGGTGAATTGTTCCGCTATGTGCCTTTGTGTGCAGCTGAACTCCTTGAACCAGTAGTTGTGGATGTTATATATTCCTGGGGTTTCGCCAGCTGTGGAATTTCCTGATGGACTGTTGTGCTTCTTCCTCCAGACTCTCCCATTCTGTCATCTCTTGTACGTTCTTGGTTTTCTTCCTTTATAGATCTATTCAGGGGGATGGCCGTTGTAGCTAATTCACTAGAACTCCTCGAGTGCCTTATGATTGGGAAGGGGGGGGTACGTTGCCTTCCTTCTCCCATGTCCGGTTTCCCTGTAGAAGGTCCTCTGGTTTTCATAAAATATCCTGTTGTCTGTTATCCTCTGGGCGCTCTCCCTGTAACAGCAAGGTCTTGTCGAGTGCCAGGAGTTTCTGCTTGAAGGTGTCAAGTTGTTCTTAGATCTTCTAATTACAGGTCTCGTGTTTTCTGTGAACGTTTGTCTTTTTTGAGGATGACCTTAATTTTTCTGCTCAGCTTCTTACTTGATGCTAATCTGAAGGGCCAATAGCCTCATTTGGAGGTCCTTTTACCACGTACAGACGCCCAAGGAAGTTGTTTTGTGGCTGGGCAGACATCTCTGTTTCCTATCATACATTTGGTAGCAAATGAAGCCAACGCTTCACTTTTATAAAATCTTGGGGAAGGTATGAAGGAGTTAAATAGGACGAAATAACCGGCTATCGTTCTATTTTCGCCATATTCCACAATCTGGCACATTTAAGTCTATTGCAGCCTTATTTATGAAAATGTGGCGTGACCTACGATTGCCTAAGAGCAAACAACAAAATCTTGAAGGTCTCAACCTCTCGAATTGTAACACAAAAGAATTTCGCGACAAAACATGCGACAATTCAGACCGAAATGAAAGCGAAGGCATCGCCAAATTACCCCCTGTTGTTCACTTTCACCTTCGAGGCATTTACTCACCTTAAATTTTCACTCGCATATTCGAGTTTTTCGGTTTCTGCTTTTCCAAATCCTGTTTCCATTGCAACCACATAATAACGCAGCGAGCGCACAAAGTTCAATATTTCATCTGGATGGTCCTGCCATCTACCGAGAATATTCAGAACCTAGCTAATATTAGCGGCTGAATGTACCGAGATGGACCAGTATGTGGAGATATTGTGGGTGGTACAGTGCTCGCTCGCGTGTTTCCTGGTGTGGTTATTATATGGCTGGACCGGCAATTCTCTTAAAATGGTGGTTTACGAATAAGGTAAGTTGCGCCATTTAAAAATGTGCGTATAAAATGCATTTCGTGGGATTTTATTAAGTTTAGCGAAAGCTTTCTTAAAGTTTTTCTAATTTTTGGTAATGAAATAAAGTAGTGGTTTCTAAAAGAGCGCCCACTGGTGTCTTTCAAGAGGAACTAATTATTATTATTATATTTTTTGCGATTAGTTTAATTTCAATAATTTTATAAAAACTGTGTATTTTAGTATAAACAATTATATTGAAACAATAAGAATAAGTTAGAAAATATATTTAAAGAATTTTTGACCGAAATATTTAAAAAAATTTCATATTCGTTCAAAAGTACACCCAATTTAAGTTATCAAAAAATTCTTTAAGTATGATTCTATAAGTTACGATCGGATTTTCAAAACCGTTCTATATGGCTTTTTTTTATTAATATTGAATAAATTTATATTCACGTGACATCTGTACTCACGCGACTTTTCACGTGACTTCAAAGTGATCTGAAAATGAAGATTGTGTAGAAAATGTTATGTTAATGCGCTTATCATAACATTTTCTGTTAGTAAAATTTCGCTTTACTTTCAGAAAGATAACACTTTTTTGTGTGAATTTAAACAGTTAGCAGAAAAATAAGCTTTAATTAATAATTTAATTATTAAAACGTTTCAACCAATCTTTAATTTAGGTAATCCGGAGTCTGTGCAGAAAACATTTTAAGAAACTCTAAAAATAATGTCGTAGACGCCCTGTATCACCATAATTGAAATATTCTGGGGCCCCTAAGTGCAATTACCTTGCTTCCAGCAACGCTTCGCATTCTAATTATAAGTGAGTGCATGAAGTCAGCTCTCTAACGATATGAAAATCCTCAAATTCCAGCCACCTTCGCGCATCGAGTCCTAGGTACACAAGATCCCGAGACTATTATGAAGAAAACGTGAATATGCAAATTTCCAGTTGCTGAAAGCACTTAAACTGCAGACTTCGAGTAGCTTGATTGACGCGACTCGCAGAAAACTGGCATACATATCCACTGCTTTTAAATCAAGGCGTTGCTGTCAATGAAGGGGGAATCGATAATAATTCTCTGACATCGCAAATATTATTGGGCGAGGTGAGTGGGGGGATTTTTTACTGCAAAAGAAATGGTTAATTTATCAGTAAAAGCATCACGCGATAGTTATCGAATATAAATGTGTTCTCAGATGTAGTAATATATAATTCAAGCGGGAATAGTCGCCATCAAAGTGAATATCTGTTGTATTTATTTATTTCCACTGTAGAAATAAACTGAACTTCGAAAACCCGGAAGTTCGCATATTCTATCTAATCACGCTCCTTCCTTTGATCAAAGAAACTCTGGCTGACTGGAAGCAAACCAATTTGTGCTTTGGACTGTGCAGATTGCATTCTAGGGCTGGTTTGGAGACTTGGTCTAACGTTGCTTTGGTTTTTTTCGAAAAAGAAAAGCTAAAAAATGAAAATATTGGAAATCACTGGTATGAGTAGGCTTCTGGAAACATAAGCTATCATTACAACACATGTTTGTTCGCGTACAAATCATACGATAGGTTCTGTGCTAGTTCCGATGTCCTTTAATTCCTTGCAAGACAGTAACAGAATCATTCAAATTAAAGAACAGCGTATCTGTTACTGCTACTAATGGGATCCATTGCTACTGATGTTCTCCACTAGCTACATGCATCTTGAACTATTTTTATAACCGGGATAATAGAAACTGAATTAAAGAAAAACTCCATTTTTATCTAAGTATTTTCGCACGTATTCTTTTGTCTCAGCCAAGTCCTAGGCTGAATACAGCGGCGGAAAGTGCATCCTCTGCTAACAAAAGCTTTCTACAATAACTTTGATTCTCAGTAAAAAAGATATATTCCTTTCGTCCAGGACTGCTTTTAGATAACACAAAAATTCATACAATCTGGCTACGTTACTATAGCAATATCATTTCATGGAAAAAAGCAGTTTTACCGGAAAATAAAAGTATGCGGCATGAATAACTTTCTTCATAAAATGTAGAGAATAGTCCAGAAAGGAAAAGGACGAATTCAAAATTCTCCCAAAGGTGCATATTTGTAAACATTCCATCTTTGCCCGAAGATATTTGCAAAATGCAAGAATATTCTCAACATATCCCAACCCTTTCTATATTTTGATAAATAAGAATTCAATATTCGTTTTATTAATCGTAAAGAATAGTGTGCGTTTAATAAAATATTCTCTTCTTCATCAACTAAAGAAGTATTCAAAACGGAATTTAAAAAATGAGCTTTCATAATTAGTAAGTTTTTCAAATCTTCTTCTGAATATTTATTACAGCAAAAGTGAGGAAAGTTTTAATTTACAGCTATCGTAATTCCCTTTTTCTACGTTGCTTTTTGTAAACTACGAATCATCGGATCAACTGTGAATGCATTAATATTCATACGAGCTCTTTCTTTTCGCAACTACATTTTCCATTGGACTCATTAATATTCATCCGTTACTCCTTTTTTACTTTATCTAAAATTCAAATAATTATTAATTCCGTTTCTTTTCACAGCCTAAAACTTTTGATAAATGTCCAAGTTTTACCGCTTTGTTTATTTGATTATTTCAGTCCCAGTTTTTACAATGCCGATAAGAGTACTGAATACAAAAGATGTTCTCTCCAGTTTCTAATTGCCACACGCTGGTTACAAATTTCCTTTAACCCTGTAATATTCTGTACTATTTCATCGTGTCTTACAGATCAATATCTCTTCTCTGGCCTCTATTTTTCTCTTTTCGTATACTTCACTGACTCCGATGATAAAAGAGAGCGATTTAAAAAGGAACATGTCTGGGGAAAGTAATTAGTAGCTATTAGAAATCTGAGAGCATCGAGTCTGGTTCTGTAGAAAGCGTCTATCAAAGACTAAGTATCTCTTTGGTTCCCTGGCATGCCATTTACTCTATGAAAAGGGCCATTTTTCTTTCGGCACTCCTATATTTATCAGATGTAGCGCAGTAGACAAACCAGCGATTTTTGGAAGTTAGGACTCCCGGTGTAGACGACAATATTAGCCACCATATTGCAGTCGATAAGAAACAGCGTAACGTATATATCTCAAACTGATAGCGTAAGGTATAACGTAAAACTAGATAACGTAATACGAAACACTGTATTAGGAATCTGTTAGCTTAGTATAGGATTATCAATTAATCAAAAATATTTATTAAATTCCATTGTTAATTAAACTGTATTTAAACGGAAATCGTGACCTACACTAGAGCTGCGAAGCAAAGGTCACAGACTAGCGAGAGTGCTGTGACTCGGGGGAGAAAAGGAAGGGGCGATTCTCCAATGCATCAGTCTCAAAAAATGTGCGAAATGTGAAATGTTTGCCGACTTTCTAAAACAGGACATGAGCTAGGCAAGGAGGATGCCTTTGTGTGTGCTAGGTGACTAGAGTGTCAAGAAATTAGGTGCCAACTCAGCGTTCTGATGGGCGTCTATAGGAGCTTGAGGTGTAGGATAAATGCCCTCGAAGAAATTAATGTGAGGGGCCCATCAAGCTCTCAGCTGCCCAGCTCAACAGCAGAGCTCTGTCCTGTGCATTAGGAAAAACAGAGGCAATCTCCAAGGCAGAATGCGCTGGTCCCAAAGGAACTAGTTATTGTTGGTGACTCTATTGTCAGGGAAACAGGAAATATACTACGCAAGAAGGATAGGTGGAACAGGACCAAGGAATGTCTGCCAGGGACAAAAGTTGATGACATTGTAGAGCAGATATCATCTTTTAAGGGCACAAAAGGTGATGTCGTTGTACATGTTGGCACTAATGACATTAAGAGTAAGAGATCTGCAAATTACTCAACAAGTACAGGTTAATGTTGAAAAAAAGTCGCGAATTAGGGTTGAAAGTGTCTGCAATTTTGTCCAGACACGATAGGAGGGAGTATATGATGAGAGCCTTGTCGATCAATTCGGCCCTGGAGAGATTGTGCAAGGCTCAAGGAGTAGAATTTTTTTTCAGCCTGGTCTGTGCTTGGTGACAGGAGATACTACTTCTACAGGGATGGGGTACACTTAAATAGAAAGGGTGCAAGAATATTTGCTGATGTTATCGAGGCAGTGTTAGGCGGGTCGGAAAACTGCTAGCTTGTGGGGATACAAGGACTAAAAGGTGAACAGTGGCCGCAGGCAGAGGCAAAAGTGATTCTTGCACTGCTTGCTTTCCAGCAGTAGCCTGAAAGCAAGGTAATGGAGATTTCCAGGGCTGCTGGGAGTCATAGTGGAACAAGAAAAAACATGGGCTGTGTTAGGGTAACTAAGAGTAGAAACAGGTGCATGTATACTTGCATGTACACCAATGCTAGGAGTATAGTTAATAAATTTGATGAGTTTGAAGTGCTAGTCAAGACATCAAAGGCAGATATTGTTGGGATATCAGAGACGTGGTGTCACACAGACATAAGCAGTGCAGAACTGAAATTTGGGGAGTACAATGTGTACAGAAAGGACAGACAGGAAAGGAAGGGAGGAGGGCTTATGCTGTTAGTTAAGAAACAAAATCTAAGGAAGTGCATCCAATTGATGTTGGTGGACAATGCAATGTTGAGTCTGTTTGGTGTGACAAAAGCATTGGGAGATCAAAATTGAGAGTAGGAGTGTGCTATAGGCCTAATGACTCTGATGAGTATAATGAGAAATTGTGCAGAAAAATAGAGTGGGCCAAGAAATCAGATTGTCTTATAATGGGAGATTTTAACTTTGCAGATATTGACTGGAACTCGCACACTAGCAAGACTTTTGTGGATTTATTGGATGACTGTTTTCTAAAGCAACGTGTTCGAAAGGCAACCAGAGGGAGTAATACTCTTGATCTGATTATCTGTAGTGATTCTTCGTGCATTAAGAATCTGCAGATAAAGGAACCACAGGGCGACTGTGATCACAATTTATTGATGTGGGAATTATTTAAAGATGTAACCACCATCAAGGCTAAAGGGAAGGGCTTTTGCTTTCGTAAAGGGGATTTACTTAAAGGTATAATTACCATCAGGGGTAAAGGAAAGGGTTGGGTTTTTGCTTCCATAAAGGTGACTACAGAGGTCTCAGATAGTTTTTAAATTCTGTAAAGTGGGACCAACTGATAATGTTATCAACAGCAAATTCTAAATGGAAAGCCTTCAGAGACTTAATCTTGGAGGCTACTAGGCCTTTCATTCCAAATAAGAAATATTGTTCAAGGTTTAGGCCTAAATGGATGTCAGATGAACTAATGAGGCTCGTGGCAGAGAAGAAAAAGGTGTGGGATTCATATAAAGCATCAGATGACACAGAAGCCTATGGCAGATATAAGCTTGTCTGTAACCAAGTCAAAAAGGAGGTTAGGCAGGCGAAGGCAGAATATGAGAAATATTTGGCATAGAATGCAAAGAAAAACAGCAAAGAGTTCTTTACTTATGTAAACTCTAGAAGGAAGGGGATGAATCAGATTGGACCACTTAACATAAATGAGTTGATTATTGATGATCATGCTCAGGTAGCTGATAAACCGAATGAGTATTTTGCATCTACATCCGCAGATGAGGAGTTATTGAAGGAGGGGAATGCCAGAAGTTTATCAAACGCTAACAGGGAGCAAAGTGATTTTGTAATAACTGAGAGTAAAGTGGAGGGGAAATTGTTGAAGTTAAACATAAAAAGGGCACCTGGGTTGGATGAAATTTTTCCAGTTATATTGAAGGAGGCAGCGAGGGAAGATAGCATACCCTTAGCCATAATTATGAGAGCTTCCTTGGACTCAGGGGAGTCCCCATTGACTGCAAATATGCAAATGTGTCACCAATCCGCAAAGGAGGATCAAAAGGTGACACAGGTAACTATAGACCTGTTAGTTTAACTTGTGTTCCAGGGAAAATAATGGAGGCACTGGTTAAAGAAGCACTGCAGGATCATCTAGACAAGACTGCAGTAATAGTTAAGACACAGCATGGGTTTGTTAAAGGGAGGTCTTGTCTGACCAATTTGATTGGTTATTATGATGTGGTCACAAAGGAACTGGATGCAAAAAATAATTTTGATATCATATATTTGGATTTCAGGAAAGCGTTTGATACTGTTGCACATGGAAGACTGCTGTACAAATTGAAGCAGGATGGTATTACGGGTAAGTTGCTACAATGGATAAAAGGATGGTGAGTGGGAGAAGACAGAGAGTGGTAATCAATGGGTGCTGCTCTTCGTGGACTAATGTTATTAGCGGAGTCCAAGTTTGTCCAAGTTTGCAAATGATACAAAGGTTGGTAGGGTTGTTAATGACAGTAATGGCAGTGTGCTACTGCAAAAGGATCTAGAAAAGTTGGGCAAATGGGCTGAGAAGTGGCAACTGAAGTTTAACATTGACAAATGCAAAGTACTCCATATGGGTAGCAGTAATCCAAGAGAAACGTACCAACTGTGTAGTACTACACTCACGGAGGTGGAGAATGAAAAGACCTGTGGGTAATTGTGCAGTCAGATAAGAAGTTCTCTGAGCGGTGCAGATGGGCTTCTAGAGCAGGTCATGGAGTCTTGTCAAAATGATATATAGGAATGTTGCTAGCAGAGACAAGGAGTTGATTATCCCTTTGTATAGGGCAATGGTCAGGCCACACTTATGTAAACTGTGTACGGGTCTGGAGGACTCATTTTAGGAAGGATGTAGAGTTGCTAGAACGAGTACAAGGAAGGGCAACAAGATTGGTGAGGGGAACAAAGGGGTGCTTTTACCAAAAATGTTTAAGTTCTGTAAATTTCAGCGCCTGGAGAGTAGGCACCTGCGAGGTGATCTGATTGAGGTGTACAAGACCATGAATGTGTTAAGCAAGCTGAATGCTGATGGGATTCTTCGTCTTGCTCCTACTAAGAACCTGAGGGGGCACAGTTTCAAATTGAGGAAAGACAGTTGTAGAATAGATGTGCAGAAGTTTGCCTTTAGCCAATTAGTCACTGGTGGAACAGACTTCCATCTTTTGTTGTGGAAGTTGATTGCCTAAATAAATTTAAGGCTCAGGTGGACAGGCATTTGGAACGAATGGAGGGATGAAATGGGAGGGTTTTTTTTTTTTTTTTTTTTGGCTGATGCTCCATAAGCTTGCTTTCATGCATCGTATTCCTCTACCAATGCAAATGTGCATCAAATAATGAAGAAAATGAATAACTTCTAATAAATTTAAAATAAAATAAAGTTTTATTTTATATTTCAAATAGTTTTATAAATAATTAATGGTTTATTATTTATTATATGACACATTCTTACTGAAAATATACGATCTGATCTCATAAGGCCATTAGAAATTCCCATTAGTCACTATTTGGTCGTTATTTTGACTTTTAATAGAGCAATTTGAGTCAAACTAAGTTGCACACAGAAGAAATCTTTCTTAAGCGATTATTATTTTGAACAGAACATCTGGCCAGAGCTGAAATTAGCGTCATAATTAGCAGCCTTGTAGTTAAACGCTAATTTGGTTTGAAAGGCACATAAATATCAATCAAAACAATTTTAAAAATTTGTGGCTAAAAAACAGTTAGAAAATACTTGTTTGTTTCATCGATTACTGCTATTCAATGAATATCAGCCTGTCCTGAAACCATTTTCAACAAAAATTTGATTACACATTACTATTCCATCTTCTTACTAACTTCAATGGATCCCATCTTGCGGTATAACTCAACGCATGCGCGTAAAAAGGAGAGTAATGAACTGAAATGTCAAAAATAACACAGATCCACACTGTTCATCTGTGCTATTTAAAAATTTCCCCTTACAGATTCATTTTAAAGCACAGAAAGTACCCCTTACCTAGATTGGACACTAAAATGGAGCAGAAATAAATTGCTCTTAAGTTTCGTATGAGCCAGACTCTACTTCTCTTTCTGAGGTTTATTAAAAAAATAACTTTATTTTTAGTCTAATTATTGGTAGTGGCCATGATACAAGAAAGTAAGCTTACAAAGCATCAATCAAAAATAAAAAATTCCAAAATTAAAAAAACTTTAATTATTAAAATAAATAAATAAAATCTACATAAAATACAAAAACAGAGATAAAATAAATGTGTTAAAATAGAATAAAATATGGATAAAACTAATAAAATATATAATATCTTTCTATGATTACCGCCAGCGCTCATGGTTTGAGGCACTGCACATAGCTAGCAGTAATAGTACCATGAATAGCAATAGGGGAGTGCTCTTGCACCCCATTATGGAATCTATTGTTTTGCAGTGCGATGAGCTCTGTCAATCATCACGTATACGTAATTCATAATACGTAAATTTATAATATAAAGTAATGTGTAATAGATAAAACGATAACTATGGTGGTGGTGGTGGTGGGGGGGGGGGTTGATGCCTATGCGATGGCTGTTAAGGTATTTGTTATTTATGTGTTGAATTGCGTGGTTCCACAATCTACCTACTATTAGGTACATTCTCTAATAATTAAAACCTTATAAGGAACCAAACTCAACAATATACCACGACGTTCACTTTCTTATAGTAATTTAATTTATAACGGGTGAAGAAGAGGTAACAAGTAAAATTTAACAATTTTTTTAAAGGTTGTCCCCAGTGAGTGAGAAATTTTCTGCATTCTGAATTCATCGGGCAAACAGATTCTCCAGTTTATATGACATTACGCTGAACCCGAGTGATGTGGCTAACAGGGAAATGAACTCCCTGCCAATAAAAGAAATTACCTCGTACAACAAGACAAGTTACATCGCATAAGTACAGGAAACTGTGACGGGAAAGCTAAATTTAGCAATTTGATAGCTACCGGGAAACTTGATTAGCGTTGGCTGCATCGACTTCAATTTCATCGCAGAAAAGCAGCGAGTGTGCTACAGTTACAGGGGCCTGGTGTCGATCAGCTGATCGTGACGAGAAACACGTCCGTCCCTCTATACTGTACTCTAATTTTCGATCATCTTATTACGACCGCCAGCCTCTCTCTCTGGTCTCCGTAGAGGGACCCTTGACTGCTATATCCAGTTGGAAGAAATTCCCGTCCCTAATAACTGGTCACGTCTTTTTTATGTGCAGAATCTCAGGGGACAGTTCCCCCACTGCAATTGCAACGCAGACGCGAAAGAACTCATTATAACCGATGAAAAACGTGGTAAGCGAGTTTATATTATCGGTTAATCTACAAACTTTCTTGAAATAATTCTTGTGATCTCCCAACTATAAACATCACGAATGAGTCATTTAATCGGCTATTTCAGTTGAACTTTATCTTCATTACAATGTACATTGCCCAGACAAAACATTATGACAACCTCTGTGGTTTAGCAATCGGCCGTTCCTCTTCGCTTCGTGGCATGTGGTTCATACGAAGTACTTGATCGACATGGGTACGGGACGTGATCTAACGGACTTCGAAAAAGGAAAGATTGACAGGTACCGGTTGAGGGTTGCAGTATTATAAAGTGGCCAGATTCTTAGCAATCCAATACGGGACATCTGGGGGGGGGTTCAACTCCCCTAGAAACAATATACTGTACACATTTTATAAAAAATTTTATATATAAAAATATTCACAAAATATAAATTAAATACACTGACTTCTTTGAACTAAACTTATAAAATAAAATATCAAAGTTCTTAAAAAATATATATACAATATATATATATTATTTTATTTTTCACAGAAAGGCTGAAATTCAGTATACGGTACCCCTCGTGTTACGCTACGTAACGAACAGAGGGTTGCGTCAAGGATGTGAACTGAGAAAAATAATTGTAATTAGAAGGAGAAAAAAAACTTATTAGAGGGGTTATGTTTTTAATCGATTTTCATTTTTTTAGTTAAAAAAAGGTTATGTTTTTTCTTTTAAATAATAATAGCGGCTATAATAACCTTAAAGAAGGAAGGAAAAACCTGTAAACCCTCACCCACTTTATGTACATGGATGACAAAGAACTGCGCGGCAACTGAGAAGCAACTACAGCAACTATTCCGGATCACCAAAGAATTCAGCAATGATATTAGGATGGAATTTGGTCTGGACAAATGCAAGACCCACGGATCCCACCAGGGAAAATTAGTCAACCTAAATTACTGGCTGCAGACTGGTAAAGAGATCAAAGCCATGGCAGAGGGAGAGGCCTACAAATACTTGGGGATGATGCAGGCTCAGCAGTTACAGCACAAGGAGATCGAGGCCTGCCTCACCGAAAAATACCATCGAGATTCAGAAGACTGGTGAGTGAAAGCAAAGCGGAACGGAGGGAATACAGTTAAAGCCGTAAACACCTATGCAATCCCAGTGCTAGCATACTACTTCGGGGTCACTGACTAGACTAACACCAAGCTGGAGGATATCATGAGAAAGACAAGGACAATGATGACCAAGAGCCAACAGCATTACCCAAAGTCAGCCGTTGAGAGACTGACAATTGCTCGGAAAGAAGGAGCCTGATAGACCTCATCAAGCAACAGAAGACAGTGATTGCTAACCTGAAGTATTACTTCCAGAAACACAGAGCAGCACTCCAGCAGGCCACAAGGAAGATAGACAAGTGGTATACCTCACCCAACCTTAGTGAGGAGTTCCCTCCCAGCCAGGAGGCACAAACGAAGCTAGAAAGGTGGACAGAGAAGACACTCCATGGCAGACACTACAATGATCTCCATCAAGATCACATAGATAAAATTGCTTCCAATGCATGGCTCACGAGCGGGACGCTCTTCCCCGAGACTGAAGGATTCATGCTCGCCATCCAAGACCAGGTAATCAACACCAGGAACTATAGAAAATACATCGCCAAGAAGCCCGGAGTGTGTGATGACACATGTCGACGATGCCACCTGGCCTCAGAAACGATTCAACACATCACAAGGGGATGCAAGGTGATCACCCAGACTGAGTACACTCACAGACACGACGTGGTAGCCAGGATAATACATCAGAAGCTAGCAAGGAAATACCAGTTGACCAAAGAAAATGTACCATACTACAAGTACGAACCTCAGGCAGTACTAGAGACCCCAACCCACAAGATGTACTGGGACCGTGCCACAATAACGGATAGGACAATCGCGCACAACAGACCGGACATAACCCTTGTGGACAAGAAGGAAAAGGCTACCTATCTGATTGACATAGCGGTACCCAACACTGGCAACCTGCAGAAAACCCATGGAGAAAAAATCAGGAAGTACACGAACCTAAGACAGAAGATCTAAGAGATGTGGCATATGTAACAAGTAATGACCATCGTGTCAACCACAGGTATGGTGCTAAAGACTCTACATATCAGCCTAGCAGCAATAGGTCTCCCAGCGAACGCCTACAAGGAACTCCAGAAAGTCGCAATCCTGAACACCTGTAGGACTGTCAGAGAAATCCTCCACCAACAGTAACACCAGACATAACAACCATCCTGTGTACTTGGTAGCAATACCAGTGACAAGATGGAAGCCCCAATCAGGGAGAAATAATATAAAAGAGCAATAAAAATACACACTTCTTTTAACAATAAAAACAAGAGAAATTATATTTTTTTTCCGCTGAGTGAATTTTTCTTAATAATCCTTCATTATTTGCTATTTCTTCGTAAAATTCTTCACAAGAATTACCAAAATTGCACTGAACGTCCAGAACTTATTTACTACTAAAAAAAAAATCTGGGACTGTCCCGCATAATCCCGGACATCTGGTCACTTTAGCTTAAAGTTAATTTTGCAGTTCTGCTTATCTCCTTCTGATTTTATCCCCAAGTCGTCCATAATTTAATGAATCAACATTCGACTTGTTTTGTGGACCAATCGCGACAATTTTTTTTTCGCTGAGGGACATTTAACTGTACGAATTCGGCAGCGCGGTTTTTCAGATGTTGACTTTTCTCGTATTTGAATAAACAGCAGTCAATCATATGCAATAAATACGTTACTGAGTTCACCTTGGGTAAACAGAGCTTGCCTGATATTATTAAGTTTTTGACTGTTTTGATGATTTTGTGAAGACACGCTCTGATTTCTTAGGAACAGACTTTTCTGTTGGGAAAAGCGATATATCCTTGGGATTCTAATACTCTTCGAAGGGTTTATTTGCACTGCGTCGTGTTAATTGGATAAATAACCAAAAATAAACGCTGGAAAAAATTCAATATGAAAAATCCGGCCAAATGAAAAAGAACAAAGATGCTCAAGTAGGAAAAACTAATTTAAAAGTACTTTCCAGAGGCATCAATTATACGTTTATCGAACTGTGTCACCAGCCAGTCCATGATTCTGTAGAAAGATTTTTGCAGCTGCAGCAGAATTTGTGTCCCCGCATCCTTGACCCCATTATAGAAATTAAAACCTACGAACTTTCCAGTTTCGAGGTCTCAGTCTTAGGAGGAACGCAGTGTTTATATCTGTATTAATTCGTTTATACTCACCTGCCAAAAAATTCGAAACACTTTGCAATTGTTCTTGTTTGTAATAGAGTTATAATAAGCAACTCACAAATATACTGATAGAAGAATAGTCAACTCTGGAGTTGGACTCTCCTCAGACGCCTGGTGGAATCCATGCCAATTTATAGGCTAATTTGGACTACAGGTGGATAGCCATTTCCATCTCGTCCCAGCATCTTTGGGACGTGATGGAACTGGCTATCTGTCAACTCAAATAGAGTTGGCAGACGAATCCACAGTTTGCCGATTCTTGGATTTATGACTTGGGTCGAACTTGATGGCATTTATTCGGGGAAGGTTGATAGAAGATAATGTGCAGGGTGTTTGAATACTTTGACAGATTGGAATGAGTTCAATACTAGTGGAAACTTTCAGTTTCTTATCTTTGCCGTAGGTGGCACTGTCTGTCTGTCGGAAGCCGATAATGCCCATTTAGTGCCACTCGACATGTGCCCCGAATCGAATAATTTTCGATTGCAAGCAGATTACCAACGTTAATGACTCATCAGTAATGAACCTCAGGGCTGAGTAGGTATCTAGCTAAATAGCACTCGGGTGCAAACATTAGCTTATCACAAATCTTGTATTCCGATGTCGTTCTCTACTAAAGCCATTAGTCCAAGTAAAGAAAATAGCTCGAAGAGGAAGCGATTTGAGCTGGTGCTTGCAATCTTACGTGCTGATTGATTCATTAAACTGATTATTTGAAGTCTTCTCCAAGTACAGAAAAACATGTGCTCAGTTAATAGTTTGGCAAATTAATGTAGCGAATCGTGGAAAATATAGGAATCGTAAAATACAGCTCCTCGAGTAAATTTTTGTTAGCTCCTCCTACTTTAATCATTTGGGGAAAACTTCCTTCATATGGATTACCTCCAAGTCATAACCATTCTAGTTCAATATTAAAAAGTTTCTTTTAGCTGCTGAACGTACTGCAATTTCCACACAATCTTTCTGGATTACCATAAAAAAGCACCCCGTTCTTATCTTAGTAGACGCAACTGCGAGGTCGTTTGTATAAAATATTTATTCCTCAAAATAAGGAACGAAGGTGAGCGGTTCATTATTTTCCAGAAATGAAAAATTGGTCATTAAAACCGAGACAGACCGTTGATAGCTGTTTTTGTGATGGAAATGAAGATTCGCACGTGCTTAACATTAAATCCCTGATGCAGCAGTCCAACACATAATCTGAAACTTGAGAAACTCTTTTAATTCTCTGAAAAACATTAAAATGCATTTCGATTAAACTGCAACACGAGCCAAATTTTTGAAATGGCTGAGCATCAACATTTCCATATATGTGACATTCTGTTCATAAAAATAAATATAAGGTGTAAAAATACGAAATAAATTTACATTTAATAATTATTAAAGCGAAAAATTTCGGCAGAGGTTTAATAAAACAAATTTAAATTTTAAAATTTTTTCATAAGTGTTATTTAAAAATTCTTTCTAGGTAATAATTTTTAAGAATTTTTGGCGAAACAGCTTTTGCACGTTTTCTTTCTTTTATGTTTTTATCGCAATATATAAATTTATAGAAGAATGTTTCGCAATTACAGAGCTAAAATGGCACTATATTTACACAGAGACCACTTTAGTTTATTTTCCTTCGTATTATCATCACAATGCAGGTGAGGACTACTTTATATTCATGAAAATTCGTTTAGGCTTGTTAAGAGACAACCTCTGTTAGTGAATGCGCATTAACGAGTTACAAAATATTTAAAACTGCAGTGATAAAAGAGCGACTCTTTTGACCTATGGAACCTCTAGTAATTAAAATGACATATTTGAATAGCGAAACATTTGGAAAATTAACTAACCTCATTAGGCAAATCCAACAGAAAATAAAAATTCTACTCAGAAGACCATAAAAACATCGCTGTTTCTTATTACTGTGTACGCATGCGCGCTGTGCATGAATTCCAGCAGGCAGTTCAATCATTTCTAAGCACTGGAACGTTGAGGATGCTGCATTTCTTGAATTACATTTCGATCCACTGAAGAATACGGTTTTTTTTTTCAGTTTCATTAATTGTAATTCGTTTCTACGCAATCGAGTAAAGAAAATTATTCTACTACTGTACGCAGATAAATAAACAATTCGGTTTTCCGATTTCAGGGAAGTTTGAAAATTTTTCTAACTTGGGCTATCAAGAAGAAAAATGTTTCGCGTGTTTCTGCTGCTCAGTTTTCTGCGTGCATTTAATTATAATCCTAATTTAGAGCATCGAAGAAAAATTCTTTAAAGAGTTTCACTAAATTAAACTAATTACTACACGTGGTATTTGAGAAATGCCATTTGAATTGGTTTAATGGAACGATACAAGACGCGATGAGCAGTCGTGGAATTTTTTACAGCAGAACGAAGCCTCCCAGAAATGCAGGAAAAAAAAAAGTCGCTTACGTAGGGGAATTAATGGAAATTCGTGATTTGTGTTACCAGATCTCGTTTATTTTATATTTTTACCAATTACCTTTTTCTGGAACTTGGGCGATGTTCATGCAGCTGATCCAACTGTATTATTTTTTATAATGGTTCATTATTCCTCCAGTTATGTTACACACATTTGGACCATTTTTAAATAACATGTAAGATCTGAAAATCTTACAAAAAATAAAATATTTTTTTTAAACTTTGGAAGTCAGTTTCCTTTTGATTCTTGCCGTTAATAGGATAAAAGGGCAATATCTGCAGTTTCAGAAATAAGAATTATTCTGGAAGGAGGTATAAAAATTAAAAGGTAGTAGGAAAGAAAACAGAGCCATTAGCTTTACTTCCGTTAAAACAGGGAACTGACGGAGAATACTATGGCAAACCCAGCAGGGGGTTCGGCGCAACAAACAACTTAAGGTTTATGAGGGGTCACACACCGGAAACGTATTCGGAAAAGCACACACTAGTTTCTAAAAATAGACGCTATAGTATCCAGTGTCACGTTTTGTGGGTTTTTTTTGAGTGCAATAGAGACAAGCTGTTATGAGACAGGAAGAGTTGTTTTGAAGTATTCGGCCGACATCAAAGAACACAACGGATGTCAAAAGGTTGTAAAGAAAGGGGTATAGAGAATCACGTGCTACTGGGCAGGCTGAACTAGGCCTTCCAACAAATGAAAAGAAAAAAAAATGGAAAAGAAAGAGTGATTGGAAGAAAACACTGTGGGGAGGCGTGGAAAACTCCGGGAGAAAATTGTGGATGGATACGGACACAAGAGGAGAGAGAGTGAAAAAGGAAGAGAAGGAGAGGGGAGAACTTTTTGAGCGGTGCTAGTGAAAGGGTGAGTCGGGAAGAGTTGTTTGAAAGATGATAAAGAAATAGCCGACGAAAAAAGTCGAAGTGGGGTTATCAGTAATGTAGTGAGTGAGAAATTAGGAGATGAACTGGAAAGGGGTAGTAAAAAGAAGTTCTGCAAACAGTGAGAATGAGAGAAGAAGATCCCCTTAGAAGACCCAGTCCACCGAGGAAGGCGATAATATCCTGATATAGTCTTGAAAGGCAAAGTAACAACCCTGGAACAGAAGGTAGCCGTCCTGACAGGAAAGGTAGCAGATCCTGAAAGCGGAGTAGCAGTTGCGAATGCCGTATGATAATGCCCTGGAAGCTGTAAGATATTGCCCTGGATGGCGGAAGATAGCAGCTCTGGATAAGGATAGGATAGAAGGCCCTTATGAAGACACCTGATCACAGAAATTAAGTAAGTGAAAGTTAATTTGAGAATACTGTAAGTTAACTGCTAGAGAAAGGACTGTAGAGCGATATTTGGGGAATTCAATGATAAGAGAAAGTTATTTCGAGAATACTGTAAGTTAAATACTAGTGAAAGGACTGTGATACGATATTGGGGAATTTAATGATAAAGATAAGATTAGATGGGTGAACCAAATAGGAGTAAAATCTACTCTAAGGCAATAATGGTTGGTTTAGGCAGTAATTTGGAATAAGGAGGATAGTAATGTAGATGAGAAAGTGAACGGAAGGAATTGTAGTAAAAATAGAAATATTAAATGTGTGGAGATAAAATTTATGTATATTGCCAACCCTTAAAGGTGTGTTTGAATGTTACATTGTATTTTGGTGATCAAGTTCTGTAACTGACAATGGTTAAAGAAATATATAAGAAAGATGAATAGGGAATTAAAGAATAAATTGGTAGTTATGATGATACATAAAAGTAATATGATCAATGATATGTTTAACTTTAATGATAAAAAATGTTATTTACACCTATGAGGTATGATTTGATTGTGTTGTAATAGGAGCAGGAATAAGGTGAGCATATAAAGAGTGTAACTATTTAACCTGTGTATGTGTAATGAGAAAGGTGAGATAAAGAAAAAGTCAAGTCTGTAAAGGTTGTTATTGTTGTTATTTGGTTTTTAGGAGCATTAGCAACTAAGGCCATATTGCTCCGGGATATGCGGTGGTCATTCCCTGAATGACCTTTCCGCATCCTCCGTATTTGGTGGTGACGGGCTCGAACCCCGGTCTAATCAAGAAGCGTGTGCTACGCACTGCTGCTCCTTCCCACCTGGCTACGGAGGCGCCCGTCTGTAAAGGAGCCTGTTAGATAGGAAGAAACTGGATATGTTGTAAGTACCTTGGTGTTGAAACAGTGAAATTCTATTCTTAATGAGATTTGTTATGATTTAACTGTAAATATGCATAATAAACTTGTTTTTTTTTGTATAACATTTGTGTAATTATTTGTTGTACTGGACGCAAGCCCATCCGAAGGGAATAATATACATCTAGAAGTTTCCCCCCAAAACCTGAAGTCTTCTGTGAAGTTGAATAGTCAGATGCGCAAGTGGGGAGATATTATAAAGGGGAGTAATAAATAGGGGAATAAATCTAAATATAAATAGTATATATATACACAACATTTAAACCCCCCCCCCCACAAACAGTTTAAATTGGATTATTTTAAAAGAATAACTTTTGCGCACTTTAATGTAGAGAGACTTTTCGTCTAAATATTCTTAAATTAATAGCAAGCACTCCAATTAGAATATACTACATAGCTTAAAGCTGGATTTTTTTAACCCAATTTTCCATAGACAGTCATTTTACTGTGGTAGCATACCTTAATTGCGTTATAATTATCTTTCAGAAATTTGGAATTTGTTTTTTTCAGGAAAGTGACCTCCTTAATTCTATTTATCATATCCAGCCCTCCTCACACACAGTCCTGATGAAGGGCTGAGCTAAGAAAAATTCTCTGCCGTTCCGAAACCTAATGATTAAAATCAACCATAGTCGGGCTATGATCATTCTTCTGTTCACGAATGCAAGGATCGTAGTCGCCAAATGCAAGGCTGGATCGGTAGGTGAGGCGCTGAGTTTAATTATAAATCATGTACACTGAGTGACTACTTTATTAGTCACACCGACTTACTTGGCGAGCAATTAACCCCTTTAGTCCTCACAGAACAGCCTGGATCTGTCTTGGACTCGTTCTGCCAGTTCAGAGTCCCTTAAGCCTTTCTGTCCATTATCATCTCAATGAATTGCACACATACGGCATTCCTACATAACTGCTTCCCCCCCTTGCTTTATACCATAGTATGAGCACGTGATGCTGCTAATGAAGGAGTGTTCAATCTCTGGATAGGTGTACCTCATAAAGTGGTCACTCAGTATACATCATGAAATGCTCTTTCAGTAATAGCACGTGTTCGTACTATTCGATACGAAGCGAAAAACATTTATGTAGAAAACTGTAACATACCAGAAAATAAAACAGTATTTATTTCACACGTGCATCTAACGAGAGATAACCGTGTTCAAAAGCAACATTCCTTCGGCACGAGTGCGTTAATTAACTGAATACACGCTTGCATTCTTTTATTTTTGTTCTAACCCTCGTTGAAGATCGTAGCCGCTCTGTTCCATCTTTTTCTCTCTCAGACGCTGCCAGAAATTAATGTCTGTGGGCAGAAAAATCGGATTGAGAGCAATTAATCTTATCTTCGTGCTGTCAACTTGATTCCATGCATTCTGCTTCGCTATATTCTACCTGTGGCTTTTGTTCCTGCTTTCTGTAGAAGAGGCCGGCTTTGTAAGCTCTGCAATATTGTGTTCCTGGATTATAAACTCCGCTTTTGTAATAAGAGCGAAGTCGTACGAATTTACTGAGTAGAAACGTTCATTTAGGCAACTTTATGCCCAATACTGCCATCCTGATTAAATTCTTTGTATCATAAAGTTCTTCTTGTTCCTAGTGATTTCAAATTTAATCGACTAAACCTTGAATACGCACCTTCCAAAACCAACCACCAGATTTTGCTTTCAACATATTCATCAAATCTTTGAGGGCAAGACAAGAACAAGCCATGAACAAGAGCTGAGAGCGTGAATGTTCGCTTCGTACCAATGTGTTCTCGATAATGGTGATATACAACCCGGACAGGCCATAATTCCCCCCCCCCACTTAATAATGATGTTGAGAAAGGTGTTATTTTAGAAAGCAGAACCTTTCTTTGATAACTTGTTGAACTTTTAGCGAGGCCATTAGTTAGAAAGTAGTGCAATATCAATGCAACTCGTTGTGCAGACAATTTTTTTTTTGATGTGAACATAAAGAATAGTAGAAAATATTGTCTATGGTAAAGAATTGTCCCAGGTGTTTTTTAAACATCAATAGTCTAATATGACGTGTTTTTGAAGGATTCCTTAATTTTTTCCTTTATTATTTTGAATAATGAACAAAAAACATCAAAGTGAATGTTAACTTGGGACAGCGACATTCGAATTTTGTGCGATTTGAAATAAAAGGTGCCAAATTTGAAATAAATTTCTAAAAAAAAATTACAAAAATTGGAAGTAAATAACAGTTTCTAAAATGTTATATATATTTTTTAATGATTTTAAAACGCTTTATACAAGTAATAATCAGAAGTATATGCGCATGAGCGTGTTTAACGTTTCGCGTGTTTAAGGTTTTTAAAACTGGAAAATGGAATAAACTAATAGTTTCATCTTTATTTGTCTGTAATGTTTCTTCTTTTTTTTTAATTTTCAGAAGAAAATTAAATTTAGAGTTATGTCTTCTATAATCTTTTTTATGAATAAAAAAACCTGAAAAGTTATTTTCAAAAAGTGACTGATGTCTTTTTACAGTAATAACAGGGGACAAAGACCATCTTAGAAGGCTAATTACTGCGTCATGTCCACTCGGAGTTAAACTAGCCTCGCCAATCGAAATATTGACGCAAGTACAAGCGGAGAACTTAATGAATTCCTTGGAACAGTGACTGGAAGTCATTTGGCTTGGATCCAAACAGTGTGAACCGTTGGATTAGTGACATTCGCATGGTCTAAAACTTCGGATCGATCTCAAAGTTTAACGTGTGGCTGTCCGGTCGATAAATGTCATTTGTGTAACCACCGTGGTAACTTGTAATGCAGGAGATGAACAAATTGAGAAGATAATAATAGCGAAGATGTTTTCGGAAATGTTTGGCGAGTGATTACAAGTTGTCAAATCCAAGATGTAACTCAGTCAGTGTTAACAGGATGTCCAAGGATTGGTTTGTATAGAAAATTTCAGGATATTAAGTTCGTTGGCCGTCAGTATATTATTTTGTTGGCAAACTGCCAATATTCTGTGAATTTTTCTTGTTTATCGGGATGAAAAACCTAACATCTACGGTTTTTTTAGGCAACTTAGGCCGTATTGCGCCGTATATAATATGTTTTTAAATTGCGTTTGTTCTGCGGTTGACTTGTTGTTTGCTGGACGAAAAATACGAGTTGCCAGGAGAAAAAAACCAGGCTACTGTTGCCCCTGAAACCAACTAACTCAGCCACGTTGTGAAAAAGGTCCCATAAAAATTTCTCACATCATTGACTAGATTAGAACTCAGGTCTTTTCCACCCGGTGTACGGAGGTTAATAATTATGCTAGCTGCGCTAACCACGACGGACCCCCCCACCCAACATTTACAAGAAACAAACTACGTAGTTTAGCAACTGGATTTTTTTATAGCGTTTTTATTTTTGTGTTTTATGAGCTGCCCCAGGACAGAAAACATGGCTTAAGAAATAAAGATTGATAGAATCGTTTCAGTGGCCTCTTTCCTTTTATTATTATTTTTTTTAAAAGCATATATGACTGTTATAACTATTTAAAACAGCTACACACAGAGGAAGAAGTCTAGACTAGATTGTAGGAAATTTTCTTTTAGCCAGCGAGTTCTGGAACAAGTTGCTTTCGCAAGTAATTGAGGCTGACAGTTTTAAGAAATTCAAAGGTCAAGTGATTAATTATCTACGTGAGGAAGGAAGCGCATAATTTGTTTTGTATTTTCTTATCTACCTTTTTTTTTTATTTTTAAAAGAAAAAAAACGTAGCTAACATTATTACTATTCTCTAGGACTGGCTATCTCAGACTAACTTTTGACTTTTGTTAAAGAGTGAATTACCAGGAGCACATAAAGTGTAGGCGTTAAAAACGAAAATAACAATCTTATAGCAGAAAACAGAAAACTTTAAAAGTGGGCATGGATTCCACTAGGTGTCTGAGGGGATTCCAGCTCCAGATTTGACCACCCTTCCATCAGTATATATTGTTAGGCCTGTATTGTGGTCGTTAGAGAACTACGAAGCCAAACTGCCCCTTCCATCATATCCTAGCTATTCTCAACTGGATTCAGATCTGGAGAGTTAGGAGTACAGTGTAGGTGTTGGAAATCTTGGGAATGTTCCTCCAACCATTCAGATACAATTTCTGCAGGGTGGATGGAGAGTTCCATTGTCGTCTTGAAAAAATCCATCACAGTCTGGATAAAAATGAAGCAATGTAGGGTGAAGTTTGCCCAATATGACAAAGAGATATTCATTGGAGGAAAGCCCCAGGGAAGCGTCCAATATTTATCCCATACTAAGGAACTTGTGATCTTACTATGTGCCAACTTACATTCGCATACTTTCCGTGTAATTGTATGTTGATACCAATTACAAAAGTTTTTAAATTTTTGGCCAGTGGGTGTAGGTCATTAGCAGCAAAATTGGCACATCTGCATCCAGATAAGGTCAACAGGGTAGTCCAAATAAAAATTATTTTTGATTTAACATTCATTTATATTCTGGAATCTCATACAGACACGTTTCTCGAAATATACTTGAAGAAATAAATTTTTAAAACTAGAAATCTACTCCCATAGTTTTAGAATAAAACAACAACAGAAAGACAATTTCAAAACGCTGACGTTCACAGAATTACTTTTCAGAAAAACAATTCATGCTGCTGAACTCGTGAAAGAAAGCAAAGTAATTAAAAGTAACAGTTTCATTCCAGGGATTTTCTTTTGTCAGCACGTGAAAAACGATGTTGACTCTCATTCCACGGTCTATATCTCATTTCATCCATTATTTAGTACACAGCGTTGCCGTACCATCTTGAAATATTCAGCTTTTCAGGATGCAGAGATAAATGTGAACCTCAAGATTTGTTACAACGAAAACGTCTTACGTCATATTCTTGCAACGATGTAAATGTCTGTAGGGGGAGGGTATTCGTATTCTAATTCTAGCATATTAAGCAGGCGTTTCCTACTAAATTGGAACTGGACCGTGAAATATGTAAATTAGACACACTCAGGATGAGAACTTAGCTAAAGATATGAATTTTAACATAAAAAGATATCCAGTTTTTAAACTAGATATGTTTTTATAATAAGATAAAAAGTGGATGCTTATTACCTTTACTTATAGTCGGTGGGGAGACCCGAGACAGCCGTTGTGAGTTATTTGCATAATATGGATGTTCAGAGAAAGCACGTTTCAAAATAATGCAAAGTGCACGATAGAAAACTCGAGGATTTATCTCCAGTGAGATTACTGGACAGATAATTATCACGTCGTCTCTCTGTACAGAGCACGAGAAAAAAACGGCTTCTTTATATGTCTTTAAAACGCTCAAGGTTAAAAGTTGTCTTTATTATGAGTAGAGGAAAGCAGAGCGCTGTAAAAGACAGTAAAAGGACTTTTATGTATTTCTTCCTGTTAGTTAATACACGAGTATCGTAGTTTCGAAAAAAGCAAGTTTAAGAGTTTTTGCTATTATTAAACGGTAAATAAATCAAACTGAACTTAAGAGATAATTAACATTATAATATGAACGTACCATTTTCTGCTTCAGTCCGATTCTAATCGAAGGAAGAGTTCCTAATAGTTCACAGAACTCACAACGAAAAACCTTTTACACTGAACTCAAGGTGGAGAGAGAGAGATCATCGCGACCTCTGTACAAATATCCAACTACCCAGTCTTCAATTAATACCTAAATGTACTGTTCATTGAACCGTGAAAAGTAGGGCATATAAAATAAATAAATTATCGTATATCCTTAGTACGTAATCTGCTTACTCATACTTAAGGTAAAGAGATAAATTCAACTTTAGTATGCCTCCAAGAATTCTCACAACCCTCAGTTTAATGTAAATGAGTTTTACGCCCTGCATTAAGTTAATGGCTTAAATATTCTTGGAGTTTCCAGTCGAAGGTGAAAATAAATCTAAACTTCAAAATAAGCTGCTTTAACCTGCCATATCGTTTCAATGTTCATAACATAAAGTACCTCAGAGATAGATAAAAAAAAGCCATTAAATTACGATGCAGACAAAACTAAGGAGCGGACATTAACCAGACAAGGCTGCATCCTTATTATTGTGTAAAAGCAGGAAGAGAGTAGACGAATCAAAAATGAACGTGATACAATCATTTAATTACTATTAAAAGCAACTTACTGGAAACATCTGATGACCCTGCTTGAATGTAATGGAGTATTCACGTATTACGTAGTAATGCAACTGAGAAAATGGTGGTTCGCTGAAATTCAACAATAAAAGGTACATTTTTTTCAATAAACATAAATAAACTCTCAATAATAATTCTCAAAAAATGCAAAATACTAAAAATGAAAAAACAATGGTTTGGCGAAACAATAAGAATCAACACCATAAACCTAAAATCAGTAACATTTATAATAATAATATGCACATCATTTGTACCAATTACTGCGCTAATTAGTTATTCATTATCAAAAGAGTGTCGTTGGAAACACCGATAGTGTAAGTACGAGTACATTAATAATAATAAAAGAAAGAAGGTGGAAGAGGAAAAGTAATGTCTGCGTGGATATTCACTGTCCCCTTAAGCATAATTAAACGTCACCTGTAACAGAGCACTTTGTAATTATCGAGTAAAAAATGGAACTTCCTAACCGGAAATGGGCTAATTCACCTGGATGTCTGCCAGAAACAGCCAGTTCCTGTACCACTGTCGGCGCCAATATACCGTAATTAAAAGTTCATTTGATATACTATAATAAAAACGAATAAATATAAAAAATTTCATTTTAATTTTATAATTAAATAAAATTCTCCGTCAAATTTAACGTAGAAAAAAATTACAGAAAAATTACAAGCCAATAAAAAAAAACACCCGTTTTTTATAAACTTATATATCGGATATATATTGAGTAAAAATTCGTAAATTTAGTAAAATTCGATCAGGAAGTAATGATCGAATTTAACGGAAATCGGTACTCTGTAACTTGCTTGCTTCTCAATTCAGGAATGCCTTGTTGCTGCGGGTGGAAGGAGATATTTTTTTGATGAGGAGCCAGTTTCGTTAATTCGATCCTTCATTACAGGGATTTCGAGGGCTATTTTGTGTTTAATATTAGTACAGTAATGGCTAAATAATGAAAGGAAACGAATTTTTTATACATTTGACAAAAATAGAAAAAAAGAGGTATTGCACAAATTTATTGTTTTGTCTATTGTTACTAGAGACAGATCACTGGCTATCTGATGAGGGACCGATAAGTCCTGCAACTTACTGTGATAGTAAAGGCCGGTTTACCAGTGCATAGTTGCTCCAGTTCCCAAGATCGCGGGGTGGCCCAGAACTCCCGGATCTTATTTTTCGGGATACTAAAAATATATGTGCAACGCGATCCCAAACTACGTATATTCATTCATTGTCATGACAGTGTCTTATCTTTTAAACAAATAGTCAATTAAACTTTTGGCGAGGTCATGCGAATAATACGGAAGCCGTTTTCTTGAGACAGTCATTGTGAACGATAAGTCTAACCGATCAGGCTGAAAGTGGTCTCAAATTGAAGATATTTCTTCCTAGGTGTGCAGGAAAATGGGAAAATATAAAAATTCCGAATAGTTTTATTTCACGGAACGGCCCATTTTGTCTACTAGCGCTTCCTACCTCAACCCCGCTACGCCCCCCACGATACTTTGACTGGTCATGTTGAACGTATCTTTCGACAGAGAAGAAACATGCGTTTTCGTGCTCCTGCAAATGCATCCAGGATCGGCCTGAAATGTGCATTTAAGGATCCGAAAGATTTAATATCTGACGATTTGTTAGACAAATATAGGACCATGCTGGAGAAATGTCGCGAGTTAGGTCACAATATCTACGTGTCTGAAATTCTGCCCGGGCACGATAGGAGGGATTATATGTTAAAAGCCTTGTGGATTAACTCAAGACTTGAAGGACTCTGCAAGGCTTTGGGGGGAGGGGATTTCTATCAGCTTGGTCCGCACTTGCAGGTAGAAGGAATCTGTTTTGTACAGACGGGATACATTTAAAAAAAGGTGGTGCAAGAGTTTCTGCCAGTATTATTGAGGATACCTTAAAGGTTCAGGGGAAACTGCTAGTTTGGGGGGACAAGGGTAATATAGATACGCGTTTATCTGATAGTTTTGGTCAAATTAACTCTTGCATATACCTCAAGAGTTCTTGTTTGATACCGCAACAGATCATATTAGCAATATGTTCTGAAGGCAGAAACGTTTCAAATGAGTGGGTAGCTAATGCCAGGAAAGCAAGTGTAAATAACTTCAAGGGGTGTATCAGGATAGTTAACTATACAAGAACACCAAGTCTTAATTGTTTATACAGTAATGTCAGAAGTGTTGTCAATAAAATGAGCGAATTCGAACTCTGGTTAGGATAAGTAATGTTGACATAATAGGGCTTACAGAAACGTGGTGCCACCCGGAGATAGGGGATGATGAGTTTCAGTATTTATAATGTATTTAGGAAGGATAGGGAAGGTAGAAGGGGAGGCGGGGTCATGCTTCTTATCAAAAGCAGCCTGAGCGCAACAAAAGCTTTCTCGGATTCAGGCGTTTCGCATGCTAGTATAGAATCTGTATGGTGTGAGTTAGTTGGAAGCAAAGGTATAATGAGAGTGGGAGCAATCTACAGGCGCCAGGTGATTGTGAAGATTATGATGAGAGTCTCTAAATGCAAATGGAATGGACAAGTAAGCGTCAATGTCTTATTATGGGTAATTTCAATTTGCCTTTAATTGATTGGAGTGAAGGGGGACAAAATCTTTAAATCAACTAGATGATTTTATTTATATCAACATGTCAGGGAAAGTATTAGGGAAAAGAATATCCTAGACCTCATTATCACCGATTAACCAGACGACATAATAGGGCTGACAGTACAGAGACCAATAGCAGGAAGTGATCACTGAGTTCCACGGTGGATGATGAAGAGAGAGAGGTAGCAGTAGTTAAAGGACTGGGTTATAATTTCAGGAAAGGAAATTACGATGCATTAAGGTGCTACATGGTCTCTATTAACTGGGTAGATATCGCACAGAGAGCGAATACAATTGAATTATGGTATACCTTTAAAACAATGATCACAGAAGCCTTGAATGTTTATATGCCATTAAAAAAATACTACACGATGAGGATTCCAAGTTGGATGAATAGTGAAGTTGCCAAATTACTTGAGCAGAAAAAGACGGCATGGAAAGGTTTTAGAGCAATAAAAAGTACTGAAGCCTATAACAGCTACAAATTAATCTGTAATGATGCCACTGAAAAGGTTAGGCTGGCAAAGGCAGATTATGAGAAATCGCAGGCAAAGAGGGGGATAAGGAATTCTTCATATATATAAACGCAAAGAAGAGAAGGACAAACCAGATCGGACCCCTATGTAATGAACGTGGGATAGTATTAGACACCCCAGCTGAAGATGAACTCAACAGTTACTTTGCATCGATATTTACAGAAGAAAAATCCTTCACGTCAAAGAGAAATTCTGGAAGTCAAGTTGAAAAAACCGTAAGTAATGATGTTGAAATTTCACACGTTTATTTAATGAAAAAACTTTCGAGCCTACAGGCCAGTAAGGCTCCTGGGGTTGATGGAGTATACCTTATAACCTTAAGGGAGGCGGCAAGGGAGTGCATTGAACCATTGAGGCTAATTATGCAAGCATCACTAGACTCTGGGGAGAATCCCTTGGATTGGAAAAGTGCAAATGTATCTCCCATATATAAGGGTGGCTCTAAAAGTGAAGTTGGAAATTATCGACCTGTCAGTCTGACTTCAGTAGTAGGGAAAATCATGGAGGCAATGATCAAGGGTGGAATTCAGGATCATTTGGATCGAATTGAAATTCTCAAGGATACTCAGCATGGTTTTGTAAAAGGAAAATCATATTTAACAAATCTGGTTCGCTATTTCGAAAGGATCAGGATTGGGAAAATCCTTAGATGGATAGAAGGATGGCTCCAGGGCATGAGGCAGAGGGTTGTGATAAATGGCTATTCCTCAGATTGGGTTGATGTAAGAAGTGGGGTTCCCCAAGGATCAGTATTAGAACCACTGTTGTTTTTAATTTTCATAAACGACATTGATGAAGGGATAGAGGGCGTGATGTCTAAATTTGCAGATGATGTAAAGATTGGTAGAGTAGTTAATCATTGCCGCCAAGCAGAGCTCCTTCAGAATGACCTAGATAGACTTCAGAGATGGTCAGAAAAATAGCAGCTATGCTTTAATCCAGAAAAGTGTACGGTATTGCACCTGGGGAACAATAACCCCAAAATAACTTATACACTTGGCAGAGTTGAACTAGAGCCGGTAGTGGAGGAAAGGAACTTGGGTATTACGATACGGTCAGATATGAAGTTCTCCGAACATTGTAGACTGGTATGGATTCATCTAAGAAAAAGAAGGGGTGCAAGTGGAAGAAAACTCCTAGAATTACTCAAGCTCGAGGAAATGAAAACCTTTTTGTGGAGGAGGATCCCTCTGTTTCGTTCGCTTCTGAGGCTGGATCCGAGCTTCTGATGGTCATTTTCGAAAGTAACTCGGTTCCAACAGAATCATCTGAAGATCTTACTCTAACGGAAGGAATGGACCTGGGTGGGTCTTTGAATGCTTCAATTGTACATGCCACAGTTGCCAAAATCAGGAAGGCTCTGGGATAGTTTTTATCAAAGGATTCTAGCAAGATAACTAAGCCTGCTTCTAACCGCATCCATAGTCTATGGGCGGATCTAGAGGCAGTTACCACCGCAATCTAAATTGATAATGAACGACTTAAGACCAAAGCATCTGAATTGGAAATCAGTGCAGGTCTTTTGGACAAGGTGATATAAATCCAACGTGATCTTCATCCTTATAAGATTTTTGCGGAAGCTGTTCGTGGTAGTTCAAGGCGAAATAGACAGACTCCTGAAACAATAGAGATTCCACTGCTGACTTCTTCAGTGGAGGTGGCGGCTTCTTCGAGCAGATCAATTGCTGGTGAAGATAGGATGGGTTCCGGGAGTGGGGTCTCTGATTCCGAAAACATACTGATACTTAGGTCCTCAACAGAATCGTCCCTAGCATCTAGTCAGGATGTCAGGAAGGCAGTTGCTGAAGTGATTAAAAAAAGATCACAAGGACATGAAAATCAAGAGTGTACGTCTCTTGAGAAACAAGGGTGTGTTATTACAGACAACAAATCCTGATGATGATGTCAAGAAGATCTCAAGTGCTTTTGCATTAAAAGATGCAGGATTGTCAATGGAAAAACCCAGATTTTCCGATCCTACAGTTTTGATCTATGGTGTCTCGAAGGACTACTTAAAGGATGATATTTTGGAGGATTTAATTAATAAAAATTTAAAAGACTGATTTAAGCGAGGAGGAAGTTAAGAATGAGATTAAATTCAGATTTAATTCTGGCACCGTGACCAGAGTGACCAATTGGGTTATTGGTTTTAGTCCACGCCTTATGAGACACAAGATTCAGAGTGACAGAATTTATCTAGGATTTACGTCACATAGATTTCGTAAGTTTACAGTTGTAAGTAAATGCTTCAGATGTTGGGGATATGGTCACAGTGCGCAGTTCTGTTCCCATAAAGCTGTATCTTGTGGCCACCGTGCGGGTGGAGGCCATGTTTTTGATGACTGTATCCACAAGGAGGAACCACCTCAGTGCATTAATTGTAAACGTAGAGGTAGGGATTGTAATCGCTCTGTTAGGGATAATAAATGCCCCGAGTATCTTAAAGCTGCTGAGTTGACAGACTGAAGAACCAGACATGAATAATACAACGGTAATTGATCCAACAATTCAGGTCTGTTTTGCAGAGGTTCTGAGCTATCACAGGAGGATAGGTGGAGATGGGCTTATGTCTAGGAGCCACCCTTCATACCAAGTCACACACATGCATATGTGCCAAGGGGCACAGCATATATAAGAGTATGTATATAAATTGATTAATATGTATCTTGAGAATGTATATACAGTCGTGTGTTAATAAATGAAAAAAAAAACAGAAAAAGAAAATGGTTGCAAAGAGGGCCCATGGTATCCTGTCGATGATGTATCGAACAATCGCTAGTAGAGATAAGGACGTCATAATCCCATTATATAAGGCTTTTGTTGGACCACACTTGAAATACTGTGTTCAAGTATGGAGACTGCACCTAAAGAAAGACATCGTTCTTCTTGAAAGGGTCCAGAGACGGGTAACTCGCCTGGTGAGATCGGCAAAAGGGCGTCCATATGAGAAAAGACTTCGAATATGCGGGTTGCAGAGCTTGGAAACTAAGCACCTTAGAGGAGACTTGACTGGTGTATTTAAGGCTCTGAGAGGCATAAGCTTTGAAAAGGACGAAATTTTCACAGTTATAAATGATTCTAAAATTAGGGGCCATAATTTCAAGTTATGGGGGGAGTTGTTTAGACTGGATTGCAAGAAGTTATATTTTATTCGAGTTATAAATTACTGGAATAAGTTACCTACATGGGTGGCAGAGGCTGACAGTCTGAGGCATTTCCTTTTCTCTTATTATTATTTTTTTAATTTTCTTATTATTAATTTATGTTATGTATTTTTTATTTATTTATTTTTTGGCTGGTGCGGCATAAGCCATAGGCTTCCTCGAAGCCCTTCATATTAAGAAGAAAGATGATTTTCTGGTTGGCTTGTTCAGAAATGCATTTTTTAACAATCGCAATCAAATATATAAAATTTATTAAAAACATAAAAGGTGTATTTGAAAAAATGCTTAAAAAAGATATCAAATAAAGTATATAACTCTCTTTTATCAAAATACGAAAGAATTTAAAGTATAACGTAATTATTTTTAAAACATTTCAAAAGATTCTCGAAATAATGTGGAATTTTGCAGCTTCGGTATTTCGTGTCCAACGTGAAAGGAATAACGTTGTAACCCATTATTTAAAAATGCAGTTATTGTATTTTGCAGTCATAAGTGAGTTTCGTTTATTTTAAAATATCAGTCTCGCACAAATAAAAGTGTAGAAATACTTCAGAAAAAACATTGTCACGTAAAAGTCAACTTACAATGTTTTGAGCCGTTTTGTGGAACTCCTAAATCCTATCATAACATTTACAAGAGAAAAAGGAAAAAAATACCCAGAATTAGAAAATGAAACTTGGCTTTCTGACTTAATGTTCCATACACACATTATAGAACATTTGCAAACATTTAATTTGGCTTTACAAGGAAAGGAAAAAATATTGATTTGTCACAAACTGTATTTAGTTTTGAAGCTAAACTTCGGCTTTTTGTGTACGATCTTAAGAACAAAATATTTAATCGTTTTCCACGAGTAAAAGCAAATATAATTAATATCAAAGAAGAAAAGTTAGACCAATACAAAGAAAAATTGGAAGAATTGCGAGCAGATTTCAAACATAGGTTTGAAGATTTTAAAAGATTTGACCAAAGGTCTTCGTTAAATGTTATACTTTTTATTAATGCATTTTTATTATATTTTATTTTTATTATTAAAATGTTTAAATAATTATTTTGTATTTTCTTTCTCTTAATTATATTTTCTTATATATGTATACTTTACGTAGCACTTAAGACTTGTGTAGAATATGTAATCATATTAATTAAATTAAATTAAATTTGTGTATTTAATACTATGTAACTATGGTGTGGCTCTTTATAATATATGAAAAACCGGAATGCGGCTCTCATTGAGCTCGTGCGTGCCCACCCCTGGTATATTGAGCCAACCTATTAAAAAATTATTTAAAAAAAAAGTATTTGAATACAGAAGACTTTCAAAAGTATTAGGACACTAATAAATAAACACATTGTAGAAGACACTGCGATAACATAATGATATGATTGAAGCTGTAGACTTAAAATTTAAATAGATTATACGGACCCATTTGGAAAAGTTTATATAAAGTAACTAATGTGTTTAGCTGCTACTACAACTTTAGAAAGAGAAGTTTTCTCTTAACAGCACCTTTTTTAAAAATTCTGTTTACCACAATATCAGCTACCAGTTAAAAAATACGAATATTTTCTGTTATTTAAAAATACAAATATCCTCTTTAGATGCGTGAAATAATTCAGTTAAAGTGCTGATCACAATAGAAATTAAGGTTTTTTAAAGAACGAAAAACAAAGAGTCAACAAACAACACTCTTTTAATCAGCAGATCGTTTTAAAGCCCACACTGAAGTCTGCCTTCAGCCAATAGCGTAGAGAATCTGACAACAGGCTCTCAAGAGCCTGTTGTCAGATTTTAATTATTATTTTTCTCCCTAACTTGTTAATTGATGGGCAAAACACCATTGGACCTCCAAAATAAAGTCATTATCGTGGTCTCTGGGTAAGAATGCTAATGACGTTGAGATAGTCCCAAGAGGAAATTAATTCAACATCACTAGAAGCCGATATATGGCTTAGAAACAAATTGGTAGCCTCATCTACCAATTTACGTGGGCAATGCTGTGTTACAGCCCTTCACTACGTAAAATAAAAGCATAAAAATATTTTTAACTAAAATGAAATATTCATAAATATCGGACGAATGGTTAGTTTGTTGTTAAAATAAATTAAATCAATGATTAATTGCCTAAATAAATTATATTAATCATCACTTTAATTTCAACGCCATATTTAGGTTTATATTTCAAGGATTAAACGGATAAAAATTTGCCGAATCTGCGAATGAAAAAAGAAAAGAACAGCGCATAAACGTATTTCAGGTTCTAATTTAATTAATTGTATACTGCCAAAACGCCAATTTATTTATCTCCCTCTGGATTTTTATAATGAAATATAACACACATTCACCATTTCTGCCGTGAACAATAAAATAAGCGCATTTTATAATACATAAAACATGAATTATTACTATTAAAATAATATTAGCAGTTTATGTATTTAGTAAACTGATAACAAAAGAGGCGATCAAAAAGAAACGACTTTTATGCGCGAACAGAGAACATTTCGTTTTTGCGCATAGCACCTATGCGCGGAAAAGAAATAAATAGTTTATTACGCTACCATTTTCTTATCAGACAAAACAAAACAAAATGGACTAGAGAGAGAAATGGAACAATGGAATAAATAGTATTGTATGTCATTTGTAATTCGTAAAAAGAAGAAGTCATTTAATACTTAATGTAAACAAATCAGAAGCTAATTTTATCCATTTAAAGAGGAAGTCAAGCCAGATCAACAGACCTTTGATAGATACTTGAACTAGGGGTAAATTCCTAAGACTAGAAGCTCCTTTGGACTTAGAACAACAACGGATTACTAGAAACATGGAATAGCAGTGAATTCTTCTGGGGGGAAGGGGGTGGTTTGAAGTGGATATCGGACATTTAGTTCCAGTAATTACTGAACACCTTTTTGTAGATTATTTAAATACCTTTCTTTATCGCAAAATTATGAACAAAACCCTCTACACAGTTCCTCGCAAAAGATTTCTTTTGCTTTAATACCGAAGATGTTTCCGATGCCACTTTCTTAGCCCGAGGATGTTCGCATATTACTTGCTCGTGTGACGCACGATTTACGGCAAGCTGGTCACGTGAGAAACTCTTTCGTCGTTATCGGATGAAATGGGAGGTCGGCTTCACTCGCGCACGTTAATGGGCGAATTCACGAGCGTGTCGTTTTAAACGGCGATGTTGCCATGGTCACGCATAACAGGGTCGGCTGACGGCCGTGTTCGCGACTCGGATAAATCACAAAGCGCAGATTTGATTTATTTTTGCCGGGATTCTGCCTTAATTACACGTGAAATATTTTAAGATAGTTACAAGACGGTGGCTTGTTATCTAAGAAGAAAATATCGGAAAATTGCAAACTGTTCTTTTAACTTTCCGTCTAATAAAGCTGAAATGTGTGCTTGGAGGCGTGTTTATTTCTCTGTTTCTACACTCGGTTTTTAATATCACATTAAAGGAGATGCTGCTTTAAACTAGCCCTCAAAAGTTTATTACATTCTCTTTAACGTCGTTATAATGAGGAAAACTCATAAAAAGAAAGGATGAAGATCTCATTGGGAAGAGCCAGAAGTAAGAAGAAAACAATTGTAATATAGAAGTTCCTGATGTCTGACGCAAAGTACAGTTGCATCAGAGTTGAGTATATTTGGTTATTAAATCTTCAAAACCATGGATAGATAGATAGAAGAGGGTCATTAATATACAAGAGGAAAAGAGTTGGAAAAAGAACTGAACCTTGGGGAATACCAGCATTAATGGAGAAGTTAGAAGACGGAGAGCCATCTACCATCACCCGCAGTGAGCGGTCATGGATGCCCAATTACAAAAAACAGTTGGCAAATCATAAGATGGAAACGTATTTAGGAGATCTTTATGCCAAACATGATCAAAAGCCTTTGAGATGTCAACAGCAATTGCTTAAATTTTACCACCAAACCTTTCCATTGAATTTGTCGACAGATGGGTAACATAAGCCAGAATATCACCAGTGGATCAACAGTGACGGAATCCATACTGGTAATCATTGATCAGATGGAAGGTTCCTGGGTAGTTTAGAGGTTGGAGGTTAATTGATTTCTCCATTGCTTTAGAAAGAGAAGTAATTGCAATGGGACGATAATTGGATGGGAGGGATTTGTCACCCTTTTTAGAAACTGGCTGGATAGGAGCAATTTCCAAGCAGAAGGAAATATACTAGGGGGATATCTTGGTCCGTTTTGTAATCAAGATTGTAATAAATAAACTTCTTTATTGCTGCTAAGTACGGTACATGTACTAGGAACAATAATTCTCAACATGGCAACATGGCCAGGAGTTTTACATTATATATGTGATTAAATTGGTAAAAAAATTACAGTTACGTGGGAAATTGAGTTACACAAAATTAAACATGTAAAAATGAAATTATAATAATAGGAAAATATAACGAGGAACTGAATGTCGTAACCCAGTTTGTAGGGATTTATCCCAGTTCAACAGACGCAATCCGCTCGAGGAGCATGTGATGGTATTTGTAGTCGGCAGCCACTTTCTGCAGGTTGACTCCAAAACGGAGCAGTGCCTGAATTTTGGGGAGTGCCTGGGCAGGTAGGAACCGACTACACAATTTTAACCGGTTGTATTTGAGGATTAGTGTGGGCTCTGACCTCAAGGATGGTGGAGGATTGTGCCACTGACAGAAATCCCAGATGTTTGTGGCGTTTATCACTCCTATGTACGTTTTTAATGTAGTCATTAAACGGCTGCTGTCAATTAACATCGGGAGCCTGGGTACATTTAGCTGCTCAGCCATGTCAGTTGTTCTCAATTGAGGTGGTCGGCGATGCTTGTTTGTGGCCCATTTCAGGGTCCAGTATTCACACGAGAACACTGGTTTTTGAAGTGAGGGCGACGCAGATGCCCAAATTTCAGCAGTATATAAAATAACAGGATAAACAGTGGTTTGAAGATATCTGGTAGTGGTTGCGGCATCGTTGCAATGAAGTAAGTCTTGTTTCGCTCTCCAGCGTAGGGTGTTAAATCGTTTCCGGAGGTATTCTGTGTGAACATTAAATTTCAGCTTCGGATCAAAATAGACACCGAGATCCTTATGTCAGGTAACCACTGGAATGAGAGTACCCAAAACTGATGGTTGAATTACTGCTGGTTGCTGTTTCAATGAGTAAATCATTATTGCAGATTTTGAAGCGTAAAGGTTTAATCCAAACATCTTCAAGTAAGTTGAAAGGGCGGTCAAGTTCTCGGTGATTGAAGACATAATTGCCATTGGGTTTGCAGACGGTGGGATTAAGGTAAGAAACTTTATATCGTCGGCATATATTAGAGCATTATTACGGGGACACATGAAAGGAATTAGAATGGCTGAGAAGAGAAGGCCAGACAGGACGCCACCTTGTGGGACTCCTGCATTGATTTTTCTTGTAAAGTGGGTCTTCTTCAAAGCGAGGTGGACACTTCTATTATAAGGCGGTGAAGAAAGCTAGCAGGTCTCCATTAATCCTGAAGAAGAATTGCAGAAGACTGAGAAGGGCTGTGACGTCTAGGCTGTCACAAGCAGCTTCAATATCGGCGTACACAATAGCTAATTCGGATTTATTTTCGAAGGCTTGAAGAATTGATGTCTGTGCGGCCATGAGGTTTGTTATGGTGGATCTATTTGGACTGCAAAATGTAACTGTTTCGGTTTATGTGGCATCAGCTGCTTGTTTAATGCTTGAAGGAGTAACTTTTCAAAATGTTTGAGGAGAGTGGAAGAAGTTGAGATTGGTCTGAAATCTTTTAAGCTTGGCGTTTTAAACTTAGGCAGTGGAGTCACAGAGTATTCATTCCATTGAGCAGGGAAAACTCGTGTGGGAAGAACAGAGTTGTAGATTGAGAGCAATGCATCTAGGATGTAGGGGCTAAGGCACTTAATTATGAAATGAGGAATCTTATCTCTGCCTGCGCTACTAGATGGACGTAGGGAGTTAATAGGGAGTTGATGGAAATTTTAGGTGATTAAATCAACTGCGAGGATTGGGTCACATCCATCAAGCAGATGCCATGGAATAGACTGCGCTGCCTCGAGGCACTTTTTGGGATCCAGAAAAGTCGGAGAAAATATGATTTTCTTTTCTACAATATTATGGCAATTGAAGCTGGGCATAGGCAGAACAAGAAGTAATGCAATTGGATCGTGATCTGATTTGAAGGACGTTTCTGGTGGAATGTCGACTCTGCAAATTCCAGAACATAGAATCAAGTCGAGACGGTTGGTGCCTCTCGTTGGCTCCTCACTGATAATCGTAAACTTTAATGGACAGAGATTTTTCATTAGTCGCTGAAGGAGAGGGCTCAGATGGGGTGAAAGGTTAAAATCGCCGCAGAGTTGTATAAAGTTCTGATAATATCTCTATCGTAGGACCACGAAAGCATTAATTGAATGTGTTTGGTGTAATTGAAGGTGTTTTGTGAGGATCATCGATGCAAGAGTTAGAAGAAAAGAAGGATGCTAATGTCAATGCAACCATCAAGTTGTAACAGAGATGAAAATAACTACCATTTGGACAACAAGCAAATTGTTGACTGTTCACACGTTTTGGAGATCCAATCTGGATTGATAGTAGAGTTTTTTTCGTAGATTGCAGAGGGAGCTGGAGAATAGATTGAGATGCAGTTTAGGCCTGGAAGATGTATCTCTTAAGCTCAGTCTTTAAAAGAAAAAATAAATAGCACGATTTTTAGATGCTAAGTCCCGTTTTACCCGTCCATGCTGTTGTAATGTCCGTTACAAATAGAATGAAAGAAAGTTCATAATAAAAGTCTACGGACGCCTTCCTGTCTTTGATGTTATTTCAGACGCTGATAAGCAGGTCAAAGAATAGCCAATGACAACATTTGGACCAGGCCTACCAAATAAATACGTGGACTAATAAACCTCAAGAGAGGTTTATTAGTACTACAAGTATATATAAATTTCTCAGCACTGTGAACAGTTCATGTCTTACATTTGTTGCCTTAGTCATGCAGACTTCGCTGTCAAAACCTTGGCAAGCGTTTCGTAATCACAATCAACAAACGTCATATGCCTCCAGTTGCCAATTTGCATTAAATCTATTCCGCAATTCGGTATAAAAGTATTACATACATTTAAAAACAAAACTCTTCTGGTGCCGTTGAAAAAAACCGTTAAAAGAATAGGTGCTAACAAGACCCAAAATTTCTTGAAATTCAACCCAGAACCCATCCGGTCCAGGCACACATCGTAATTTATAAGATGTTAGATCTGCATAATTATTTTCCGGTCCTGCAAAGCTTTCTTTATGGTGTAAATTGTTCAATCCAATTTGTCTCCTCCTTTTCTATGTACGTATTTGGTTATTAAAGTCCGCCAAAGTTCTTTCTCATAACAGTTTACAAAACGGCCAAGAATAGTGTGCATTGGTCGAATATGAACTACCATTATCCTTAATTACACGCACTGCACCCCCTCGCCATCATATACACTGCTCGACAAAATTGACAGGACAAAATGCTTTTCATGAATATTTTATTGTGAGCAGTACAAATATCTGATATAATAGGCATCCTGGCATGCCAATTCTGAGTACAATAGAATTAGATCTTACTGAGCCGCACATTATGCAAATTATTCATGCCTATAAAAACACGGGTTGCGACCACATCACTACATTCCCGTTTTTTGGCTTGCTCAGTGGGATACACATTGGCTTAATGTGTCACGCAGAGTCGTCTCGGCACTATGGAAGCAGTTTCAGGAGATAAGAACCATTACAAGGAGAGCTGGCCATGGTCACCCAAGGGCTACGTCAACCAGAACAGACCTCTGTCTGGCTCTAACAGCAAGACTGAACCCTACGGTGTCCTGTCATCAACTGTCTCTTGAGGTTGCTTGGCCACAGGTGAAAACATTTCTAACCGGACTGTGTTAAGATGGCTCAATTGAAGTGGATCCTATGCAAGGAAGCGAGTGGGTTTTATTCCGTTAACCCCAAACCACAACAAAGCTCGTCGAAACTGATGCTATGAACGTGACTTGGAGCACTCACAAATGGGGTACAGTTCTTTTCTCTGAGTCCCTTTTTAGCCTACAAACAGATTCTAGATTTATTTCATCTTTAGACAACGAGGAATGCGAGTACCATCCTTCCAGCATCAGAGAAAGGGACACTTACGGTGGAGGCAGTGTTCTCATGTGGGGAGGAATAATGATCAACGCACTCTTCACGTTTTTGATAGGGGTATCGTAACTGCGTAGAGGTACTGGGAACAAATCTTCGAACCCCATCTGCTACTTTTTGAGGGGTGCAGTTGGCCCAGATTTTCTTTTCATGCAAGACAACGCCACTGCACATAGAGCTCAAGTGTTGGAGGAATATCTTGAAAGTGAAGGTATCCACGATCATCTGACTTAAATCCGATCATGTGTGGGACGCCGATGGGCGTCGCATTGCAAGCTGACAGTGAACCCTCTTGGTTACTTGGTGAGCTAAGCTGGTGGAAGAATTGGATTTGTTGCCACAGAATCTGATAGACACCCTTATATAGAGCATGGTTCACCGCTGTCGGGCCTGTTTAGCCGTTGGAGGGGATCATACGCCGCATTGATGTCCAAGCAACTTGTATCGGCTTCTATCTGTGACCTCTTTGGTAATTCTTGTACAACTCCTATAAATATTCCTTATACCAGTCCGAAGTTTCCAGCTGTCTCATCATTTCATCGTTATTGTATGGTTCACCACCATACCAAATTTTGTCCGGCTTCATCGCAAGCTGCAGGAGGTTACAGCACAGAAAATACAAGTTTGGACTGTACAAGCTGATTAATATAATCCCTCATAATTGCAGTGTACAACCACAACTTCGCCTTCCATATCCCTCCTCGCGAACCGTAGATTCCCTAAAAACGGAGGAAATGTTATACCCACCCCCTGCGAGCGAGATATCTCCAAGCTCCAGAATCTTAAGTGATACCTATTTTGAAATTGCTGAACGTCTGCTGACAGTGGGTGCAAAGGGTGTTTCTTGTAGAAAGAAGATTTTAATTCCCATGTTTATCATAATCACTGCTTGTTTATTGCTCTCAGACCCTACACATTTAGTAATGCTGTTTCTGACTAACCTAACAGGATATCCCATTTTTAATTTTGGTAAGTTAATCCTTTTTTCTCCTGGATTGAAACATTTTGGTGATAAAGGAGTTAATCCTTTTCCTGAACTTCAGTCAATCCACATATCTCTCAAGCTTCTATAAAGAACTGTCACAACTTGAGTACCGTATTCTGGACACAAACCCACCGAAGGAATTATCCGCAACGTATGAGATGCCAGACGGTGTACTAAAATATTTAATTACATATTAGAGTTCGATGTATTCAAGGAATGACGCGGAAAGAATTCGAAGAATTCTTTGCTACTTTTCTTTGCATTCTTAGACTTCTCCATCCAAACTCAAAGAGGTGGCGTATGAAAAAGATCTACAGTCCGACATGATATTCTCCCTGCAGTTCCAGAAGCAAATAAGCTGCTCGAACAGCCCATGGGGTTCTGTCAATAACATACAAGGACTTCGTCGGCAGAAGAAAAGAGGCGATTATCCCGTTGTATATGATTAGCCCACGTCTGGAATACTACTTACAAGGTTAGAAACCATGTCTAGCGCTTCTGGACATGCCCTTCTCTCTACTAGTAAAGGTCTCATAAATTATATGTGGCTAGGAAGGCACATGGATATCATTTGCCTTCCTAGCCACCCTATGTACACTACATAGAAAATTTCATATCAGGTTGAATCATGACACCCAAGTCTTGGTCCACTTTTAGCTCTTTTCCCCCATTTCTACAGGATTTCTGGTCATTATAACCTTACATTTAGAAGCATTAAACTTTAGTTATCATTTTTAGGACCATACATGCAACGAATGCAAGTCTTTTTCAAAGAACATAGCTTGGCTCGAATTGTTAACCATCCCTCCAGCCTTAAAGTCATCATTAAACCTAGATACCTTCGTTAATGTCATTTATGAAAATTAAAAATAGGAGGAGACTCAACAACGATCTCTAAGCGATCCCACTCGTTACGCTGGTGTCCCCTGAAGATCGACCATTTATAACCTCCTATCTTTTAGCCAGCCCACTGTTCAGTGTAGGATCTTACCAATAACTGTAGCTTCTTCCAGTTCATATAACAGTCTTCCAGAAAGAACCATATCATTTACTGAAGCCTGGAATTATTACCTGCATCCAACTGCTTAATGACTACATCATAGTAATTTACCGAGCTGGTCAGTCATGAACCACTTAAGAACCCATGCTGGAATCTATTCGGGATTCCATTGTTATTCAGATGCTCCTAGGTGGTAGATGACTCTCATCAACCGGTGCAAAACCACCACTTTGCTTATTGGAGGCTTGAAGTGGTGGAACCCATGTTTAGTCTCCAGAGCTAAGTTCCGGTCAATCATTCCCTATCGTTTCCATCATGCAGTATGATTGATGATTTTTGAGGTTATGATGAACGTCGTGGCGAGATCCAATATTCCTTACATTTCGAGGGTACAGCTCTAAAACGGTGTTCACAGGCCGGCCGCTAGTCAGTACACCAGACCGAACCTATTGGTAACTCTTTGGAGGCTTCCGGATCAGCTAGTGTATAATCTTGCTACCTCTACTCTGCCAGATAGTGACTGGAGGGAGTCCGAGTAGTGTGTATGCAGGGAGCATTGTCGAGGCCACATTATGTCAAGGATCTGGGTATATTCTTACCATGTGTATGCCATATCCAAAAATTTCATTACTTCATACAGCATGTCCCACCCACTTTTTCTTACTATTGAATACACTATGAATTGTCAAACTAATAGAGCAAGCTTATCTGCGAAAAGATGTAAACCTCCCAAGCACTTCCTAATTCATTTCACAAATATACGTGGTCTCAATTCTAATCTCAACGATGTCCATTTCCACTTGCAGTCTGCCAAACCCCATGTACTTTTTCTGACAGAATCTCAGTTATCGGTTGATTCAACTACTGCTCATCTCAGATGCCCAAATTATTCGCTGTATGATTCCTTTCGCCTCAAATGTGGTACTTGTGCATATGTCCGTTCTGATATTCCCTGTCAGAGACTTGGCAATTTGGAATCTCCTCTCTTTGATCTTCTCTGGCTTAAAATCTCTCTACCTCATTGTGTCAAATTCATCTGTTGTCTCTACCGTTCTCTCAACTCCACTAATCACTCGGAGCTCTTTGATTTCCTCTCTTTGCAACTTGACCTTCTCCAGTCCAACTTTCCTAACAGTGAGGTAATTTTCCTTGATGATTTTAATGTTCACAACTCCAGCTGGCTTCCGTTTTCTAGTCACACCGACCCAGCTGGTCGATATGCTGAGGCTTTAGCAATTACTAATGACCTTGCACAGATTGTTCATTTACCTACAAGAATACGGGACAATCCTAATCATACAGCCAACACGCTTGATCTTTTTCTCACAAACAACTCTTCTAAGTACACGGTCGATGTGAGAGGTCCTTTAGGTACTTCAGATCACAACTTGGTGATTGTCTCTTCTCCAATTTGGCATTACAAGAATGCAAAATGGGATGACCTGCGAGATTTCTTTTCTTCTTTTCCTTGGTCGGATTACTGTTTCAAAACTTCTGACGTCAACGTTTGCTCAGATCGTGTCAGTGAAATTATTCTTTGCTGGTGCCTTCGATTCCCTCTGGTGGCCCAGCGTCCTGGGCAGGCTCCGAAGAGCACATGTCCCAGAAACCTTATATAGATGCATCAAGACCTATCTCCAGAACCGGCGAGTTGTCGTGTCTGCTCCCCACTGCAGTGTCTCCAGACTAGTCTTCAGGGGATGCCCTCAGGGATCTGTCCTGGGGCCCCTCCTCTGGAGTCTGGTGCTGGATGATTTCCTGAACACCAAACTCAACAATGTACAAACCCAGGCCTATGCAGATGACCTGGTCATGCTCTTTTCTGCCAATAACAGAACCCAACTAGAAGCAATTGCCAACCAGGCCATCTCCACCCTTCAAGCTTGGGCAGAGCATAACAACCTAAAGATCTCCCCAGAGAAAACCAATTCGATCCTACTAAAAGGCACCCTTGAGAAGACCACCCCAAATCAAGGTCAATGGTGTTACAGTAAAACTAAAAACAGAGCTTAAATACGATCTTAGACAAAAACCTTTCCTTCACTCCTCATCTAGACCAACTCAGGATTAAGATCAGGAAGTATGCTGCCCAAGTCTCAAGAGTTTCCCAGAAGGACTGGGGCTTAAAGAAGAGAACGCTGTCCCTCTTCTATAAGGCAGTTTTCATCCCGGTTATCACCTATGCTTCTGGAGTCTGGTACAAGAAGGCCAATACAGTAGTAAACAGATCGCGCCTATGAACTATCCAGCTCTCTCTTCTCCTTCTGTCCTCGCGTGCCTGTCACACTGTCAGCACCCATGCGCTCCAGGTCCTCACTGGATCTCTTCCACTGGACCTGGAGATTGTTCGTCACGGGTTGCTCTACCAAACAGCCAAAGGAAGAGCAGTTACCTGTGCAGGTTTCACCACTGACCCAGCAAATAATAGAAACGCTGAAAAGAAGAGACTTAATGAACATCTAACAGACACCTGGCAAGAAAGACGGCAGACATCAACTAAAGGCGCTGTCACCAAAAGATTCCTCCCTGATGTCAGGGCCTCCTACCCCCTCACACCTGTCTGGCTTTCATCAGGACTCTATGCTACCTATCTCCTCACTGGACATGGCTCCTTCCAGAAAAAACTACATGACTTCAGAATTTCAGACTCACCCCGCTGCCACTGTGGAGAGGATCAGACGTGGGAGCACCTTGCCCACAGCTGTGAAATCTAGGAGGACTTCAGGAGGATCCTAATAACGAAACTACGCTTCAACTACCAAAATCAAGAACACCTCACCCTACAGAATGAAGAAACTTACCGAGCTCTGACTCAATTTGCAATGGACCTATTTACCAGCCAGAAAGCGCTACCACCACCTTAGTATCCGAATCAATAGGTCATAACAACCATGACTGCCAATTGTTGGTACGCATCATTGAGCCATGGATGCTAACGCCTTGGACCAACTTGCACAAGACTTGACCAGCAGGTCAATCAAAGACAGGGTCCACACATACGTTGACAAATACCTTGAGGAATTTGTCAAGGTATGAGGAATACCTTGATTCCTCATCATTGATACCTGGACCAACTTCTCTCGACCAGACGTGACACATCTCATCAAGAAGAGGCCTACCATCGATCCCTGGACTTGACCATCAATCTTGGACTCCCGGTTTTGACCACCCCCACTATTCGTTATCATGGACTACTGGACCAGCCTTCAGTCTGGATGCGACACAGACTCACCAAATGGAGTCCCAATGACGACACCTGAACTAGACCTTACTGAACATGGCCCATCCACCATAGCAGCACTCACACTGCTGGATTTCCAGCAAGTTGTCGGCTCCAACTGACTGGCTGTGCTAGCTGTACCTACCCTGAACTTGCGGGGTATATCTCTTTCTCATTTTTTTTTTCGGCTTCTTTCTTCTGTTTCCTACCATCTGTTCCCCCCCCCCATTTTTCTCTTACAGAATGATTTTTTTTTTGTGGGGAGGTGGTTTTCGTCCACCTGCCACCCCACTCTTCTCTCTGGTGAGGCACTGGGCATGCCACACTGTCATCAGGGGCCATCTTCCCTGTTGGCCCCTTTCTTCTGTTTCCTACCCTTCAATCTTCTGCCTTCCTCCCTTACTTTTCTCTTGCACAACGTTTTATATATATGTGTGTGCGTGTGTGTGTATATATATATATATATATACACATATATACACATATATACAGGGTGTTTCAGTTCAACGTTTCAGAACTTCTAAGAGGGGTAGGGTACATCCTGACAACTCGAAATCATATAGCAATGTGGGGTCGGAAATGCTTTCCTGAAGCGGTGTTGTAGTGGGCCAGCCGCACAGCGTTTGTACGCGGAACGATATCCGAGAGGCGTATTCCCAGTCATAATTTCTTTGCAAGACTGCACCAGAGGTTAGCTGAGAGAGGTTCATTTGAAAGAGCTGACAGGGACAGGGTAAGAACAGCACGGACTCCAGCCGTCGAACAGAATGTGCTGCAGCATGTACAGGGGAATCCAAGAACGAGTACACGAAGTCTAGCAAACGCAGTCGGGGTTTCCCATTGCAGCGTCTGGAGGATTCTCCGAGAACAAGACATGCATCCGTTTCACGTGCAGCGTGTCCAGACACAGCAACCGGAGGATTATGCACCTCGTATTGCTTTCGCACAGTGGTACCTTGGAAAATGTGCTACAAATCCCCTTTTTCCTGCTGAAGTGTTGTTTTCCCATGAGGCATCCTTCACAAGGGAAGGAATTTTCAACACGCATAACGACCATATCTGGGCGGTCGAGAACCCGCATGCAATACGACGTCGTGCAGCACAGATTCGATTTTCGGTCGATGTATGGGCCGGTATTGTGGGAGATCACCTCATCGGACCTTACCTGTTACCGTGTCGTCTAACCGGACCTATCTACTTGATCTTTCTGCAGCAAGTATTGCCACAACTTTTGAGAGATGAACAGATTTCTGCATCGACGCAACAGACAATGTGGTTCCAACACGATGGAGCCCCTGCCCATTATAGCGGAGATGTTCGTAACTACCTGGATGTCACATTTGGTCAACAGTGGATCGGACGTGGTGGTCCCGTGCGTTGGCCTGCTCGGTCACCCGACCTATCATGTCTTGATTTTTATTTCTGGGGTCATATGAAATCGCTAGTTTATGACACCCCTGTTGACAATGCTGAGGAGCTGGTTGCAAGAATCGCAGTAGCTGCCGAAGAAATTCGAAATTCGCCTGGAGTATTCCAGAATGTTCGGATGTCCATGCGTCGGAGATGTGAGGCGTGCATTGTAGCCCGTGGAAGAAACTTCGAACACTTACTTTAATCCATGTACCTTTTGCTTCTTTTCATGTATTATTAAAACGATTTCTCACTTACGGTCTCTTTTCTTTATGGTGCTTCTGTGTACAACACCGCTTCAGGAAAGCATTTCCGACCCCACATTGCTATATGATTTCGAGTTGTCAGGATGTACCCTACCCCTCTTAGAAGTTCTGAAAGGTTTAACTGAAACACCCTGTATATATATACATGCCCCACAGGTCTAAATCTAAAAACATCAAAATTACTGCCCGACCTATTTGGCCCTAGAACAAGTTATCAGCGAACAACCCTACGCTCTGTTAAAATTACAACCGTTGCTCAAGAAACAGCGATCATCTCATTCTCAAATCTGGTCCTAGCCACTGAAATCCCAGGAAAGTAGATGGCAGGACCCGCCAGAGTACTCTAGCTACAGTGGTACACCTGGTCAGCCTCCCCGTGGCATGGTTTGATAACGTCGGGTCCCACTAGGGGCTCGGCGGCTAATAGACCGGAGGAACAAAGACCACAACACAATATACAGCACATGACCCCCACACACTTCAAATCTCTGGCCCCGATATAATGTACACCAGCGGAGATGGGAGAAATCCCAGGAGCCGTTAGACACTAACATACCTTATATTCTTGCAGGAAGGGAATCCTTTATCCCACACTCCACTTTAAAATCTCGTCCTTTAAATAAACCTTGGTTTACCAATAAATGTGCTAAGGCTGTTCAAGAGTAGAATGTTGCATATCGTAATTGGCTTATTTCTAATTCTCCAGTTTCATTTTCTGCCTACACCAAAGCTCGCAAAAATTGTAAAGCAGTTATTAATCAGTCCAAACTAGAGTTTGAAGAGGCTAAGAGTAGAAAACTTGCTTCTTGCCCTAATGGTAGCTGAGCATTCTGGTCTCTTGCCAAAGCTATAGGTCGCAACTTTTTCCCATCTCTGCTCCCACCTCTGTCCAAACCAGATGGTTCTGTTGTCACTTCAGCCAAGGATAAAGCTGATCTGCTAGCATTCCATTTTTCTTCCAACTCATGTATTAATGATCTTAGTAAAACACCTCCCACCATTCCCAACACGCTCCATTCGATGCCTCCTGTGGTCTTCCTTCAAGAGGTTGTCAGAAGGATTTTGACGAATCTTGATGCTAAGAAAGCTCCAGGTCCCGATGGTATTTCTCCGTTTGTTCTCAAAACCTGTGCTCCTGAACTTACTGCTGTTCTTTGCCACCTTTTTTCACTTTCTTATTCCAAAGGTGTTTTTCCTTCTGCTTGGAAATTTGCTCATATCCAGCCAGTTCCTAAAAAGGGTGATAAATCCCTCCCATCCAATTATCGTCCCATTGCAATTACTTCTACTCTTTCTAAAGTAATGGAGAAATCAATTAACCGCCAACTCTTAAACTACCTAGAAACCTTCCGTCTGATCAACGATCGCCAGTATGGATTCCGTAGGTGTCGATCCACTGGTGATATTCTGGCTTATGTTACCCATTTATGGACTAATTCAATGGAAAAGTTCGGTGAAACAAGTAGTTGCTCTTGACATCTCAAAGGCTTTTGATTGTGTTTGGCATAAAGGTCTTCTAAACAAGCTTCCATCTTATGGTTTTCCAACTGTTTTTAGTAATTTGTTATCCAGTTTTCTCTCTGATCGCTCATTGAGGCTGATGGTAGATGGGTCTCTGTCTTCTAACTTCTCCACTAATGCCGGTGTGCAGCAAGGTTCAGTTCTTTCTCCCACTTTTTTCCTCTTGTATATTAATGATCTTCTTCCATTGACTGGAAATCCTATCCATAGTTTTGCTGATGATAGCACATTGCATTCCACTTTCCATTTTGAGAAACCTTGTCCTGCCCAATCAGCTTCAACTTCTCGAAAATCTGCTACCAATTCCTTAAATGCAGATCTTCAGGTAATTCTCCAGTGGGGCAAAGACAACTTAGTTGATTTCAACCCTTCTAAAACTCAGTCTTGTCTTATATCTCGCAAAAAGGATTCTTCTGCTCCTATGCTTATCTTTGGTGACACTCCGATTTCTAGGCAAAATGATATATCTCTTTTGGGGATTACCCTGACTTCTAATCTCTATTGGCACAAGCACATTACAAACATTGCTTCCTCTGCATCTAAAAAACTTGGTTTTCTCTTTCGCTCTCGGCGTTACTTTTCTTCCAAACAGCTGCTCACTCTGTATAAATCGCAAATCCGCCCTGCCATGGAATATTGTTCCGACATCTGGGGTGGTGCCCCCAAAACCTCTCTCAGGCTTCTTGATTCCATTCAGAAGAGGGCAGTTAGGTTAATTAATGATTCATCTCTAACAGAGTCTCTCCACTTGCTTTCTCATAGACGCACTGTTTCTGTTGCATGCCTCTTCTACAGATACTTCCATGGGCACTGTTCTTCTGAATTGGCTTCTATAATTCCCGCTCTCTCTTTCAAAACAGTCCGAACACGTGCCGCTACCAGCCAACATCCATTTACTGTCCAACTTCAAACTCACAGAATCAACTTTTCATCTTCCTCATTTATTCATTCAACTGCCATTTTCTGGAACAACCTTCTTTCATACGTATTTCCTGAAAATTACAATCTACAGAAGTTCAAGTCCAATGTCAACAAATTTCTTCTTTCGTCTTCTCAACCTCCAACCCAAGCACGGTACTAAGTACTATAGGTTCTAATACCTCTTGTGTTTATATAAAAAAAAAAAAAAAAAAAAAATGCCATCCTTAATTATAGACTCCGTGAAAAATAAAATATTACATTATAAATGTCTGAAATCTCGAAATTTTAATAAAAACAAGTTTGTACACCAATGTAATGTTTAACGAAAAGATTGATCGAAAACCTTTTCGAGATTACTTTCCGACGGTATAAATTAAATTTTGTTTGTGTTTTGTAAGCGAAGTTCCTTCTTTTTAGTATACTTGCTGAAAATTGGATTTCCAGTTCACAGATTTTATAAATATTTGTTTGTAATGCTTTCGTTGCAAACAAATATTTATTCAGGAGGAGTCGACTGTAAACGTGTTTTAAAAAAAAATACTTTTAGGATTGCTTCTCTCTAAAACACGATTAGATTTTACACGCAGTCACTTTATATGCAGTAATGAGCGATGAGTTTCCTCGGTAGGGAGCGCATTGAGGCCTCCCCTCTCCTGCTTTATCGAAGTAAATTCGAAGTAAATTCTTGAAGTAAATTATCGAAGTAAATTCGTACTTGGTGTTTTTTTTTCACGTTTGGCATATTATATATCAAAAATATAGGCATAACAAAAAGCAAGCAACAGTGGCGTATATATTGTTTTATATTATAATATATACATTTTTGTAATCGAAAAAATTAGTGTCAAGCATCATTTTAGTTTTAAACCACCGAAGTAGATGAAATGGCATCGTTTTTGATATTCGTGTATCTCATATTGTGAATGCGTTCACAACGAGTTGCCCTGATATTGCACTACCTCCAATAAGCGACGCTTCGCCAATGGAGAAGACTAAATGTTACTTATTTTCGACGGATACCACCCCTGTACCATACCACCACCCAGAAGTGATGGGGTGGTGGTATTCGAGAATCTATTGGCGAAGTATTCCATATTTGAGAATCCATTGTCGAAGCGTTGCTTATACGTGGTAGTTCAATATCAGGGCAACTCGTTGTGAAGGCACTCGCAATATGAGAGACTAATGCAGATGTGGCCGCCGTTGTGTTCGGACGTACGATATATCGCTCCGTGATTATTGTGTAAAAAATGTGTTAAAACTACAGTCTATGTTTAAGTTCCATCGGGCTGATATCTGCAACTGAATCTCCAGGCAAGATCAACCAGTACCTGATTCCACTGAAGACTCCAAAACCCAGACACGGGAGACAACAGCAGCTTTTCTGCCACAAGCCACATTGGCGATCAAACCGAACACTCTTGCCTGGTTTTCTTTTACTTTCCTCCCCGGCCGAAGGGAGGAGTTGGTTCCTGTTGAGGCCTGGGCCTGCCTCACTGACTCTCTCGGGTCGCCTTCTCTATCGTCCCCATGCTTCTGTCTTTTCCCCTAGCCTTCAGCTCCCCGCTACTCTGTCTATCTCGCAGTGTACACCCCCCACAACTTATGAATTAATAACGTACAAATTTAAGCTATGCTTACATTACTCTTGGCCTTTTATATTCTAGCGTTAACTCCCTTTTTTATTTCTTGTTATTTATTTATTTATTTATTATTATTTCTTTTTCACATAGGCCTTTGCCACTGAAATCTTTGGAAATTAGGTGGCAGGGAGTGGCAGAGTACAAAAATCTACTGGGTATGTGACCTGCCTCCCCGCGGCCAAGTGCAGTAACGGTGGGTTTCAACCATGGCCCAACGGCTAAATGGTCAGAAGAACAACGGTACACAACACTGCACATCCGTCCACTCCCCACACACTTTTTAAATCTCTGGCCTTCACAGAGTTCTGTGCTACACAAACAGAATACACAACGTGGAGATTGGGGGAAAACCCTGGTGCCGTCAGACAACTAACACACTTTGCAAAGATCTGCTGCTAACTCCATTCAGGAGATGTGGTACAACTTAGAGTCAATAACCACAGCCCTCCTAATTGAAAATGCTAAGCTGAACACCTAAAATGGGGAACTTTCCTCCCACACGGTTATCCTAGAGCAAGTCCTTGGTATTATCTCCAAGTTACCCTTGCCCTCAAGTGAAGACCCAGAGCCTCACCAGATGGTCAAGGAGAAACAGAGTGGTCTCCTACTAAAATCCTATGCATCTGTACTGGGGTCAGCACACCAATTCCCCATCAGTCAGCAACCACAAGCAGTCCTCCAACGGACTTAAGCCGCTCGAAAGGACCAGCACATCCTTTTGCTGCGTGCATCTGAAGACTCCCAACTTAAGTCAAGCGGGGAGGTCAAAGATCTGGTCCAATCCACCCTAAAGAAAGACTTTAAATCACTAAAAGTTAAATCGATACGTGCCATTCGCAGCCGAGGAGTCCTCCTGGAAGCCACCAACAAGGAAGATCTGACCTCGGTATCCACAGCACCTGCACTGCAGGCAGGTGGCCTGTCCAGCAACCGGCCTAAACGCACAGATCCATCAATCCTTTATGATGTGCCCAATACCACCACTGATACAGAACTCCTGGAGGACTTGTTCAACATAAACCTAGGCAAGTTTTACATCTCTTTTAAAGAGATGAAACAGGAGATGGCGTTCCAGTTTTCTACGAAGGCTCGCTCATCTGCAGCATCACCCTGCGTCATTACGGTGTCCCCCAAGGCTCTTGAAGTACATTATGTCCCATGATAGAATCTTCCTGGGCTGTAGTGCTCACCAATTCAGACCTTTCACAATGCTAACAGAGTGTTTCTTGTGTTTTGGCTTTAGGCATACATCACAGCATTGCAACCACTCCTCTCCTACATGTGGACACTGTGCCTGCAGTGGACATGTGCTTGCAGAATGCTCACACAGGGATGAAAGCCCTTGCTGTGATAATTGCAAAAGGAGAAAGAAGGAGCATGGCCACTCGGTCAGAGATGCGTCCTGCCCAGAATATCAAAGAGCCCTCGACCTGGCAAGACTAACGACCGCTAATGGACGAACCGGTCCCAACCCTCCTACAGCAACAGTTAGACAATGATAAGCCACAACAACCCAACGACCACTCCCAATAGATTGAGCCTCAACGAACTCTAGAAACAAGAATCCCTTTACAAAACTTAGAATAATGCAAATAAATGGTCGCCGGTCTCAAGCATTTCCTGACGAAATTAGAAGGGCAGCAGAAAAACACGCAATAGATATAATCTCCATTCAAGAGCCCTATGCCTCTAGAACTCTGATGTCTGACAGTGCTAAGATTTTGGGATATATTTAAAAGTCATCCACTCTACAACAAAGGACCAAAAATCCTGTATTGTGGTGCTTAATAGAAACCTTGATGTACTAGTGATCCATAGATTATGCACAAAATTTGCAACCTGTATTCAGATAACGTTTTACTCATTCTATCTAATATCCCTATACTGCCCACCATCTATGGATATTGAAGAGTCACTCTACTATATTGAGCACGCATTGTACCTTCTTGGCTCTAAAGCTGTCGTCATCACCTCGGATGTTAATGCGAAATCCCCACTCTGACACTCGAGGACTTCTCCTGGAAGACTTGATCCTGTCTAGGAATCTTACCATCCACAATCAGCCCAGCCAGCTAACAACCTTCTGCAGTCCATTAGGTCAGTCAGGCTGCAGACTATCATGCTAAGACCTTGTGCCTGGTGGACAGCTGAACTAAACAAACTCGGGAAAGACATCCACAGCGCTAGGCGGGAATTCAAACACCATCGAGACTGGCCCTGCCCTGATGTCGAACATCATCATGTTGCCTACCTGACAAAGAAGAAAAAATATACCAGAGCTACTGCTGCTCGGAAAAGAGAAACCTGGACTGGATTTGTCAGAGACAGGTAATGCTAACTCATGCGGCCTCCTGTACAAAATCACGAGGGACAAAACCTTTGTCCCAGAAATCTACGGGTCGGTTACCACTGCTATGAGGTAAACCACTAACTGCGAAGACTCAGTCAACGAGATACTAGATAAACTCTTTCTCCCAAATGATATGGAGCAGATATGCCAGAACACATGACAATCAGAAGAAACAATGCTAAGTATATAGCAACCAACAGCACTAACCCTTTTACCCCACAAGAACTTGACACAGCTACGAAGAAAATTAATCCAAATCCGACTTGATCGAGTATGTGTTTATACAAGGATTTTATAAATTAAAACCCAACCTATTGCTACTCCTGTTTAAAAAATGCCTCCTGGAGTCAAAATTTCGAAGTACTGGAAAGAAGCGCTCCTTCGACTTATAATTAAACCAAACAAGCCACCAATGGAGCCAAGATCGCTTAGGCCAATTGCACTTTCAGCCAACTTAGGCAAAATCCTGGAACTCCTCATGGCCCTGAGGATTGTCAACTTATTCCAATAACAAGATCTTATTTCCCCAGCACAATACGGTTTCACGCCGGTCACTCCTGCGAAGATGCCCTCTTCAACCTGGTTCTTCATCTAGCAACATCTAAGTCAAAGTATGAGCTTGCTGTTTGTGTTGATTTTGAGGGGGCATTGGACAAAGTTTGGTGGGACAACGCACCGGAACGTCTCTGATCAGCCAACTGCTTCTCACAACTGTACTGGCTGACCAGAAACTACTTTTCTGAAAGTTCTGTTATGGTCAAAACAAAGCATCGGCACGTCACCAGACCAATCTTTCGGAGGTGCCCAAAGGATCTGTCCTAGGACCCCCTGATCAAGAACGTAGTCTTACAAGATTGGCTGAACAAATCATTTGAATGCACTAGGGTCAATGCATTTATTTGCTGATGATCTTACCATTGTTGTCTCCAGACACTCAAGACTTACTCTGGAAGATACTGCTAACCTGGTTCTAACTAACCCTACTAACCACTGGGCTAAGACTAACAAACTGCACAATTCTAAAAAAACAAATATGATGATCTTTAAAACTAAACTGGATCTTCGGCGGTCCCCTCGGGCAAGATAGACGGAGACACAGACCAGGGTCCTTGATCACCGGCTTTCCTTCTTACCTGTCTGCGAGCGTAGTACAGTGGTATCGGCACTTTCCACCCCACACCGGGTGGAAAAGGCCCGGGTTCGAATCCCGTCGATGACGCGAGGAATTTTAGTGGGCTTTTTTCACTCCGTGGCTGAGTTAGTCGGTCTCAGGCATAGAGAGGAAGGTTTTTTTTCGTCCGGCAAGAGAGACAAATCGATCATAGAACACATGCAATTAACATATAAGACACACGGCACGACAGATGAATTAAATTATTCGGGTGGCCTAAAAATAATACTTTTTTATCCTTCTTACCACTCTCAACATTTTATATTCCAAAATCAGAAGATTCTCTGCCTCTCAATTGTCAGAATCTCCAGAAGCGATTGGGATTTCTCTAAGCACATCCTACAGTTATACTATAAAGCAGTTTTCTTACTTATCACCACTTATGCTGCAGGTACGTAGTTTCACGAAGCGACCAATTGCAAAATCAAAGAGAAGCTTAACTTCTTCCAGAGAAGCATTATTCTTGCTACTCATCCGCGCTTGTAGAACGGTGTGAAAGGCAGCATTTCAAGTAATATCTGGAAACATCCCCTGGATCTCTACTTCATCTATAGAGGACTTATCTACCGCTTGAAGAAAAGAATCTCAACTGAAATACTGGATATCGAACTCAACCTGGACAGTGATACCAAACAGGAAAGGGCTCATTGCCATAAAGAGCTACTCAATGTCTGGCAGACTAAATGGGACACGACCACAAAAGGACTTGTCAAGAACATTTATACCGGATGTCACATTCGCAACCAGCTAAGGAGTCAACAAGTTGTTCTTCCACAGCATGGACACTGGTCCCTCAACCAGAAACTCCACCAACTAGGTCCACTAAATACCGATCTGTTTCTGTGTGTCTGTCGAGAGTTGGGAAATCTACTCTTTGAATGCAGTATCTACAAGGACCACAGACAACAACTCCAGGCAGCAATTTCGGGATTTTCTTCTGACCAAGTAGAACTGGTACAATTCCAAAAGAACTTAGGTGCCCTACTGAACTTTGCGGCAGAGATATTCAAGCGTAGAAGGAGGATCATTCTAGCAGCTTCTGCAAATCAGAAAACTAGTGGCTGCTTGGCTTAAGGCCACCTCACTACTTCTTTCGTCTCGCACGAGAAGAAAAGAGGGTTTTTCTTCTTCCTCTCTCTCCTTCCTTCTCGCGATCTGCTCTGGGTGCGGGGATGTTCCCTGACCTGGAGTAGTCATAGTACTCACCTGCTAGTATTTCTAAAAAAATTCTGTCTCTCTCTCTTTCTCTCTTGCCTTCTCGTTCATCTATCTTCATCCAGCATGGGATTTTTACGAGACGGATATGAACTTTTGTTCTAGGAGCCACCCATACAAAAACACAAAAAAAAAAAAAAAAAAACTACACGCGTGACATAGAAACAGTATAGTGCAAAGATGACCCACAGTGACACTTCATCAAATGTCGAGAGCAGTATGACGACATTTTATCGAGGCAAACAAGCACCCGGGATTACTGCCTTCGTGTATATACAGAAATATCTATTACTGTTAATGGACCTCTGCCACGAACAAAGCACTTAAAGCACGTGTTTGATCAATGCAGACTCTGTCACTCGTGATCAATAGGTTCCATGCAGTTTTGCCATCTGTGTTTTGAATTTCATAATAAAAAGAGAGGCGAGCTACAATCCTGCTATTGATACGTTAACATGAATGGGTAGAAAACAGTGATTAATTTGATTTGATTAATCAACTTAATCAAATTCTCCTGTTTTTGCTTGAATCATTGCCAAAACAAAGAAAGCCACAAGCTACAGTCTATCATGCATATAAATTCTCTCTGTAACATATAAAACCGGAGTCTTGGGTTGAACTTGATCGAATTACGCCACTGAAATTAAATTTTCAAAACCGGAAAGTCAAGATCCACAGAATTGGACATCAGAAATTCAAATGCAAATTCCATTTGAATTTCCTTTGCTAGGGTTTTAAAAGTACCTGTATCTGTATCGTAATTTTGTGTACGTATTAAGTAAAACTGAAAAAACGTAAACTGTTAATATACTACATTTTATTAATACAATATTTATTTTATTTTATTTTACTAAATATTTAATATTTATCTTACGGTCAATCTTTGCCAGTTACACACTGTATCCTCATCGGTAGATTCCGAACAAGTTTTTGATAACAACAAAGCAGTATTTTGGTTGATTCCTCATTTAACACACCCAGTGGCGCACTTACAAGTTTTTTGTTTGGTGAGGAAAAGGGGGGGGGGGACGCTCGTACATTTAAAAAATTGGTAGTTTTTACAATCAACAACACCAACACTATAATTATACATAAGAAATGTTTATGAGAGGCTTTAGTGACAACATTCAAGAAATGTTTTTAATGAAGTGCTCCAGGCACCAAACATGGGTCCTGATAGTGTTTCCTCGACTGCGAAATTTGTTGAGGTAGGAGACAAACAAGCTTTATCAACAGAAAGGGAATTAAGGTCTTTGTTAACGAGAATGGTTATAATATTCGCATAAAGTTAATGCAGTGGTGGACTAAAATATGGTTTTCTGTGTCGATATCTTTAATATGGACGATACAATTAAAACGAAGTGAATATTGCTCAGTATTGAATATTTAGTCGTATAAATGTCTTTCTTTTTTTTTTTTTTTTGGATGACGTAGTTAGACTAATGGCTTACAGAATAGAGAAATGGTTTATAATAATACTATTAAATCCCTTTCTTCTCATTCGAGGAGGGAGCTCGATTAGTTAATGCACCAGTAACGCTAGAGAAGTGGAAATCTAAACATTGGACAGCACCAGCATTCGTGACATTTAGTTAGAAATTATTTAAACACCTTTTTCTTTTCGACATATGCAGAAATACAAGCTTTGAAGTGGGGAAAAAAAAAGAAAAGAAAAAGAAAAAAGAGTGGTTGCTGAGTAACCGATTCTTTTTGTGCAAATCAACCCAAAATATACAGTTTTACTACATTTTAGAGGCAAAAATTTGCCAAATTACTGTTTAAAAATATTCTCGGGAGATTTAGAATTTTTGCTAAAACTGTTTCAGTTACATTCGCATTTATTCTCACGTTTATCTTTAACTAAGGCGATAAATATTTGATTAGAGTAAAATGACAAATACCTAATCACTAATTTAAACTGGCTTCAAATTTTGTCTATTCTGAGTGTAGTTTTCTCTAAGACAAAGGAAGGTTTCTCGTGTCACCTTTTTTTTTTTTTTAACGTCCTGGGTTTACGATAGAAAGAAGTAGCCTCCTGAAGAGCAGGGGACTGTACCAAAATAGCTCTTTATATCACGTAAGAAAAATTCCGACTGGAAAAAACTTCATCATGGCACGCTGAAATCCGTATTATTGGATTTCAGTCGCATGTGTTCCGAGTTCAGCTGTACCTTGCGTGATGTTGGATTCTGAAAGGGTAAAATAGAATCGCGAGATATCAAAGGTTTTCGGATATGTTGATATCCACCTCCAATATCAGTATTATCCTAGAAAATAGTATTCCGCGTTGTTATCTCGCAAAATACAGTTCTCTCTCATGAATATATATGGAACTATTGATCGTACACTTTATCAACTGAACCAGAACGATGGAGCTCACAAAATAATTCATTTTGGGAAGGAAATTATGAAGCGAGAGGTTCCTGGAATGCATAGGAAATGAAAAGATACTGCAGCGTTGCTCTACTTTTATTCTACACATCGTTGAAAATGATAATGAAGTTTTTTTTGCTGTTTGATATCAATCTGCATGGACTTCGACCTACAATAAGTCAACTAATGGAGTCAAGAGTACAAACTTTTCCTGTTGGAGATAATCAATCTCTTAACTATCGGTTCACGAATAACATCATCATCAAACTTCTTGTGTTCGTTAAAACGAGGTGACAAAGGAACTGGATCAAAACAGAAGAACTATTTGTTTTTAGTTTTATTAATGACTAGGAATACAATGCCAACTAATTTGTAGTCTGTTTTCTGACAGGTGAAACTGCTTTGTCATCGTAATTAAATTATAAATTTATAATTTATGGTGCAGCGCGATAACCGAGGCAACTCGTTATTAAGGGACTCCACAGTATGAGTAGTATTTCATGGCGAGTTATTTATACTAGTAGCTACTGGTTCTGATGTTTTTAGTTGAAAGTGCGATTATAACGTTGAAATTGCGAATTTTTTTTTTTAGTGAATAAACAGTATAAAGCAGAATTCAAGTTCCGAAATTTCTTTCTGTGCAAAGAGCAGTTTGTGCTCGATACAACAAAAGGGCGTACTGTTATTACAGGCAGACAATTTCTGTGAACTGGGAAGACGTGGGAGAAGATAGCAGTTTGCTGCTACCTAAACGTGTTTGCTTCTCGCAAATAAGCACTCATTTTATAGACATGATGTATAGCATCCTCTGTCTTGAGTCGTTTTATTTCTTTATTTCGTGGGGATGATGCATTTGGGTTCCATCTTTTCGCTATAATTCAGTTCATCTCGTTCGAGCAACCTGTTCCTGTCCCCCCTGTACAAGGTGCATGCGATGTTCTTTCACCAATACATCTTATTTCTAATATTAGATCGGCGAGCTCATTAACGACATAATTTCTCAGTTTATTGCGCAGAATCTTCCCAATATAATATTTACGACAGCTGAATTGTGTCCTTCTGGAGAATTAAGGTTTCAGAAACAGCTTTTAGATACGATTTCTGCGAACAAGCACAGACATCTGGAGGGACGTACAAAAATGCAACGAAAACGAACCGAAAAAGCAATTATTAATTTCAGCAGGATTATGAAATATTCAGTTTATTTGTGCCTACTGTATTTCTTATTCACAGACATCACTGCGTCCTATTCCAAGCAACAGTTTATGTAATCCTTCAGTAATATCATATTCTTCCACTTCTGTTTTCTTGTCCTTTGTAGTTTGTCTGTTGTTTTGGCCACTCGGGAACTTATTTGCACAACTGCGTAATATCACATTGAAATTTGGCCAGTATTTGTTCATTATTGAAACAGGAATGTCTAATAAAAGATTTGTGGTTTATTTCTTAAATTTTGAGCACCAGCGTGCAATTTCCATAAAAACCAGTTGTATTTTACCATTTGAAATACAGTTTGAACAATATAAATTAAAATACCATTCATATACAGTTAAAAGAGTTCAAAAATATACACAATTATGTCAAAATACTAATTGGAAATAAAAATGCTTTCATAAAATATTTATCTCCATTTCGTTTTAAATTTCCAATTCTGGACACCAAAATTTACAGTACACGTATTTAATCCATCCTACATATTTAATCCATCACTCTATTTTGTTAACACTAGTCGAGAAATCTCAGAAAAATGGTAACTTGAGCGCTTTCAAGTTTGCTACCTTTGCCCTTTTCTAACAATAATAAAAACGAAATTATATTATTTTTTGCAGTTTAAAGCGCTCAAACGCTAGAGGGCGCTGGATGTATTGAAAGAGACAGAAACAACTCTGAGGGAATTATGAGGTTTCAGAGTAGGAAATTGGAGTAACAATATAGCTGTAAAGTAAAAGAAGAAGTATTTTAATTTATTCTAGAAACGTGTTCGATTATAGCATAGTCAGCACCAAGCTTTGCAATAATTCGGTAAGAGTTGTATCTATAATTACAAAATGGATTCGCTGTTGCGTATTTTGTTTGACCCAAGCATACGCCATTGCAATAAACAACGAAGTGTTGTTCCGCTTATCGTACAAAGCCGGCCATTGCTCGTACGCATTTCTCGATTCCACTTTTCTCCCTCGAAGAGTACAAATCGCATTATTTTGCAGTAACCCCCGACAACGCGATACACAGATCGTTATCGAGAGAGAGATAAACTGAAGTATACGCGCAATCTAAATATTCAATATGTTTAAGAGGTGTGCAAGCGCATTCCTTTGCAAGGAGTAACAACACGGATATTACTTTTACAACCGACTGAACTGAATAATTTAAATGGGTATCCACAGCGAAGCTATTTATTAAATTTCATACGATGCAAACGGAACGTGTTCGCTCACCCGTTTACTTATTCCTCACACATTTGCATTTACATTTATTGAAGTGCCGCTCTCTCTTTTTTAAGATGTCATCAGTATGTTAAACGGGACGGTACTCTTTTATTTACTGTTTATGTAGTAAAAATCAAACGTTAATTTTTATTATCATTTATTAATAATAAATGATAATTTAACTTGGAATCTGTAATATCCAAAGCACGAATTTCACGTTCTCGCATGAAATGAGCGAATAATTCGAACAGCGGGAACAGTATTCAACGCATACACTGCCCTTTCAAAATATTAAGGAGCGTACCCAATAAACTTCACTTTAAAGCCGATGACAAGAAGTTTTACAAGGGATTGGAGGTTTAGAACATATTTTATTTAACTTTATCACACGCAACATGTAGTGATTTGTGCAATTTTTTGTCGTCACTGATATGGTCTCAAATTGAAGATATTTCTTCCTAGGTATACAGAAACATGGGAAAATATAAAAATTCCGAATAGTTTTATTTTACAGAACGGGCCAATTTTCTCTACTAGCGCTGCCTACCTTAAAAGAAAGAACTAATCGTTAGGATTCCGTTGTACTGCTCACTATATGTCCCATCGTTGCGCACGCGAGCTCATACACTCATTATCTTTAATACGTTCAGAAAGTAGCATTTTATTATATTATCCAAATTTTTGCTTAAAATATCAGGCAATAAAAGGTCTGCTACCAATTGCGAAATTTTCGCAACGGGTACAGCTAGTAAATATTTAATAGATAGAAGAGAGAAACAAGCAATTCATGTTTGTAACAAACCGTACAAACATGAATTGCAGATAATGAGATATGTAACATCATAAAATCTTACAATAAAGGCTTCATTGTGTATTGTATAAGTATTAGTAATGGCAAATAATGCAAGAAAGCAAACTTGCACATCATCAGAAAGAAAAAAACTTACCCATTTCACCCATCCCTCCTCTCCAAGATTTTGTGTAGTTCTTCGCTGAATATATTCAAATTATTCATTTCTCGACAACAGATGGAAGTTTGTTCCAACAATCAACTACCCGCTGGCCGAAGGCAAACTTCCGCACATCTATTCTGCAACCATCCTTCCTCAATTTGAATTTGTGCCCCCCTCATGTGGGTGGTCTGAGCAAGAGGAAGAATCCCATCAGCACTGAACGCGCTCGATCGATTCAAAGCCATCATCAATCAGATCACCTCGCAGGTGCCTATTCTCCAGACACTGAAATCTGCAGAACTTACGGCTTTCTTCATAAGAGCACCCCTTTATTCTCCTCACCAATGTCGTTGCCCTTCTCTGCCCCATTTCAGCAGATTTACATCCCTCCTAAAATGAAATTTCCAGACGTGTACGTAGTACTCAAGATGCTGCCTAACCACGGCCTTGTATAAAGGGATAATCACCTCCTTATTCCTGCCAGCAAAGTTCCTGTATGTCACTGACAAAATTGTCTGCACTGCTCAGAGAATTTTTTTTCTGACTGCACAATTACCTCCAGATCTTTTTCATTTTCCTCTACCTTGAATGTAGTATCACACAGTTGGTACGTTAATTTGGGATTACTGCTCCCCATATGCAGCACCTCGCGTTTGTCAACGTTAAACTTCACCTGCCATTTCTCATGCCTAATTTTTCTACATCTCCTTGCCGTAGCTTACATTGATTACTGTCGTTAACGATCCTGCCACCCTTTGTATCATCTGAAAACTTAGACATTACGCCTGATATAGTTTAATACAGAAGACAATAACAGGCCTAGCATTGAACCCTGAGAAACCCCACTAATAACATTAATCCACGAAGAGTAGTGTCCATTGATAACCACTCTCTGTATTTTCTCATCCATTGCAGCAACTCGCCCTTAATGCCACACTGTTCTAATTTGTACAGCAGTCTTTTATGTGCAACAGTATTATCAAAAGCTTTCCTGCAAACGAAGTATATGATATCAAAATTACTTTTTGCATCTAGGTCCTTTGTTACTGTTTCATAGTATCCAATGAGCTTGGTCAGAGAACATCGCCCCTTAACAAACCTGTGCGGTGACTGCAGAATAATTGCATTTCTGTTTAGGCGGTTCCGTATTATTTCCTTTACCAGAGACTCCATTAATTTTCCTGGAACAGAAGTTAAGCTAACATAAGCATAAGTCAGTGAATACTTATGCCCACCTTTTGATCCCCCTTCGTGAATTGGAGATACATTCCAACGTTCCATTCCATAGGGTCCTCTTCTGAATCCAAAGATGCTCTCAAATTTATGGCTAAGAGTTTGCCTACCTCGCTTGTTGCCTCCCTTAATATAACTGGATACATCACATCCACCCGAGTCACCTTTTTTTTTATATTAAGCTTGAACATTTTCTCTTTCACTTTCCTTCCTCTCAGTTATCGCAAAATGACTTACTTCGTGTAAGATTTTGTTGAATTTCTAGCATTCCTTCCCTAAAGAACTCCTTACGTGTGAATGTAGGTGCAAAATATTTATTCAGTTTTTGAACAACCTGAGCAGGATCATCAACAGTTGACCCATCGACAATCAAGTGGACCAATGTGATTCAACTCCTTTCTTCTACTGTTAATATAAGTAAACAAGTTTGGGCTCCTTTTCTTTGCATCCTTTGCCAAAGATTTCTCTTAATCTACCTTAGCTTGCCTGACCTCTTTTGTGATTTGATTACAAACTACTTTATATCTACAATAGGCTTCTGTATCACCTGATAATTTGTGCATCCCATGCATGTTTCTTTCTCTGTCACAAGTCTCCTCTGTTCATCTGACATCCATTTAGGTCTAAGCCTGGAATGGTATTTCTTCGTTGGCATGAAAAGCCTAGTACAGTACTTTCTCTGAATGCTTCCCATTTAGTATTTGCTGATGGTAACATCATCAGTTGGTCCTACTGCATAGAATTTAAAAACTGTCTGGGACCACTGTAAGGATTCAGTCATCTTACGTAAGAAAAAGCCCTTCCCTTTACCCTCACTAATTATATATTTAAGTAAATCAGCACACTGATCACTGCCGTAGCCGACCGGGCTAGCCGGGTGGGTAAAGTGCCTGCCTGGCAACCCAAAGGTCGCGGGTTCGATTCCCGCCTCGGGCTTGGATCAAAGTACTGCAAAAACCTTGGGAGGTGCAATATGGCCACAGAAGCCGATGCGCCAACAACTACCAAATCAAATCACTGCCGCTCAGAAGGTCTTTTATTTTCAGATTCTTAATGCATGAAGATTCGATGCTGCTAATCAAATGAAGAGTATTGCTTCCTCTTGTTGCTTCCGTGTGAGTGATTAACCCATAAATTCCAATCAATATCTGGAAAGTTAAAATCTCGCATTATAAGTTCTGATTTACTGGCCAACTCTATTTCTCTGTATAGTTGTTTGGTTTGGTATACTTATCACAGTCATTAGGCCTCTTACTCTAATTTTTCCCAGTGCTTATGTCAAACTAACTGACTGAACATTGCACTGGCCACCGATGTCGACTGGATACACTACCCTAGATTTAATATGGTTGTTAACTAAGAGCATAACCCCACCTACTTGTCCTTTCCGTACACACTGTACTCCAAGTTCCAATTTTTCATTCCTTTATCTATGTGACACCATTTCTTTGATATCTCAACAATATTCGCCTTTGATGTCTTGACCAACGCTTCACATTTATTTACTAAACTCCTAGCATTGGTGTACATGCACCTGTTCTCACTCTTAGTTACCCTAACGCAGCCCATGTATTTACTCGTTCCATGATGACTCCCAGCAGCTCTTGAAATCCCAAACAACCTGCTCTCTAGGCTGCTGCTCATTCCAATAGAAGCAGTGCAAGAATCACTTTCGCCTCTGCCTGCGGCTACTGTTAATCTATTAATATGTGTATTCCCCCAGGCTAGCAGTTTTCCAACCCACCTAACACTGCCTCGATAGCATCGGCAAATATTCTTGCACCCTTTCAATTTATGTATATCCTAACCGTGTAAAAGCAATTCCTCCTGTTAGCAAGCACAGACCGCGCTGAGAAAAATTCTACCCGAGTATAAGCAGCTTTTATTCATTATATGTAAAGCCAGCGAGCTGAAGACTTAGAATCCAATACTCAGGAATGCACTTTCAGCTAAAGATTAGAACATCGGAGGGAAATATTCCACACACTACTGAATATTCACTAACATTTCCGTTTAATCCTCTACCACTCGTTTAATCCTCTACCACTCCGAAAACTAATTATTTCGCATCAATTAGGATTTATTAGAACGCTAAGCTTAATGATGTGCCACAAAGTCACAGAAATTACTTGCTTTAATGGCTTTGTACCAGCCGATAATTTCAGTACTTCACAGAGATTCGATGTTTGAACAAAGCAGCTAAAAGCACATGTTAATTGAAACGCAGCTGTCCCTGGTCGATAAACTGTGAAATTTTATATATAAAAAAAGGTTACTACTTAGTAAGAATTGATTCTACGTTTTAAATCGAAGAATTAATATTTGTAAAACTCATTTGTTTAAGATTGGAAATATTAACTGATATATAAGTAATAATTCAAAGCAATATCCGAATGCATCTAATTATTTAAAACTTCCAAAGAATCTTAAGTAGTAACTGAATAAAATTGTTAACTGTCAAGTATTAACGAGTTGCTTGTTGCAGCAGCGCCACCTGCAATATTTATGTCAGAACGATGTTTTAAATAATAATTCTTAGTCTGTTATGAGTTTGAGTTTCGCATTATGATTGAAAAATGTATAAATAATATTTTTAATTATTAAATAACTTTTTTCTTTAAAATATTTATTTATAGTGTTTTTTTTTTCTTTTATTTTTTTAATTTGGACACCAAAAGCTTTATATGTTATGATATTATTAGCGAAAGCAAACAGGAAAATGATAAAGCGCATAAGTTTGAATTGTAAATTGAAATGAACTTAAATGAGTTCGTATTTTTCGATTTTCAACAGAACTAATTTTGTGGTCGATACGTGGAGTTGTACAAGGAAGGGAGGGATCGAGCACGGAGTTGTGTTTCCCAACCCGGTGGGCAACAGATGGCAAAGGCTGTTGTTTGAAATGAGGTACACAACTCACGAAAGTTGAACATGTGCCATCCTGACGGACAGCCAGCTGTTGCAATCTGTGTGGAAATGCGCCACATGTGGTGGCCAGATGAAGTCCTAATTTAAATCTTGCCGTTCCAACATTTATTTAAGTATTTTGGCTTATTGCCAAGAGATGGCAGCGCTATTATTTGTACAAATAGCTGTACATTTTCTGACCATCCAATAACTGATGCATTCGAGCAATTTCCCTGATGATCAACAAATGCTATTGGAGTACATTGAATTACTTAGGGAAGGATTACGTGGTTGTTTTCCATGAAGGTTAATTACTGTATTTAATAACTCTAGAATTATTCATTTAGAACAATGTACTGTGCTTCCTTAGCGCAGTCCTGTCAGGAAAAATAAAAAAAAAAAAAACATGAGTCTCCTACAATAATCTAATCTTGTGAGAAATTTCAAGTACTCGGCCAGTTTATAGATAGCCGAAATTTTGGAGACCGCCACAATGCCCTAATTAAGATCTCCTCTAACGAGTAGGTGCTGCTTTTATGGGTACTAATAAGCCACTTATCCTTTCCCATTAGAGAACAAAGCAAGATGGCACGTTCGCTGCACATTAAGAGAATGCCAACCCTTGTTACGGTATGACAGCTCATCACACCAACATTATCAGAACATAACGGACTTTGCTTTAAACAGAGGTTCTCCCAACACTTAAGGCTTTAGATTGTGACTATAGAGTTGAAAACTTGTGGCTGGTGTATCTTAAACTTGATAGACACCGGCTGCATACTGTTTGAGAATGGCAATAATTTTGATACTTGAAGCATCTTATTGGATTGGGGATGTATGGCCTTACCTGCCATTTCAGGTATCCTGCTTTCACTGATGTTGGTAGAGTAGGAGTGTTGAAATTAAGTATTATGAGTCAGGTTGGTATCAGTTTTCCATCCTTTTTAATAAGGATTCTTTTGGTATGTATGACATTTTGGTTTTGCAATTATTGTACGATTTCTTCTTCAGAGCTGTTTAGGAGGTCCCATTTGTCGCTTCTATCAGTAGGTCACCTGATTTCAAGCGGCAAACCAGCTATATGTCCTAGACATCTGTGTATTATAAAGGGAGAAAGTTTACTAACAAGCTAATCTGCTAGGGAATGGAGAACTAGAAAGAGTGGAGAGATGGTTTGGATCACATCTTTCTTTTGTCTCTTGGTAGTAGGATCATCTTGCTGCCGATGATGTTCAGTTTGATCCATAGATCCGGGTTTCTTGGGTCCACTGTTGCTTATTTTTGCTCTGAAAGGATTACTTTTCCTTTCAGATTTTCGGCCCCGCCGCGGGGAGGCAGGAGCGGTGCCACATAGTGACGAAGCCGCTGGAGAAGTTAGTTTGTTAGTGAAAAAAATTAATAAATATACTAAGAAAAGAAAGGTGATTTTCCATTCTGGTTTCTTATTCAAAATCTGTTAAGTACAATCCCACTTACAATTAGCTGAGGATAAGAAAGGCACTAGAAATAAAACAGAACGAAATCATTATGTATCGCTCCAGAAAAATCGCTTGGCACTGGGGGCCATGGACATCGTGTTCTTAGACATCAAGTGAGCATATTATAGGATATACATCCCAGCTGTCATCTACATCCTGAAATATCTTCCTAATACCTTCCAATTGCAGGGAATTTGCTGAAGGTATTGAAAACAATCATGCAGTCAAGACATCTTAGTCACGCAACAGAATCTTCATTAGCGCACATCTGTCTAGGAGCGTCTCCCAACGCGAAGTGGAATGCTCCTAGACAACTAGGAGCATCCTCCCCGTTATAGAGTAGCTCAGAGAACGAGGCTGAGCTGTTTCAAGGATAACCGCTATTTGGTATTTATTATTAAAGCATGGATCAAATTAATGAAAACTTCTAACGTTTGTACATCTTTAGAGGAACAGTTGATTACGTCTAATGAAATGTAAGAGGCAATATTTACTCGATCTAAATTTAAATTTTCCATCTTTGAACGGATATTTTGAATTCCAAAAGCGTTTCAATCTAATCAGTTATATGTGTGTGCAAATAGCATCGTTTCTATTCTCTCTATCTAGATCTACATATCTTTATAAATAAGATTTATGAAAGGTCGCAAATGATTGAATTCAAGATATTATATCGCTACTGTGAGATGTTACTCTAATTGAATGCTTAATTTTCAGTTTAAAGTTTATGGAGTTCCGCTTTATTCTTTCGTTTCTGTTTACAAAGCATTTGAAAGGGCGAGTTTAGAATGTTCGTAGCTTTGAAGTGATAAAAGGAGCATTATCTCCAAGCACCCAAAGGGTCCACCAGGGCATCTTTTATTGATTTTTCCAACTTTAAAAGGAGGAGATGCTGCTGAAATGCGAGATAATACCACAGTGGAAACAAGATTAAAGAAAACTGAAATAAGACGCAGGTAATATAAGCTTAAAGGATACGCGCATTGAGGAGATAAAGTGGTGTGGTGGGTTACAACTTGGGAAGCAGCATATGAAGTGAATTTAAAAACAGCGAGAAGTGCGTTGCATCTAAAACACGCAGACATGAGAGCGAAGATAAATACATTTCCAGAGATTTTAATAAAAGCGTTAAAAATAAATTTCTTCTTCAGATTATCGAATATGAGCTTACTAGTGTATCCATTATTTTATGATAACGTTCCAGGAAGGGTATGTTGCTCAGTCCAAATCGATTTACACTGTTATCAAAAATATTGGGACTAAGAATAAGTACTTGCGTTTTCTTCCTTAACTTTTTGAGCTTCGGTATATATTGTCAGCAAACCACCTGATTTCCAATTAGAATCATACTGTCTTTTTAGTCCAATTAGAATCATACTCTCTCATAAGTTCTATTCTGATTCTCTATGCACCCAAATAACGATCGATTATAAGTCCGTTTTGGCCAGGTGTCGAGTCGATTGAGAAATAGGTTTCTTCCTCACTTGATTAACCCCAAATAAACTTACCTCCTTTGAACAATAACCTATTATATGTCAGGTATGATGATTGATACCCCATTTCGTGAGAGCGATCTTATTTATTTTGTTCAACAAGTGGAGAGCCCGTATTTTGTCAGAAATCTGACAGTCGCATTAAACGAATACAATGTTCTCTTTTGACACCAGCAAAATCGTGTACTTCTGTAATAGGGCAATAAAAAGACCAGCTAAAGGCAAGGGAAGACTTTCAACGAAGTGAATCGAAGATCAAATCACAAAAGCCTTTCGGCTGACACGGAACTGAAGAAAAACAACTCTGACGTCACGCAGCCGAATGGATTTGATCGATGGTTGCACAAATCAGAGCTATTCTTCCAGTTCCTAAACTTATCGGCGCACTGCAAGACGTTGATACGTTTCGAAGTGCGTTGTAAACCAGAAAACCATTCAACACGAGGGAGACTACACCGCTGTTCAAAAGTTAAGTGGTCTCGGGTTTTGCACGAAATTCTTTTCATAATTCAAATGTATTTCTTTTATTACATACCGAAAACTACGAATGTCGCATTTCCATTAAGATTTCCAGTAAACACCAGCTTTTAAAATGTTAAAGACGAAATAAGTATAAATTTGTCCTTCGATAATTTAAGAACAAATCCTTTTGTGCCGACAAGAAAAGGATGTTTTAGGAATATAAACTAATTGAAAGAATAAAACCACTTTATTTTCCCTATAAAAAGTGGACGTGATTAGTTTTTGAGGAACTTGTACACTGTGAGCACAAAAGTAAAGGGGACGTCATCTCAATACTTTTTTTTAACGAAAATAAGTAGTAGCAATATTCTAAACCAAGTTGACCTTTTCGACCATTTCTTTGTCTCCCTTTCTAATAAAGGTTATATGCATTTTCAGACATCGATCTCGCTGCTCAGTGGACTCTGCTCTTCACTCTTTCGCCCACTGATGACTGAAGACTCTTCAATCTGTACGTTACTGTTAGCGAAGGCGTAAGACACCCGAGAACGGAAGAAGTCTCTCTCAAAGGGGCAATGTGATTGCTTCCGTCCCTCCCCCCTTCTTCTCTGATTATGAGGCAGCTAGTTTTCACTCTGTGGGTTGCCACTGACGATGGAGCAACAAAACGGATTCCTCTGGTGGTTCGATGAAGTAGAAATAACAAGGTAAGGTATTACTGAATGTGAATCAATTTTTTTTATCTACACTCCTCTAAAAAGTTAACTTCTCGATGAGCATTTAAAAAAATGCGTTTATCTACCGAACAAATAGAACAGAAACTCAAGAGTATTTTACGTAATTAAGAGAGAATATATTAGTTAAAATAATAGGTATCGCTGGAACGTGCAGCCAGAAGGGGTTAATTTTATCTTGTATAACTGGAGAAAAAAGAAACTGATGATGACAACTTAAATTCTGCAAGGAGGGAGATGTTGAGGCTCATATTTCTGCGGCGTACAGCATGCGCCTGCTAGTTGTTTCCCTATCGCGGATGTAAAGTACACTGCTCAACAAAATTAATAGAACAAAGTGTTTCTCGTGAATCCTGGCATGCAGAGGGTTCAGATGAAAATGTAAACAATAAGACGGGTGTGTCCGTGGGAGACAGGGGTGAGGTAATGGCCAGAGTAAGAGTTGGGGACAGTAATAAAACGACAGGCACACTGCAGTGTTGTTCATAATAAACTAAAAAGAGCAAAAAGAATTACTAGCAATAGAAATAGCACAGAGAATTTGACCGAATGCATTTTCAAGGAATGGGCTAATAACACTTTTAGTAACCTGCATGGACTGAATCAAATTGAGAACACTGATAATGGTAACAAAATTTTTGAATTCCTGAAAGATTTAAACAAGCGAAACCATTCGGCAATAGAGGAACCAACAAGACCTCCTTTGAGTGAAATACAAATCACCAAAGAGAGCGTAATGAAAGCAATCAACGATCTGCCCAATAAGGCCACTGTTGGACCAGACAAATTTCCAATGTTCATCCTTAAAATAAGTAGCCCATTTATAATAGATCTATTACTGCACATCTATCAGGAAATCATCAGGTCAGGAGCTTTCCCGCAAGCCTGGAAAAATTACATTGTAACCCCAATACCAAAGATTAAACACCCAAAATTGGCTAAGGATTACAGACCAATTTCTGTCAGCTGCACCCTACAGAAGGTATTCGAAAAAGCACTGCTTCCCACCATCAATCAACACTGCTTCAGCCATAGACCACCACATTTGCACTCAGTCATTTCGGGTAGATCAACAATAACAAACTTACTGGAAACCCTTTTTCGCGTGCAGAGAGCACTAAATGAGAAGGAGCAAATTGATATTATTTTTTTGGATATCTCCGCAGCCTACGACAACGTCTCAATTCCAGCGCTCATTGCGATTTTAAAGTATTATTTTAATGTAAGAGGAAATTTGTTAACTATAATAACCAGCCTGCTAGAACATAGAAAACTTATTGTTAAGCACCAAAAGCTACAATCTTGCTTTACCATCTCGCGAGGAGTGCCACAAGGGGGAGTTCTTTCGGCTACTCTTTTCGCGGCCGCCCTGGAGCCGTTTCTTGCACGGTACTACAATTTTATAACATATGCTGACGATGTAAAATTCTTCATCACTTCCAAAGACCATGAATCGGCAGAAGGTATTTGTCAGATGGCAAATAGAACAATCAGAGAATTTGAGAGCTACCTGGATTGCATCGGGCTCCGTATTAAAGCGCAGAAGTCTGCCCAAATGACCATAACTTGCAAGCAGAATAAAAATGACATCTCGATCTCTGTGAACGGGTCTAATGTGGTAAAAGTGCACTCTCACCTGGACCTAGGTCTTAAGTGGGATGACAGACTCACCTTTGCTCAACACTTCGCCCATATGAAGACAAAAATATTCGCCGCTTTATGGGCTACTAGACAGGAACTGGTAGGAATTAGGGATCCTCAGCTAGCGACCAAGTACATTTTAATGTGTGTCCTGCCAATTGCAATGTATGCCTCGCAAATCTGGTCTTCAGCTCCAGATTCACATTATAAGTCCGTCCTTGGGATCGAGTACTGGTTCTTGCGATGGCTTAACAGAATTGCTGGCCACCCTTTTACTATCTCAAGGGCCATTCTATACTCAAACCTTAACATCACACCCTGGATGCAGCGGACAATTAACAGGAACATACACACTCTCGCACAAATGCTCACAGGCAGAGTGGATGCTCCAGTCCTGGATAATATTCTAGTCAAACCGCGTGCCACTGCTAGACGTTGCGGGGAAGTAAATAATCCACTGCGTCCAGTCCTGAACAATCTTAGTAGCCTGCAAAGATTCTTCCCATCAAATGCAGCGAAAATATTTAACTCACTACAGATAGATGCCGAAAACCTGTGTGAGGATGCAACATACCGGAAAGAGATCTTCCAGGATTCGTATAGACTTACCAAAATATGAATCGGCTGCAAAGTACCAAAGAATTTAGAGTAAAAGAGAAACTTTCTGCTTTCAGAACAATAATAATTTGTTGACTGTAAAAATATACCTTCTGTAACAGTTATGTAAATATGTAATTTATAGATGGAATTATTAGTGAATTGTAAATATATCAGTTGTATAATGTATGTACAGAATCATCAATGTGTATATATATTAAACATAAAATGTGTATATAATATTTCGGGACGAGACTACGTGTTCAGTATATGTAACCCACTGCACGTAGTATCTCGTACCCTGATATGTACTTAGCACCCTCCTGGCACTTTGCCGTCCCGGGGTGGTTTCCTTATGGAAATAAACGGATAATAATAATAATAATAATTAAGGTGACCGACACCTAGGGGCTTTGGAAATGTACAGCGGTCATTGCTTTTATAGAGGCAGTTCATTAAGTAATGGTCGCCGAAGGGCACTTTCCAGCAACCAAATGCTAGAACTCCAAAAGAAGAAGAAAGGGATCCCGAACTCTAGTACAGGTCAGGAATAGAATTTTGAAGTGAGGAATAAAGAGGCCGACCCCAAATTTCTGGGGCGGTTACTTCTGTAAAGCATAACGAACGAGGTAAGAGGACAAGAATCGTTAGCAGAAGTTGTTCCAGAAGACTTTCAACGTCTAAGTGGTCGCTGCTATGGATAAAGGAGCCCCAACAACCAGAATGTTTCCAGGACAAAGAAAGAGAATAGAGCAAATTAGAATAAAGATGCTGGAAGAGAAAAGAGGACGGATTGGTCGAGAAAAAGGAGGGACAGTTGGAACAAAAAGAAGAAACGCAAAGAAGACAGAAAATATGGAGAGATTTTGAGGGTGGTTGGAACAAAGTCCTGGACGAGGTTCTCAGGGTCAGAAAGTTGAGATTATATGAGAGATTGATTATCCATATGCATTACTGTGAAGGAACATGAATTGAACGATGGTATATGCGAGTTAATTTAGTACATGTATTTTGTATTGCTCATGTAGTAGATTATTATAATTGCATGGGAAGGAAAGAAATATATGAGAGAATTATAATTATGTAGAGTAGAAGAAAGAAGTGAGTGATTGTATATATATGATTAATTTAGTGCTTGTATTTCTCATATGATTCTAACAGGGCTTGTTATGTTGATAATGAAAATGTCTCGTCATTCAAGAGAAATACACAGAGCCCTGAAAACCACTGGAGCTTAAAAGTTTCTTTCGCCATTCTCTACTGTATTTCATAAAAAAAGAAAAAAATATTATAATTCAACATGCCGAAGACTAATAGTGAGCGTTGTAAGGAGCACAGATAATGTATATGTGCAATGCGACCACCGAAACCACCTCCATTAAGTACAAAAGAGAGATCTAAGAGCGGTTTAGCCATGGACAACGATCCGACGATTTAAATGACAAGATCTGGAACAACCATCGATGGAGTATTTCAACGACACTTAAGACTTTGAAATCTGAAATTTATTTATCATATTTTAGCTATCGTAAGTCAATTGTATCGATTTTACCATATTAAATCTGTAAAAACTTTGTATTAAACTTGTAAAACTATTGCAAAATATTAAACCACTGTAACATTGAAATAATAAACATTTCAAAAGAAGTTTAACTTCTTAACTTCCTCTATGCGTGCTCGGCACACACACAATATATATATTTTAATTTCATCTGGAGACCACCAGGAATGCGGTACCCTCCCTCCATCATCAGAGAAAGGGACACTTACAGTGGAGGTGGTGTTTTCGTGTAGCCGGAATAATGATCAACGGCTGTACTCTATGTTTTTGATAGGGTCTGTAACTACGCAGAGGTACTGAGAACAGATCCTGGAAACCTATGTGCCACATTTTAGGGGTGTGGCTGGCCCAGGTTTTCATTTCATGCACGACAACGCCACAAGTGGTGGAGGAATATCTTAAAACGGACTATAATCAATGACTGCCATGGCCAGCACGATCAACTGACTTAAATCCAATCGAACATGTGTGGGGTGCCCTTGGGCGTCGTACTGAACTCCGACAGCCAACCCTTCTGTCACTTGGTGAGCTAAGGTCTGCACTAGTAGAAGAATGGATCTGTTGCCACAGAATCTTATAGACATCCTTATATTGAGCATGGTTCATCGCTATCAGGCGTGGTTAGCTGCTGGAGGGGACCATGCGCCATACTGATGTCATGTGACCATATTTTCGAGCATCTTGTATCGACTTCTGTAATGTGACCTTTTTGGTAATTGTTATACAACTCCTATAAATATCTCTTCTACCTGTACGAAGTTTCTCGCTTCTCCTTATTTCATCTTTATTCTATGGTACACCACAATACCAAATTTTGTCTCGTTTCATCGCAAGATGCACGAGTTATACCACGTTTTCTGCGTGTTCTGTTAATTTTGTCGAGCAGTGTAGTTGCTGTTTCGCTCTCGATCGAAGGTAGTTGAACCGTTTTAGTAGGTGCTCGATGTGGATGATGAATCTGAGCTTAGAATCAAAATATACCCCAGGGTCTTTATGACTGATGGCAGTGGCTATGAGTCCATATTTCCAAATTATTTCATATACAGCGTGTTCACCCCCATCACTTTCAAGACAGACGCAGCTTTCAGGCTTGGCAAATCCAGGTAGAAAACGTGTCAAACTTAAGCATCTCTGGATTATCCCTAACTCGTGTACACCCTGGTTTACAGGACTCTGTCAGCTTCCACGAAACTTACTTCGCGATAATCACCAGCCAATTAGTGAACTGTTTGGTAGAAAGCTAGCTGAAAACATCAAGGTTCGTGACATTAAGAAGAAGTTTATTTCTTAACAACTACAAGAGGTGTCTCACATCACAAAGAATAAAAACTTATCTTTATCCACAGGATTTTACAGCGCGTTAGGTATATGGGAAAATCTTTTTACGGAAAATTTTGGAATGGCCCATCTTGTACAGTATTCTACACACTTTGCATTAAAAACCTATCGCATGTAAGTGACGTTAAGAAAAATGCCATGTTCAGGGACAACTCTCTTTAACAGTAATTGTATATGCGGACTGATGGCTCTGATGATAAAAATGTGGCACTGGGTCATGGCATGCAGTAGAGCGGAGGGAGTTTATGGCATCAATTAGCTGCTCCCTGCTGACTTAGAGGGATGTGAACTCTTGGGCTGAGATGGACTCCATCGGCAGATTGGAAAGATCACTGTAGGGTAGCTCAGAGGACTGGAACCTGGCACTGTGATCCATCCAGTCCGTTGGTTGTAGGCGAGTGGGAAATAAGCGATTCCCTGATGTCAGCATCAGGGAAACGCTTAATTGCGACGGTTTTATGTCGGCTAGAGATTGCCCTTGCACGCGAGTATTGGATTTTGTCTTGAGTGGTGCATGAAGGCATTCATTGGCCATGAAGGATTTGTTTGGTTTTAAAGTGATCTGAAAAGTCTGGGGGTTCACCATGTTCGACTCCTAGGCGAGATTCGAATGGTTTCGGCAGTGGCATATAGACCGATTGTACGTATCCATCTCGTGATGAGGATTGGGTCGCAATTCTCGAGAATATTCCGCGGTATTATTGTTGCAGCTTCCAGGCATTTAGTAGGGTTGAGGAAGGTTGGAGATACTACAACTTTCCGTACCACGTTGATAGGGGTATTGAAATTAACAGATGGGAATTGCACTGTTACCACAATTGGGTCGTGATCCGAGATAAAATACGTTTCAGGTTCTGAATCGAACAAGTTTCACATTGAAAATACGAGTGGTTTCAACCAAAATGCATGGATGGATCACGTGTCGAGATTCTCCACTCGGGATTTTGTCCCCCTCCCAGTCTTATAAAATCCTCTGTTTGATGGCCCTACTGGCTCTATTTTGTCAATTACAGTCACCAGACAACAGCCAGCTGATTAACGCTGTTAACAGTTTGACACCATCTGAAATCACTGGCGCTGACGGTGTACTGCAGTTTCTATTAAAATGCTTTACCCCATTCATTATTGAACCCCTCAGGTCAATCTTCAACAAGATCTTATCACAAACATATATTTCCTAGTACCTGGAGCACTTATTTAATCAGGCCTCTTCCCAAGTGCAAAACTGCCAACTCCTCAAGCATGTTCAGACCAATATCCACGTCCTCAAGTCTTCTAAAAGTTCTTGAGAGGATACGTCTTCCATGTCTGACGAGGCAAATTCTCCATGATCAGCCATCACAGATACACTATGCTATCAAAGGAATATATCTACAACAACAAACCATATTTCAACAACTCCCATTCTCGATTGATTTGAAGAATAATCCGAAATGGCCATTACATACATCTATATTCAGAACGCTTTTGATTCTGTCCAATCGCTTGTGGATGTACTTGAGAACCAATTCTCCGTTCATTGTGACCTCCTCTAGTTTTTGAATACGATCCTCCAAGAGAGGACTTTTGTCCTCAAGTCTGGCGGCCAAAAAATAACTAGAACAATTAATGCTGGTGTTCCGGGACCCTCTCTGGCAGGATCTTTCCATCTGGCAACTTACAGTCTGGTTATCAGTACGCTAGCCAACTTGAAAACTGCCAGTCTTCATTCGGCCTGTCCATAAATCTAGAGAAGGAAAAAGTAGTCTACTCCCTGAAACCATATTCAACCAATCCTCAGATCATCATTGGGAATAAAGCCATTCCAAATGTACTTTACCCAAACAATTCTGGGGATTATTTTTGACAGTAACTATCTAGATGACCTGCAGTCATTTACTAAATATTTATTATTTAAATTTATTATCTAAATGTTTGCCATTAGATGTATTATTTGGATAGTACTGAAAATTTTATGTATTACTGTTAATATTATACTATTAATATGCACCCCATGACCTCTTGGTAGCCTACATTCATCTTAAACCACATTAAAACCACAATACCTATTTCCAGCGTTTCAATTCACCAATGGCGTAGCCCTACTGTAGCGCATGCTCAGTGTCTGCCACACTCGGATAACACACAACTTAAAAACGTTTATCCTAGCAACGTGACTTATAGAAAAAAAAAAGAAATGTTTATTCCAATTTACAGAAGATAATACCAATTCCCGATTTATTTTAAGCCTAAAAACCTCTTAAAAAAATAATTCTAAGAGATATTTATTTTTACTTTTATTTTCGCATTTGTTCTTACACTATGCATTAAAGCTAAGTTCAAAATAAAACCGAAACATCAGCTGTAAATGTTTTGTGAACATTTGATAAATTTAAAAGCATTTTCGTTATCCTGCATTTCGATTCAATTAACAGATTAAAATATAATAATGCAAGCTTCGCTGGAAGGAAAAAAAAACATTACTTTGGAAAGAAGAAACTCGATTCTCACTTAAATTTCCTAACAAACAAGTTTTTCCTTCAAACTGATGGAAAGTGCCAACAAATAAAGCGAAGAGGGAATTGATAACAGGAATGAAATAAAACAGAGAAAGATGATCTCAACTGCGCAGTCTCCGAAATTCTTGTTTTCTACGTATGATAAAATGGATGGGTAGAATTTCTTATTTATTATTTACACTTGCAAATAACTGCGCTTTTGTGAGAGTTTATTGCTATTTTGATTATTTTTTCAAAGTAAGATGTTATTTTGATTGTTTTTTTATTAATTACAGCAAAGTAAGAACTATTCAGGATGAATATTTGATATTCTGTTTTGTTTATTTCAGCATGGAGGGGTCCGCATTCTCTCGCTTTAGAAGACAACCCATCCGATGTCAGGTGATGTTCAACAGCAGGAAGACATCGGCGTTCCTGATGGCTGGTCCTTTTATATTCTGTTTCGCCCTCTTTGGCACATTCAACTTAATAGCCGGCACAGTCCTCACCATCATGGCTTGCAAGAGACGTTTTACCACAGAGACTCTACAGCTGTGGGAGTCTTTATTAGGAGAATACAGCACACAAATGAACTCCTTTCTCGATCCGCTGAAGGTCGTGGGTAGTATTCTCCTGTTAACGGGGATATTGCTGATTCTAGTTGGCCTTATTTTGGGAATGGTGGCTTGCCGATCAGTCAACCAGCGACAGCGTAGATGTTCCACAGGATCTTTTTCGGGAATTCAGATGTCTAGCATTAACGGTCCTACGAGTATTGCCGCCTTATCAACAGCCGGAAGTACGGCCTTGCCAACTATGAAGTCGATGTCATTAGTACAAGAGAGGAGGTCAAAGAACTCATCGGTGATGACCCAGAAGGTGACCATAGATGTGCACTCGTTCAACGGCTCTCCCAGTAGGTCGTCACAGAGAAGAAACAATTTCGAAGATCTTCCTGAAGAAACGGAGGAGGCCGAAGAGGAGGAAGAAGAGGAAGTGACCGTATTAACAATGACCCCATAGAGATCAAATTACGATTACGTAAGATATTCGATCCGTGGTTTTCTTACTCTACAGTTGATCTCCATTGGACACTTTATTATATTTTTGTGTCAACGTAATTGTGCCGAGTTTCCTTTGGTTGCTGATCAAAAACCAACTGATCTATACGTGTGCGTTTACCAGTTTTCGATATGGTCAGGCCTTAACAGAGATCATGAGATTGAAGAAATCTTGTCCTGTTTGTAATATTTATTTTTTTTACTCCGAAAACAATAAAAAGTATAAGTTAGTTTCTAAAGGTCGCTTTGTTTCCCTTTCGCTTGTTGTCTCTCAATAATTAATAAACATCTGTCAGCTGACCTTAAAGCGTCCTAACGTTGGAAAAATGTTATAGCACATAATTAAACAAAAGCGGTCCCAAGGAGGAGCCTATAGGAACACCCAGCGTCATCAAGAAGAAAAATGGAGATCGTTCAATCAACAACCACAGGTGCCGCTGGTTAGAAATATACTGAATGATCTATCGAAAAAAATTTGAAGAGGCCAAAATTCGTTAATCTTTATGGGCTATTTCTAAGGAGAAAGCAAAAATCTTAGATGGATAAACAACTAAGTTCCCCTCTATTAGATGAACTGCGCATTATCTGTAATCAGCAGATACAAAATTCTCTGAAAGCGAAGAAAATCTCTCTTTTAAATTACATAAACCTAAGGAACCATCCTTATACAAAATAACACGTTTATGTAAAATTTTTGCCTTTCGATTTCCTCTCTATGTTAATTTAATCACTTTTAATGGCTTGGCTCCCAATTACGACATCTCTAACCATTCATGACTTAAAATTTCGAACAATTTCATTCAACTCGTTTTAAGATGAAATGCGGAGGAGAAAGCTACTCCCATTCGCTGAAATTGATAGCCAAAATTCAATTTCTTTAGTTTGCTTTGAAGTTATTCGGCAACATCCTCTGTGAGTACACCGAAAACATCCATTTAGTTATGCTGTTAGCGAACAAACGGTTAATACATTTACTGAACTATAAACATACAGTGTGGTGATGCGTAGTCGGTAAAGAACAAAGAAGCCAAGAGCTTTCGACGCGGTGAATGCGGTATTTAATTGACCGAAGGAATGCTGATTATTATTCAGAATTGTTTCACTACAACGAGGACTTCCATATAAACCACTCCAAATGAAATGCATCTGAGGATTAGAATACTGTCCACT